>NC_056735.1:1476747305-1477079805 GCF_019279795.1 Protopterus annectens | reverse complement strand
ATCATCCCCCTTGGGGGAGAGTGATTTCCCCACAAATTATCCCATTAATAACGTCCTAAGCATGCAGTCACTCGTGAGGGACTTGGTCACCCAGGTTGATAGCAAACTGACTTTTGACCACCATATTGCCTCCATTGTAAGGAATGCT
Organism: Protopterus annectens; assembly: GCF_019279795.1. Classification (NCBI taxonomy): domain Eukaryota; kingdom Metazoa; phylum Chordata; order Ceratodontiformes; family Protopteridae; genus Protopterus; species Protopterus annectens. The sequence goes on along the minus strand of NC_056735.1, from coordinate 1,477,079,657 downwards.
TTCTACGTGGCTCACCTTATCAAGAAAGGTATCTCATCCAGGGGCAAGGAGGTCATCATCCCTGTATTCTTCCCTTTTAAGACCCATTATTGAGTACAGTGCCCCTTTCAGCATGTACCTCACAAATCACATGCAGCAGTTGGAGAGACCACAGAGGTGAGGTTCTTCACCAAGAAAATCCAGGGCCTTAAACATCTGTCCTACACAGATAGGCTAAAAGCCCTGTCCCTCTACTCAGTCTCATACAGACTTTGATGAGGTGACCTCTGTCTGGCATACGAAGCAATTTCAGACCCCACCTTGATGGGACTGCTGCATGTCTGCAAGTCAAGCTACACTTGAGTAACCAGCATGTGTGACCTCAGCCTATGTTATGACATCAGTAGGACTTGTTGACAGAAGAAATTTGTGTCCCAGAGACTCCCTCTTCTGTGGAATAGACTCCCTCTCCACGTCAAGCAGAGTAGAGTACCCCATTAAACCTTTTTAAGCACAACATAGATAACTGGATGGGGAACACCCCTGGGATTCCACCTGTGTCCCTGCTGAACAGGGGTGTCAGATGCTAACTTATTGGAACATGGGCTAAATTCTTGGCTAGGCTTCTAAGGACCTCAGGGCCAATAGCCTAGTAACTTGCTGTGATCCTGTGATCCTATGATGATCAAAATGGTATATTTACTGGAATTTCAGCTTGCAGAAATGAAGTGGCAGTACTTTGATACCTGTACATCACTTGCATTAAAATAGCCATTGTCTTCACCCACCCTGTGATGTACACTACTTTTCTTTTGTAAACTAACTAGTCTGTCCAACTACCACCAATAATTAACATCCTAAAGCTGCACTAAACCATTTAGTATCTTTATTCCTAACACCAACGTAAATGTGGGATAGCAACTCTAGTACGTATCAGTTGAACTCTTAGTTTATGACTCTTTCAATAAATGTGCCCAGTCACTTATCATTTTCAACATTTTTAGCCGAGACTTTCAGTATATAATCAGCCATGATACTAATATTGTACAGTTTTGTTAGGAAGTATATTTTCACATTACTTCTTTCCCAGAAGGATGCTGGAATACTGCACAGTAAATCCTTTTAGGCTTTTCACATAATCCAGTTGCAATACGAAGCAGATCACTTTTTTTATCCATAATGTCCAGTTTTCTGCCATATTTTCATGAAACAAAAGATTCAGGTTGCTTGTACTTGAGCCGTGCCTTCATGTCTTTATTTCTGCATTTCCAAATGCAATGGCTGTTCACAGCAGGTGTATTACTTCACTTTCGCAGATATATTTCTTCGCTCCTGGCAGATGTTTTACCCAGTCTGACATCATATTATGTTTGGAAGCAGGATAAATAACACACACACATTCATTATATTGTAGTTTAATTATATTGGTTCTGTATTCTGTTGAGAAACTGTACCACATGACATCCTTATCTAGTTTTAACTAGTTAGTCCATTTCTCTTGTTAATTCATTAGCCTTAAATCTGTAGTTTTATACTGTTTTAACTGTAGTTTTCATTGCCAGATACTGTTTCATTACTGTAATTGCATTTTTGCTGAATTACTTAACTGTAAACTGCTTTTTCATGCTAAGAGTTGTATTTTCTGTTTGAGAGTGCTCTGTCTGTGCTTTTCTGTGCATTTTTTGTGAGGTTTCTGTGTTCTAGTCAGGTGTCATATAATTCATCTGTTTACAGTTAAAAGCATTCTCTAGAGTCTCTTTGCTCCTTTATCTGCTTAAAACTTTCATTTAGTGGCTAGAGCTAGTAGCTGTACGCTGTAGTAGTTTCCCAGCCTCCCTTCCTATTGGTGTCTTCTTCTTGTATTTGGTGGCTTTGTAGTTGCCCACCCATACTGTAAATTTGATCCGGGACACTCCTCCTAGTCTAGTGTCATTACCTCATTTTACCTAGTACAGAGACAACATTTGAGAAAGCCAACCCATTTAGGTTCTTAACCTTGAATTATCTTCTGTTCCTGCTTTCTCCTTTTCCACTTTACTAAAAAAAAAAAAAAATTGCTAGAATCTCCTTGTGTTCTGACTGAGTGTGTTTCTCAGCTGCTAAGTATATATTTTGCCACTTTTTAACTGTTCAGAGTTACAGTATGGGCAGGCAACTGCAAAACCACCAAGTATAAATATACTGATCCCAAGGATATTGCCAATATCCTGGCAGATTGATTTAATACCAACTTCACCCCCTAAATAGCCTATCCCAATACCAAAAGATTGTCAAATTCCAGTAATCACGGCCACACAGGTAGAAACCGCACTCTCCAAAGCTAAGAATACAGCATCCATGGGACCAGATGACATCCCGGGCTGTGTACTACATGAACTACAAAATGAATTGGCACCTCACTTAAGTGTCATGTTTAATCATAGCCTCATTTCAGGCTTCGTGCTCACTGAGTTGCACACAGCTACAGTTATGCCACTCCACAAGGGGGATCCACCTTGGACCCCGGTAACAAGCCTGATCTGCAAGGGCATGGAACTCATTATCATGGAACTTATAAACAAAGACATTTGCAACCTTCAAACACTGAACCCCACCTAGTTTGGGTTCGTGAAGGGCCGATCTTGTCTCCTGAATCTGATTGACTTCTTCATATCATTCTCCAGAGCTGTGGACAAGGGTAAGGCAGTCCACACAGCCTATCTGGACCTCGCCAAGCCCTTCAACACCATCTCCCACTCTGGAATCATAGATAAACTTACTAAGCTGGGCATAAACCCCTAAGTCACTCGATGGGTTGCCAACTAGCTTACTGACAGAATCCAGACTGTAAAAGTAGCCGACTCCAAGTCCAGCTCCAGACAAGTGACAAGTGGAGTACCTCAGAGTTCAGTCCTGGGACCGCTCTTGTTTGGCATCTACTTCTCTGAAGTACAGGCCAACACTAAGGGACTCTGGCTAACAAAATTTGCGAATGATTGCAAACTGGGAGCCATTACTGAATCTCAAAATGATGTGGATATTCTTCAAAAGGGCCTTACAGAAACAGATGCTTGGTGCCAGAGCCATGAACTCAAGCTTAATGCCAAGAAATGTATAGTTATCCCCTTTGGGAAAAACTATGTACCCATGAATTACCACATAGGTGGCAGTACACTAAACACCGAAAGTGTGATGAGAGACTTAGCGACACAGGTGGACAGTGGTCTCACTTTCGATAACCACATCGCCACAGCAGTCAGGAAATTCTTCTATGTGGCATACCTCATCACTAAGAGCTTTTCATCCAGAAAAAAGGATGTCATTGTCCCACTGTACTCATCCCTCATTAGACCTATTATAGAGTACAACGCCCCGTTTGGTATGTACCTCATAAGACATCTGCAACAGCTGGAAAGACCACAGAAATACCTCACTAAACGAATCACAGGCCTAAAGCAGATGCCCTTTGCTGACCATCTGAAAAAACTCCAGCTATACTCTGTGGCATATCGTCTTCTTAGAGGCGATCTCTGCTTAACATACAAGGCCATGTCAAACTCTGAGCTGTTGTACATGCTCCACTTAAAGAAATCCCAATCCCTCAGAGCCACATGCTCCAGGGATCTAAATCTTGTCATCACAATGAACAAAACATGCTGGAGGGATAAGTTCCTGACCCAGAGACTCCCCATACTCTGGAATAGACTGCCCATACATGTCAAGTAAAGCGCCTCCTTGGCCCTCTTCAAAAGGAACCATGACGATTGGATGGGAGATAGGAAATTCACCCCAGGGATCATATCAGTCGCCCTGCTAGACAGGGGTCCAGGGAAGTAAATATTGTGGGAAGAAATATCCAGGGACTTGTTATGGCTAGGCTTGTATAGGCCCTAGGGCTGTTAACCTAGTACCAACCTATGAACCTGTGAGATGAGTAAAACAATAATTGAATTCAGTTCAGAATACAGTTTGAATAAATTGCATTTATTTAAACTGTATTTGCTCTAATATTGCTACACACTCATGTGCTAACTTGCACTGCACTTTAATTGTTTTTACTGTGGTTTTAGCTGCTTTTCTGTAAAAAAAAAAAAAAACGCTAAGCTTGTTTCCTGCCTTTCCTGTAACTAGTCTAGCCCAGATACAGATTTGCTGTATCCAGGACTGTATGTAAGCTTCTGAGCCCCCAAGCCTTTCTGTGCTGGAGGGAAGCCTTCTAGCTTATCATTAGGAGTGATAAGCACTATGTAGCCTATCTACCACAAGAGAAGTGTTTTCTGGCCCAGAAATTGTAGTTTATTGGTGGTTTGGGCAGTTTTTCCATCTCTTTCAACTTTCTGGTTAAAAGCCCGTATTTGCACTTGTTTCCTACCTTTCCTGTAACTAGTCTAGTCCAGATACAGACTTGCTGTATCCAGGATGGTTGGTAAGCTTCTGAGTGGTGCCAAAGTCTGCTCTTCAAATTTTCCCTCAGATTTGCTAGTTTTCTCCTTTCTTTCACTTTTACTAGCTTATTCGTCTAGCACTTTACCAGACTTCTTGTAGCAATTATTGTAGCATAAATAAGTGCTACCAGCACTAAACGTTCTGCAAGGAAACAGCTCCAGTATTATTATTAATGCCCACCCCTCCAGGTATGTCTAAAGGTCAGTTCTTTGTGCTTTCTCCTATTAACCTGGTGAACTTGGGCATCCTGAGGCAATGTAGCAACTGCCTCATGTACACCGACAACCCTCTCCTCTTACCTCCCAACAGTCAGACTTGCGAGAGATGCACCTACATATCCAAATTGGAAGCCAGGCACTCTGCAGCCAGGACAGGAATAGGTGGTCAAGAGGAGATGGTCAACACTTGCACCATACCACATGGAACACATAGCCCTCTAGAACACACATCAGCACTGTCTTCACATAAAAACACAAACCACACACCCACTTTCATGGAGGCACTCAATAAAAATCTACCCAAACAGCAGAGACCTACAAGTCAAAAATGCACTCAACGCCACAACACAATACTAATCACTAGATACATAACTCTTCTAAACAGTGTGCCACTCAACCAAACCCCCCAAGGCAAAACAGCATGCCCAACACTCTAGTCATAGGTGACTCGATAGTGAGGCACACTGATGTTCCACTCACTGGGTTGAATAAGGAGAAAGTAGCAGTCAGCTGCCTGTCAGGTGCCAGGATCCGCCAGAAAATGTATGTACTCAGGTCCCTCAACAACAGGTACAAGTATGACTCTATCATTGTACATGTGGGTGTGAATGACCTGAGACATACCTCCCTGGACTACATGAAAAGAGACATGGAGGAGCTCTCGGATTATGTAGCCCAGGCAGGTATGACCCTAGTACCATCACCCAGAATGATACCACAGTACAATCAGAAAATGATTGATTTCAACAATTGGCTAGGTTTCTGGTGTCATTCTAAGAGGATCCAGTATCTGCCTGCCTGGGATGACATGATTAACAGACCTCGATGCTTCGTCAGAGATGGCCTGCATCGGTCTCCCCTGTGCTTCTGGAAACTGGCCAAGGCTCTTGCCACCCCTAAAGTGCCTTTTTTGTATCAGAGACCTGGTTCAAGGCAGCAGAAAGCACCCCCTGCACTACCAGGCTATAACTCATTCCACACCTTTCAGCCCCAGAACTTGGACCGAAGCTCCAAAGGAGGTGGTGTTTCCATATTCATAAAGGATGCGCATATCTCCAGACTGGTAGCCCAACATAATGCATCAGAGATACTTCAGGTGCAGCTAACATTGAGTAAGACAGTGATTCAGGTTGTAGCTTGCTATAGGTTCCCAACCATGTCCCAAGACTCACACTCCACGTTCCTAAGCACCCTGGAGAATATTAATGTCCAACCTAACACTTTCATACTGGGCGACTTCAACTATCTCTCCATTAACTGGGAAAACTACTCATGTAACAATACACTTGCCCAACGTTTCCTATAATTCATTAATTCCAATGCCCTGGACCAGCTTGTTCTTATGCCCACTAGAGGTAGCACATCCTTGACCTGGTCATTACTAACATGGGCGACCATTGTTCTACACCATTAGTCAACTCCTCTCTGGTTAGATCCTATCACAAACTTATCACCTTGGAAATCCACATCCGTCCCATCCCCCACCCCCCCCATGAAAAACTTCTCCAAAGCTAACTTTGGGCTCCTAAAAACAGAGGTAACTGACCTCATGCACCCATGCAAATGGAGAATAATTGCATGACTGCCGAATCATACACCAATGGTCTGTACAAACATGTACACAAATGCATGGATCTTGCCATACCCAATAGAACCAAGACGCTCCCTTCCAAAAAAAGAGACCAATCTGGTGGTCCCCTGCCATAAACAAACTCTATAACAGAAGGAGGAAACTTATGCGGATAAGGTGAAGTCCCAAGAATGGAAAAACTCCCTTATCAGCCTTAACAAAAAGTTGAGATCCCTCATCAAATCCTCTAAATCTAGCTATGAAAACAGAATTGCAGCAGATAGTAAAGACAACCACAAGGTCTTCTGTAGTTATGTAAAGAATCTCCACGGCAATACCTAGATTTGCTCTGAGCTACTGCACAATAGTACCTCCTATACCGAGCCAACAGTTGTTGCCAGTATACTGGCCAACAGATTCAGTGCTAACTTTACTCCCCCCAAAGGACCAATCACAGTACCAGTAGATTGCCAGGCACCCAGTGTTACTGCTGCACAGGTTAAAACAGCACTGTCCAAGGCCAAGAATACAGCTTCTATGAGATCTGACAATATCCCTGGCTGTGTCTTGGCTGTGTTCTGCATAAACTACAGAGTGAACTGGCACCTCAGCTGTGTGTCCAGCCTCACATCAGGCTTTGTCCCTACCGAATGGTGAACTGTTACAGTCATCCCTCTCCACAAAGGAGGAGCGACTACAGACCCTGGGAACTATTGCCCCATTAGCCTGACGAGTCTGATATGCAAAGCTATGGAACGCAACATCATGGAGCTAATAAACAAGGATATAGGGAATCTCCAGACTCTGGATCTCACACAGTTTGATTTTGTGAAGGGTAGATCACGCCTGCTCAACTTAATCGACTTCTTTGAGTCAGTCACCAGAGCTGTGGATGAAGTTAAGGTGGTTCATACAGCCTACCTTGATCTGGCCAAGGCCTTTAATACCATTCCCCACTCAGGAATCATAGAAAAGCTCACTAAGCTAGACATCAACTCCTATATCACTAGGTAGGTTGCAAACTGGCTCACAGACAGAACCCACAGTGTGAAAGTAGCTGACTCCAAGTCAGATTGCCGATTAGTCACGAGTGGAGTCCCACAGGGTTCGGTCCTGGGTCTTCTCCTGTTTGGTATCTACTTCTCTGAAGTCCAGGCCAACACGAAGTGACTCTGGTTAACAAAGTTTATAGACGATTGCAAGTTGGGAACTATTATTAACTCCACAAGTGGTGTTGACTTCCTACAGAATGGCCTCACTGTGACCAACGACTGGTGTCAGAACCATGGCCTTAAGCTCAATGCCAAAATATGTGTCGTCATCCCCTTTGGGAAAAATCCGATTCCCATGAATTACCACATCGATGGTAGTCCACTGAATACAGAAGACGTTATAAGAGATCTGGGGACACAGGTTGACAGCAACCTCTGTTTTGATCACCACATTGCCACTGTGGTCAGAAAGTCCTTCTATGTGGCACATCTCATTACTAAGGGTTTTGCATCCAGGAAGAAAGAGGTCATTGTCTCCCTCTACTCTACCCTCATTAGGCCAACCATCGATTACAATGCCCCATTTGGCATGTACCTCAATACACACCTGCCACAACTGGAGAGGCCACAAAAGTACCTCACAAGGAGGATCCCAGGCCTTAAACACTTCTATATGGACAGACTCAAACAACTCCAACTATTCTTTGTCTCATATCACCTACTTAGAGGCGATCTCTGCTTGACTTACAAAGCCATGTCTGACTCAGCTCTGTTAGAAATGCTACATCTAAAGAAATACCAATCCCCTCCCCACCACACACTCCATAGACATCAACCTCATTACTACAATCAACAGAACGTACTGGAGGGACATTTTCAAAATCCAGAGACTGCCCATGCTATGGAATAGACTTCCCATACATGTCAAGCAGAGCACCTCACTGACCCTCTGCAAGAGAAATCTTGATGAGTGGATGGGAAATAGAAAATTCACCCCAGGATAACTCCAGTGGCTTTACTCGACAGAGGCACTGGGAACTAAGGTTGAGTGGCACGATGCAAAAATAATCCTATGGGCTAGGCTTGTAAAGGCCCCAGGCCCATTAGCCATTAGCACTAGTGTCCTTTAAAGTTGCACAGTGAGCTCCATTTGTCTTTTCCTTGCAAGGATTTTAAGTAGTGATTAAATGTTGTTAATCTTCTTGCCATTCATCACTGAGGGGTTTGGTTCCAAGCCCTCAGAACCGAGTTAGCCTAATACCAAACTTGCACCAGCCAGAAATTCTCGAGCTAAACTTTTACCCACAATATCTTTGTCCCTGTTACCTCAGATGTCGTTTGCCGTGTAGCCGTAAAGCTACGTTTCAGCCAAGCTCTCAGCTAAGTGGAAACCTATTGATATTTTGTTGAAAATTTTGTCTTTATTTTTCTCGATTGTGGTTTATATTCATAACTCTCTATATTTACAGTTAGATCTAGACCTTTCACTCCTACTTCTACCCAATTGGTAATCTTTTAAGTACCATTGGTGGTACGGGCTCCTTTCCTTACCCTTGTGGTATTCCTTTAATACCATGTCTGGTATTTCTTCTCTTTCCCTTTTCTGTCTAGTTGTGTGTTTTTGACTGTTTTAATGGATACTGTTTGTATTTAGATAGGTTTAGACATAGAGAAAGCAGAATTTACATGTGTCTCTGAAACCTTGATTGTTGTGTTTAGTTTTTCATAATGTCTGATAAGAAGGGTACATCGGGTTTCAAACATTGTACTTCATGTAACGGTAAACTTCCGAATAGTGACTCTCACAATGATTATGTTTATTGCTTGGGGTGGTTGCCCCATCTTTTGGTGCAACCGCCCTGTGTAATTTGTCAAAGTTTCAGTCAGCACATTCTGAATGAGCACAAGAATAAGTTATTACTGAAGGGCCTACTTAAGTAGCCCTTTTCAGAGGCCCTTTCTGTGATGGCGGTCTCAACCCCCCATTAAGGATAAGAAAAGGCCCTATTCGGTTCCCTCTTCACCTTCTGGTGACCAGGGTAAGTCTGTGAAACCTAAAGTTCAAAAACTATCTTCGGAGCATAAGTCTGCCTCGTCAGCACTGACCTCGTCTGCTCCAGTTACTATGAATGTTACTATATCGTCACCAGCTTCGGCTCCAATACTGTCTTTGGCACTGACTATAGGCCTCGCCTACTATGACTTCAACACTGGGTGCCTCTTCAGCACAGTGAACATCTTCGATGCCTATCTCTGCAGTGATGATTGAACCTTCCGTATCGGCACCAAGTGCCCCTTCGGCATCAGGCTCTTTCATGGCCCTGACAAGAACAGATTTGACCCCACTGCTTCCTGTCTCTAAACTTGAGATATCGGTGCTGGTAGACTCCACACCACTGACCCGATATTCTCCAGCCATAGATCCATTTCTAGGCCAAGTATATAGCCCGTTCCTAGATCGACCTGACTCCCCATCGGGAGTATCCACTAGATCCACTAGGAGCCTTTCAAAACTTGATGTAGTGCGTCTTGTGGATTAGCTGTTTGCAGCTAGGGGGTACCCACTTCTTTCAGGACCCATCCCCCTGCAGGACTTCGGTTGACTTCTCCACAGACTACATCGTATTCTCCTCCTTTGACCATTCCAGTTCCAAAGCCTTCTGCTTCAACGTCCTTTTCGGAACCCCTATCTCGGCACCTGTAGTGGACCTCACTGAGGTTCCATGACTGTCTCTTTGGTCCTCGGTTCCTGATGAACCAGTCCTTCCTCAACCCCATGATTGGGCTGCAGGCTCTTCAGTTCATGGCACGGTTCCAAATGCTTCTTCGGTTCCGTTCTCTGTGTTGGGAGCCTTGTCTGCACTGATCTTGCTTGAGGCTCCATCCTTGGGAGTGGGTTCAACAGAGTGGGGTGTGACCCCGATTCTGAGGTCGTCCTTCTCATGTCCGGGCTCCACATCCTCTTCTGGCAGACCTGTTTTCCATGCTGTGGAGAGGGCACTTGCTTCTGGAAACATTCCGCCAATGTTGGATCCCCAGATTTCTCCCCCTAAGCTACAGCTGCCACAGGCCACCTCCCCGGGGCACCAGGCAGGGAAGCTGCAGGAACCCCCATTATAGGGTACCTACTCTTCCGAGTCCTTCTCAGAAGCCCCCACTTAGGAGCCTCCATGGAAGAGATCATGCAAGAAATAGCATGTAGACTCATCTGAGGAGTAACAGAGGACACGGATTTCAGTGATGGTGAAGGGTCACCACAGTCACCCCCCTGATGATGTCTTCTTCGGAGACATCCTTGAAATGCTGAAACAGAGGCACGACTGGAAGTCCACTAACCCTTCTTCTGAGGAGTCCGTGTTTTTGCTGGCTTTCCATGCCTGGCCATCTAACTCTTGGGTGATCCGACCTGCAGACAAGCTAGTTCAGCTCGTGGTGCAGCACGCCTGGAAGAACCCTGATTCTGTTGAGACGGTCCCTCGGAGACTTGATAAGATACTTTCTCCACCCAAAGAAAACCCACATTGGTCCAGATGTTTACCAGTCAATGCTATGGTAGTGGCGGCGGCCACGAAAAAGGATCTAGCTGAAGAGAGTCCTGCTGTCTACCTGCCCAGCAGAGAGTCTCGGGCCATGGACAGATTGGGGAAGCAAGTGTTTGCATCAGCGACCTTTGCCATATGGTCCCTGAACTACTTGTCAAATTTCACAAGGCTCCAAAGAGACTTGATCTCCAAACTCTCTAGAACACTCGTAGGACAGGTGTCTGACAAGGTAAGGAATAAAGTTGCCTTGTAGCTCTCATCCCTGGAATCGATCTCCAACTTGTCCATGAGGTTGCTTTCACACACAACCGAAGGGGTGGCTAGAGCTGCGGGTTCAGGCATAGTTATGAGACGTCATGCCTGGATGCGCATTTATGACCTCGGTGATCCATTCAAGTCTTCCTTTCTGAATGGTCCCATCAAAGCATCTTCCCTGTTTGGCTCCAAGGTAAAGGACACACTGGCCAGGTGTGAGCAGGATGGTAAGACCCTGTCTGCCGCAGGCTACATTTTTCCAACCCTCAACACTCCTTTTCCAGGAACCAGAGGAGTGGGAAGATGTGGCACAAAAAATCTCAGGTTCCTTTCCATGCCACTCGTGGTGATGATACCCCCAGGGGAAGAGGAGGTAATAGTTCTGGAAGGCGCCCCTATTGAGGCAGAGGGGTCCACGTAACCAAGGCCCCAGAGACTCCTTCTCTGGGTAGCCTTACCAGCACTCCTGAAGAGCGGCCTGATTGAAGCAGCTAGGGGTCATTTCTCTCTGCACCAAGCTGCCTGGCACTCTACCACTGATCGTTGGGTGCAGAATATCATTACCAGTGGTTAACACCATTCTCCTCATCACCTACCCAAAACTTCCAATGAAACTTCCCGACATTCAACCCAGTCAAAGGGAAGAAGCAGCTTCAGAAATAAAAATGCTGTATGAAAAAAAGAGTCATCCAATTAGCCCCACCAGACCAATGCAGATCGGGATTTTACTCGAGGTTCTTTTTGGTGCCAAAAAAGCCAGGGGACTGGAGACCGATTCTGGATCTATGCAGTTTGAACAAGTCTGTTGCCCAAACCAAATTCTGGATGGTCACGGTTCAGTCCATTCTCCCTTTTCTAAGGGAGGACGATTAGATGTGCTCGATAGATCTCTGGGACGTGTATTATCACATCAAAATGGACAAATGCTCCAGGAGTCTACTTCTCTTCCAGCTAGGAGCCAATCATTATCAGTTTCATGCCCTGCCGTTTGGTCTCTTTACAGACTCCAGAGTGTTCACAAAGTGCATGACAGTGGTTACAGCTCACTTGAGACTGCAAAGATTCCGGGTGTTTCTATATTTGGACGATTTCCTTACCACCCCCACCAAGCATCTTCTGGTAACAGCCCTGCGATACACCCTTTCTCTGACAGAAATTTTGGGGATAACTATGAACTGGGAGAAATCAAATCTTACTCCAGTCCAGCAGATAGAATTCATTGGAGCAGTCTTCAACACCCGATCCTGTCTGGTGTCACTCCCAGCTCACAGACTGCAGAGATTGAGGCTTCAGCTCCGGGTGGTACTCTGGCAAAACAAAGTCTCAGTGATAGAGGTTCTTCAGGTCCGTGGATCTATGGCAGCTTCCATACCAGTAGTGCCTCTTGCAAAACTGCACATGCAAATTCTCCAATGGCTTCTTCTCTCTCAATGGTTCCCGAACCATCATCCTCTATGTTTTCAGATTCAGATAACTAACTCTTGGCAGCAGGACTTTCTTTGGTGGATGAGTCCAGGTACAGAACTTTGGAGCCACCCATTCCAGTCCCCTCAACCCAAGGCCATTGTGACCATGGATGCTTCCCTGATAGGGTGGGGGGGGCCATTTCCAGGGAAAAACAGTCCAAGGCACATGGTCCACTTTGGAGGCCAACCTGCATATCAGCTTTCTAGAACTGAGAGCGGTGCTGGTAGCGTTGCAAGCATTCCATCTGGTTCTTCCTTCTGGAACGATCGCAGTTCAGTCAGAAAATATGTCAGTAGTCAGGTATATTAACAAGCAAGGAGGAACCAAGTCCTACCCCCTGTGTCAAGAGGCCATGAGAATTTGGCAGTGGGCGATAGCTTCCATCTGCTTTCTGATAGCGGTGCACACCCCCGGGGAGCTCCAACACAATAGTAGACAAGTTGAGCAGATGTATTCTCTTACCCCACAAGTGGTCTCTCAATCCTAAAGTAGCGGCAGACATTTTCAGCCATTGAGGCCAGCCTTGCTGTGACCTCTTCGCCTCCCCATCAATCAACAAATTCAGCTTCTGTTTTGCCCTATTCCCCCCAAAAGGGGAGTCCCCGAGGTAAGCTCTGATTAATGATTGTCCCATGGGACTACTTTATGCCTATCCCCCCCATTCCTCTGATTCCACGATTCATAAAGAAACCGATTTGGTTGAAATGCAAAGTGATCCTCATAGCCCCCTTTTTGCCTTGGCAAGCTTGGTTCCCCTTCCTTTGGTTTCATCTGTTATATCCACTGTGGATTCTGGACCCTCTTCCAGACCTGATTTCTCACCTCCAAGGGTTGTCACCCGAATCTGTCCAGTCTCAAGCTGACAGCTTGGTTTCTCCACTTCTGTTAGTTGCCAGGCAGGATGATCTCACCTCACCTGTTTGTGACATTATTCTGGCCTCTCATAAACCATCCACAAGAAGACTATATCGGGACAAATGGAAAAGGTTCTCTATTTGGTCAAAGGAAAAGATGCTAGGTCTGTATTCGGCTCCAGTCACAGTGGTTTTACAATATCTGTCTACGTTTTTCGGAGTTGGAGCCGCAGTCTCTAACATACAAGTTCATCTGGTGGCAATTTCAAATTATCATAATGGGCTGGATGGTACTCCTCTCATATCACTGCTTTTATGTAAAATTTTTCTCAAAAGAGTCTCTCACATTAGACCTCCAATCAGACAGCCTGTAGAGCCATGGAACTTCACGTTAGTTCTCCAGTCTTTGACTCAACCCCCTTTGAACCCGCAGCGAAATGTGACCTCACATTCTTGTCTTGGAAATCTCTCTTCTTGGTAGCCATCACGTCAGCCAGACGGATTTTGGAGCTTCAGGCATTGTGCACAAAAGGACCTTATCTAATCTTCCACAAGAACAGAGTGTCACTCCGAATGAACCCATCCTTTCTCCCCAAAGCTGTTTCTGACCTACCAGTATTTTTCCCAAATTTTTCTAATAAAGGAGAATACAGCCTACATTTCTTGGATGTACACAGGCAATTGAGATTTTATTTAGTCAGGACCAACTTTTCATTTCCTTTTCTGGGCCTAGAATGGGAAATTCTGTCTACAAGGTCATTTTATCAAAATGGCTAAGGGACTGCATACGTTTCACTTATTCATTTGCAAAAGAACCTGTGCCACAGAATATTAAAGCTCATTCCACTAGATCTATGGCAAGTAGCCTTCCATTCCAGGGCTTCTATGGATGATATTTGTGCAGTAGCCACTTGGGATAAACCCCACACACTTTTATCAATCATTACAAATTGGATGTGGTCTCCAGAGGGAGAACTGCCTTCGGTTCAGTGGTACTCAGGAACGTTCTTCCTTTAGGGCTGCCCAAGGACCTCAAGGTAGCTGGGGATTCTGTCCCATCAGTGATGAATGGAAAGAAGATTAATAACATCAGATAAAGAAGTTATGTCTTACCACATAATGTTCCATCTGTGTTGTTGATCTTCATTCATTCATCACATTACTTTGGGTCCAAGTGGTGTCGTAGGGCATGTGCGCAGAAGTGGCCTCTGCTTTACTTGTATAACTTGGGCAAACTCGATCAGGTAACAGGGAGAAGGGCATTGTGGGTAGAAGCTTAGCTTGAGAGTTTTTGGCTGGCACTAGCTTGGTATTAGGCCGACTCGGTTTCGGGAGCTCAGATGTTTTCAATGCAAGTATTTCAGTGTTGATTTAAAGAGATGCAATTATTCTTAGTGGATGCAAACACACACTTTTTTTGTACGTATATACATGTAAGGCGATATAGAACTTTGTGTGTGCGTGTATGTGTGTGTGTGTGTGTGTATGTGTATATATATATATATATATAAATATATATACACACATATATACATATATATATATATATATATATATATATATATATATATATATATATATATATATATACACACACGCACACTAACACAAGTAGGCATATGTTTATGTGCGTCATGCATGTATGTATATGTGTATGCATACTAATACATATACCACACGTATTGCAGAGTTTGTCACTTAACAGTCTACACTTTGTGGCATCTGGGAGAAAAAAAATGAGTGTAGAGCGCTTGGTTAGTAATGCCAGATGTTCTCTTGATTGTGTCACATTTATGTGAACTATACAGACTTAGAAGCAAAATGATTTTTATGTGACTACATTTTACAAACAGTTACTGTTAGCATGCTTTAAAGCAAATGGTCAAGTTGTTGCAAGATTTGATTTGGAGTATTTGACGTGTGTAATGAAAGTTGTCTGTAACATACAACTTGAGAGGAAAAAAGGCTTGCAGTTCATACATGTGAGTCTTTGTTTGTTAGACAGATCTGCATTTGAGTGACTGGTGGCAGGAATGCTAAAGAAATGTTTACCACAGTTTCTTTCCTTGAAACATACCTGATTGAGTCATAGTCCCAGACTTGTGGAAGTCTGCATACTTAACTGTATGTGTTGTTGTCTTGGGTGCAGACTTATTTTTAGTCTTAGAAATGGGAAATGCGGACCTGAAAGAAGATATTTGTAAAGTCCTAGTAAACTGTGAAATCATTAGAAATACGTAGTGTTTCACTAGTGGCTCAGCTGTGAAGTTTAATGAAAGAAAGATACCTTTTTATTTGGCAGACGCAGTATTTTCAGTTATCAGTTTTTATTTCATTGTTTTCTGAATATGCTTATTGTAGTCGAACTGTTGTTAGTCCATGACAAGAATTCTGTTTGTATAAGCTGCTAGTGACTTGGCAGACATTTACCTTGGAAACATTCCAAGTTATTAACAGTACTGATTTATTATTCTTGGTGTTTGATCAAATGGGATGTCAGGAAGCTTTTGCAGGCCTTCAAGGAGAAAATTAAGTGATATGGGAGACTGCATTTGATATGTTTTTGCAGTTTTCTTTTCAAAATTAATAGATTAAGATAATCTTGTAAAGAAATGCTCTGTTTCATTAAATGGTAAGTTTGTGAAATGCAATTCCCTTTTATCAAAGAGAAAAACATTTTCCTTGGGGGCAGGGTAGCAGCAATTTTTTTCTTCCTTTCTGTAATAATGCATAATGAAATTAATGTTATGATTGTTTTAAGGGTGCATGAATGTTTTTCCCTTACCAGTCACTTACCATTTGCAGTTGCCATGGACATAATGTTTGATGACCTCATTAGTCATGTTGCTCACCCACTCTGTGTGGAAGGACAGCTCAGGGAAGCTGAATTTATCTGGAAATGACCGCAGGTAAATCCCATTTCACACTTCAGAATGTCTACATTGAGCTAGCCATGCTGTCATGGGATCCTTTCTTTCCTTCACTTGCACGGTTGCAAACAACTACTCCTTTGAGCACTTTGTGTTTGTTTGTTTGCTTATATTTGTTAACAAAGGTAAAACACTGATCCACATGGACCTTTTGCAGACTCAGCTTGGGGCCACTGTCCAGTTAAGTGACTTGCTCAGATTCACTCAGTAGATAAATGGAGATTGAGGGAATAAAAATCATGAACTGCAGGAAGCAGCTTGTTAACAGGTCATAGCATTAGCCTTCTGCGGTAACTGCCATGATGTCCTTCAAGGATGCATCTGCAGTCCTTACAAATGGGTTGTCCTGGCCTCAGGCAGCCCTTCGGTCGGCCGGATTCCAAAGTCTGGGTCTGGCCTCGGCTGATGTCGCACTTCACCCGACGTCATAGCTGCAGTTCAGCGGGTATAAAGGCATCAGCCGACGCCATTTTCCTCAGTCTTTCTTGCCGCGTGGCGCCCGAAGCAGAAGCTGTTCGCAAGTGCCGGTCGGTCAGAACCAGAGATTACTACTACGAAGACTTCTAAAAGCTAAGTACCCCGTTGGGGACTCTTTCTTGCCTCAGCCGATGTCAGAAAAAGTGAATAACTGTTTAACTTGTGGGAAACAAATACCTCATAAAGATTTCCACTCTTACTGCCTACCTTGTTTAGGCCCAGACCACGACGTAGCAGCTTGTCTAGCCTGTGCTTCTTTCAACCGACGGACGCTTAGACGTCGGTCAGAATTTGCTGAGGAGTTTTTCGGCTCCGCTTTTGCTTACAATATGCCGTCGGAAACTCCGACTTCGCAATTAACTAAAAAGCGCAAGGAAAAGGACCGACATTCGCGGTCCGCGGTTTCGGCCGAAACCGCGGTTAAGTCAACCGCGAGTGTCTCGGTTTCGGCTGTAACCGAGTCCACGGTTCTCCCTTCAGCCGAAAGCTTGCCTCCTACCGAGGCCTCATCCAGCATGGCTGAATCTGCTACCGAAATCCCACCTGCCCTTGCAGGTTCACAGGATTTATCTGATACTATACCTTTAGATATATCTACTCCTGCACGTGGAGCTGCTAGGCCCCCTGCATCCATGTCGATTAAGGCTTTTGCCAGGGCTAAAGCAGCAAAATCTACCAAAACTGTACCTGCTAAGACCCCCTCTCACAGGCCTAGCTCTAGTTCTCAAATGCTTAGTCTAGCAGAGGATCTCATTTCTTTGATCCGGGGGTCCCAACCTCACCCTGACAGGGCCACTCACCCACCTCCAGAGAAGAGGCCTAGAGCAGAGCCCCCTGAGCCAGTTTCTTCAGGTTACTCCTCTGATGATTCAGATAATACAAACCCTCCTGAGGGCCCTTAATCTCCTTATGAGGACTCTGATGCAGAAGACTCCATTCCTTCTGCCTCTCCGCCTGAGGAATTTTCTTTTGGGGAAACCTTGCATGCTATGAGGGAACAATTTCAATGGCAGGGCCAGGATTTTTCAGACTCTAGGAAAAGGCTTAGGACCTTTTTGCATTTGCCACAGCATAGGCCTTTAGCCATTCCTCCAGTACTCACTGTTGTGGATGATGCATTTAATGATGCTTGTACTGCTCCTGATTCTCTCCCTCCGGCCCCTGCTAAGCCCGACAGGTACTACAGGGTTCCGGACACACATTATCATTTGTATAAGGCTCCTTTTGCAGATCCTGAAACTATCTCCCAGGGACCCAAGGCTGTAACAGCTACCTCGGCTAAAAACCCCCTCCCATCTGAAAGGGAATCCAGGGCCTTAGAGAGATGGGGTAAAAAAGTTTACACTTCTGCTACTCTTTCGGCTAGGGCCTTAAACTGTCAATTCCACATGATTCAGTATCAGGAATTTATGTTAGATCAGTTAACTAAAAAACTGTCCTCGTCTGAACCATTAGACAAAAAATCTGTTCAGGAAATGGTACATAACATTCAGCAGGTCAGTAATCATTCTTTAAAATGCGGCTATGATGCACTGGAGGCTTCCTTTAGATCAGCTATGACTGGTACAGTGATCAGAAGGCATGCATGGTTAAAAGAGCAGTCCTTACCAGACCATGTAAAATCAAAGCTCCTAGATGCTCCCATGGATAAGCTTAATTTGTTTGGCTCCCCCGCACAGCAGGTGCTGAAGAAGGTGGAAGAGAAAGCAAAATCTGTCCAGACAGTGAAGGATTTCTTACAGGTCCAGCCTCCAAGGTTTAGTAGGAACTGGCCTTCAAAGAATTGGTCCTTTCCAGACACCACCAGAGCTCAGAGAGGCAGGAATAGGCGCCCAAGAGGCAGGGGTCAATCCAGAGGTGCCTACAGGGGACGTCAGTGGCAGCCTAACAACCAGCGAAGTACTGCCACAGATCCAGCCACCACCACTTCCACAGGACAATCACAGTGACTTGGCTCTGAGACCGCCTACCGGGGAACAACTAGAAGCACCCTTAGGCGGAAAACTAGCCTTATTTTCAGTAAACTGGCATCACATCACAGGAGACAAATGGATTTTGCAGACAATAGACCAAGGTTACAGGTTTCACTTCCATACTCTACCAAGGAAGAGAGGAATGCCAAACCTACCCCCAAATCAGAAGACAAAAGCTCTACAACAAATACACCACTTACTAAGGATGAGAGCTATAGAAAGGGTACTGTCTATGGAACAAGGACAAGGATTTTACTCCAGACTTTTCCTGGTGCCAAGAAAAGAAAACCAATGGAGACCTATTCTCGACCTGTCCGCTCTAAACACATACCTCATTGTTCCAAAATTCAAAATGCTGACCCTACAGCAGCTTCTTCCCATGCTGGGCAAGGAGTCTTGGCTGGTAACTCTAGATCTCAAGGAGGCATACCTGCACGTCCCCATACGACCAAATTGCAGAAGATACCTCAGATTTCTTGCAGGATCAGAGCATTATCAATTCTCAGCATTGCCCTTTGGCTTATCTACTGCGCCCAGAGTATTCACGAAATGCCTGGCATCAGTAATTGCTCATTGCAGGCTTCAGGGAATTCAAATTTACCCTTACCTGGACGACTGCTTGTTACAAGCGGACAACAAAAACAAATTAGAAAAAGATTTGAAAAAGGTCATTCATATACTGCAAGCCCTGGGATACACAGTCAATATAAAAAAGTCAAGGCTGATACCATCCCAGAGGATAACTTTCTTGGGTGCAAAGCTGGACACATCAAATCAAATGGCATCCCTCACAGCAGAAAAACAGAAGCACCTTCCTCTCTATTTCATGGCATTAACAAAGCAGAACCGGATAACAGCAAGGAAAGTCCTGCAAGCCCTGGGTTACATGGCATCCTGCATAATACTGATTCCACATGCCAGACTACATATGAGAAAGTTACAATGGTACCTAAGGAATTTATGGTCTCAGCACAAGCACAGCCTAGAAACCCAAATTCCAATAATTCCATGCCTGAAACAAGAATTCCAATGGTGGGCTCAGGCCTGTCAATTGAACAAAGGGCTGCCCTTCCACAGCACTCAACCAAGCCAGACTATCACAACGGATGCCTCAGACCTCGGTTGGGGGGCACACATGCTGGACAAGTGCATACAAGGCTTATGGACTCAAGACCAGCTGAACCTACACATAAATCAAAAGGAAATGCTGGCAGTAAAACTGGCAATTTAGACATTCAGACCATTTCTTCGACAGGGTCAATTGCTGATAAGGACGGACAACACCACAGTTATGTGGTACATCAACAAACAGGGAGGCACACATTCATACCCTCTATGCCGGATGGCAATGGACCTCTGGAATGTGGCCCTAAGCTTCAACATTCAATTACAAGCAATATTTGTACCAGGGAAAGAAAATATACTAGCAGACATCCTAAGCAGAACTACCACGAATGCCCACGAATGGATGCTACATCCAGACATCTTCGAGTCCATTACAGAGAAATGGGGACTACCAGAAATAGACTTATTCGCATCCCCACACAACCACCAATAGAAAAAATTCTGCACGAGGGCATACCACCCACTTGCTTGGAAGGTGGACTCCCTATCTTTCAGTTGGAAAAACCTGACAGCATATGCATTCCCACCTCTCCCTTTGATGCACAAGGTGCTATTGAAGATCAAAGAAGACCGTCCAAGGATCATCCTGATAGCTCCAGACTGGCCGAGGCAGCATTGGTACCCATTACTGAGGAGTATGTCTCGGGAACAAATATGGACTCTACCTCTAGTTCCCTTACTGTTAACACAGAACAACTACAACACCCTGCATCCAAACCTGAAAACACTACAGCTGACTGCCTGGAACATTGCATAAGACCAAATAACCCAAATTTATCCCAAAGGGTTAAAGACATTATCTTGGAGGCTCGCAGACCCTTAACAAGAAAAACTTATTCAGCAAAATGGAAAAGATATCTCATTTGGAGTGCAACAAAAGGAGTAGATGCATCATTGGCAAACATAGCTAACATCCTGGAATATTTAGCAGAGCTTTTCCACAATGGTCTGTCTTACTCGTCCATTAAGATTCATGCATCAGCAATTTCAGCAGAATACAACATGGATCCTCCAGTCTTTTCACAACCTCTACTCAGACAGTTTCTCAGAGGAATTAAAAATGTGAAACCACCAAGGAAACCACCATTGCCTACATGGGACTTGAACTTTGTGTTAGAAAAGTTAACACTCCCCCCTTTTGAACCAGCAGCAACAGCAGAAATACAGTACTTATCTTGGAAGACTGCATTCCTGCTTGCAATCACTTCAGCTAGAAGGGTATCTGAATTACAGGCATTAATGGCAGTACAGCCCTTCCTTATCTTCCATCAGGATAGAGTGTCCATGAGAACTAATCCTACCTTCATGCCAAAAGTAGTCTCCAGAGTATCTTTAAACCAAGCAATACACCTGCCAACATTCTTCCCCAACCCACAGAACAGGGGGGAAAGATTGCTGCATACCTTGGATGTACACAGACAATTGCGCTACTACCTGGACAGAACCAAGAACTATAGAAAAACTGACCAGCTTCTGGTAGCATATGCCACAGGAATGGAAGGAAAAGCAATTTCAAAACAAACAATCTCAAAATGGATAGGAAATTGCATTAGATTTTGTTACTCTTTTCATGGAAAGGCAACTCCACAGAACATCAGACCTCATTCCACAAGGGCTACAGCCACTACTACAGCTTTCTTACGAGGAGTGGCTACCAAAGACATTTTAGAGGCTGCTACTTGGAGCTCCGTGCATACATTTGCCAAGCATTATAATCTACCTTTATACTCCAGATCCCGAGCAGGTTTTGCCACTGCTGTTTTGCAAGGGATCTTAACTACACCATAAACTCTTAGTGCCTCCTTAGTGCCTCCTCCCCCAGTTTGGCTATGGTATTCTACCCATTTGTAAGGACTGCAGATGCATCCTTGAAGGACATAGTACAGTTTTGTACCTACCATGAATGTAGATGTCCGAGAGGTATGCATCTGCAGTCAGGATTACCCACCCTCCTTCCCCTCTGTGGTGCTCCTAGGGTATTTGCCCATCTTGTAGCTAGCTGGGGGAATCTATTATGGTGTATTTGTTTGTATATATGTATATACATGTTTATTTCTATTTGTTCTCTATTGTTTGGAAACATTTGCATTTATCCAAATTTAGCCTTCCTAGAGGGCACCTGGCATCTTGGGCAAGAAACACTGAGGAAAATGGCGTCGGCTGATGCCTTTATACCCGCTGAACTGCAGCTATGACGTCGGGTGAAGTGCGACATCAGCCGAGGCCAGACCCAGACTTTGGAATCCGGCCGACCGAAGGGCTGCCTGAGGCCAGGACAACCCATTTGTAAGGACTGCAGATGCATACCTCTCGGACATCTACATTTATGGTAGGTACAAAACTGTACTTTCTTGCATCTAAGTGTGTAGGAGCAATCCTACAGGCAGGTCATTGCAGCAACAGTTGAAATCTGTAGAAGTTGTAGTTATTTTTAAAAAAACTTTATTGACATAAACAAACATATAAAGCAAACCATGTTAACATTCCAACATTGTTAGTTGCTTGATGCCTGCCTTCCCTTAAACCTCACTTCTCCTCCTTCCCCAAAACATTATTCTGCAGGTATTGTTCCCACAGTTTCCATTTTTTATGTAGTTTGCTCCTACTGTTTTCTAAAGATCCCACTTCCAGTTCTTTTATCTCTCATGCAATGCTCATTACTTCAAATACAGTTGGTTTAGACTTTGATTTCCATTTTCTAGTAATTGCTTTTTTGACAGCCAGAAGAATTAAACTTAACAAGGCCTTACTATGTCTAGGCAGTTGAGATCCTGTATCCCTGCTCAAAAGAAAAAGAAAGAAAAGAAAAAAAAACACTTCCTCAGTTACATAGGATCATAGGAGGTTACTAGGTTAATGGCCCTGGGGCCCTTACAAGCCTAGCCAAGAGTTTATCCCTAAAAAAGAAATCTCAGTCAGCACCTGTCACCCCTGTCAATGCGTGACAAAGGTGGAACCCCTGGAACAAAGACATCTCAATTGCTTCCTTCGCTCAAGTTATTGTCTTCTGACAAGGACAGCAGAACTATGAACAAGCTGGGCAAAAAGATTTACATTTCTGTTACCCTAGCTTTTAGGGCTCTTAATTTTCAGACCCATATGTCTAGGTATGCGCTGGCTCTTCTTTCTCAGGCCTGTCAACTTATTTCTGATTTTCCAGATTCTGAGGGTAAAACTTCTGATCTGAAGTAGTTAACTTCATTTGTGCATCAACCTATGGGTTATCGGATCCATATTAGATCTGAACTGGCAGTTTCCAGCAGCAAAGATCCGAGCTCCAAGCCTCTTCTAGGACTGCTGTTTTTGGTTCAGTTATGAGGAGGTATTCTTGGCTTAGGCTTCAATCCATTTGATCACCTAGTATTTCTGGTAGGGTAGTCTGCAGGGAATTTTTAAAGTTTGCCAACTCATTACACTCCCAAAACAAATGTTCCCAGTTACTTCTTTCTTCCCCATCACACTTCCAATTCTTTGGAGTCTGCCTGGGGTATACAAATACCTATACATACACTTTCAAGCAAAAACCCTAAATCTGTGCATATTTGGGAGCTATACATCTGCCTACCCTTGTGTTTCCTTATAAAATGCATATTCAGTCTCACTTCCCAGTGTTTTCTGACCTCCTCTGATTGATTCCTTTAGTTACTGTGCAATAATTTACATGCCCTGCTAATTATGCCTTGTTTAACAGCAGCTTCTGTTCTAGATTCAACCAAAAGCTGTACCAGAGCAGGTCTTTCACTTAGGATTCCCCTCTCCCTTTCTCTTTGCTCATGCTCTGTCAATCCTTTATGGGAAAGGCAGTCTCTAGTGTGCAGTCCAAATGTCGTCTTGACATCTTCCCATTTCCTGCCTAGTTATTTGCTCCCAAAACCTTGGTTCCTTTGCCAGTTTGCTCCAGTAAATTCCAGCCCCCTGTTGCTTATTCTCTGTATGCCTAATTGCAGTCAGCCCTATCAGCATAATTTCCTTTCTCCATTCTTGTGTTGGCTTAGTTCTTAGAATACTTTCTGCTACTTTATAAATATAATAATGTTAATTTATGGCTGTAGTTATTCTCCTTAAGGATCTGCATCCAAAATCCCACTCTCTCCTTATTTCTTGAATTTCCCCTTTGCTTCATCATCATCCCTTTCCACTTTCAATTATTCTGCATGTGTTATGTATCAAGTAATCCTAATCTACCTTATTCTATTGGATGGATGAATTTATCCCATTTGCCTCTTGCCCTCTTCCCTTCCCAGATAAATCCATTAATTTTGTTGTTAATTACTGTACACATGCTCTCCCTTGGTTAATAAAATATACTTGACCTGTGTATAAAAATAAATGAACTATAAACATTTTCAATGCTTGTATCTTGCTGTCAGTATCCATAAAAAAGATCTTCCAGTTTCACGTTTTTTGTGTTATCTTTTTGTTTAGTCTCTTTCCACATATCCTTAGCTGCTATAACAGAATCCTTTTTGATCCATAGTCTTAAATACTTAATTTTATTGTGTCCTCATAAACATGGGCATTGCTGAACCAATTTGTGTGTGGCTACATAGCTTACAGCCATAGTCTTTGTTTTGTCTTCATTAATTTTATATCCAAAAAAAAAAACTATCTCGGAATGTTCTGCAATACTGAGATGTCCTTTTCTGGTTTTATCAAGTACAAAATAATATAATCTGCAAATAAAGCCAACTTTTCTTGATTACCATACAGATTATATCCTTGAATTGTGAGTCTTTTATTTTCTTTGCCAGTGGCTCTAAATACAATGTAAATAACAAAGGGGAAAGAGGACATCCCTGCCTTATTCCTGTATTCAGATACAACTCGTCAGAGAAGAAACTTCCAACTTTAATTTTTGCCTCCAGTCCCTCATACATCCTCCTTATTACCCTTCCCTAATATATCCTCCTAATTAACCTTATTTTTATATTAAGGAATGCAAATGCTTCCTTTCTCTTATTCATAAAGTCTAGCTTACTCTTTTGAAAGTTTTTTCTTCATTGACCCACCAACAACAGTTTCATTCTGGATCATCATTGTTCTGTTAACATTATCAAATGTTTGCTTCCCCTTCTCAAAACCACATTGATCAATATCTATCAATTTTAACAACATCTTTGCCATTCTTTTAGCTGTTATAGACATAAACAATTTATTGTCATAGTTTAAATTTGAAGTAGGACTGTATGAAGCTGGATCTGATGGGTCTTTACCATCTTTAGGTATTACAGCCACCACAGCTTCCTCTTCTTTTTAAAATAGTGTTCTAAACTTGCAGGTCTTTATCACTTTACTCCCTCCTAGCTTCCAAATTTCCACAGGAATACCATCAACTTTCCTACACATTGAGTGTATGTCACTGTTTTTATCTCATCCTCCTATCATAAGTGTTAGTTGTTGAGCCTCATCTACCCTTAACCTTGGTATGCTTAAGTCTTCCTTAAATGTTTCCATTTGGACTTTTTCTTGATTTCCACGTCTCTGCTTTATACATATTTTCATAACATTTCCAAAATATCTCCAGTATCTCTGCGGGATATCTGGTTATTTTTCTTGAAATTGGCTCCTTAAGTTTGGCAACACATTTCTACTTTCTGTTGTCTAAGTCATTGTGCTAAACGTTTTTGTGCTCTGGAGTTACTATCAAAAAACAATTGCTTAACAGCAGTCTTTCTAAACTCATGCATATTGTCCAGATGCTCCCTTATTTTCTCTTTAGCACCCTGCAGTTTGCACCTCTTCTTGTTCTGTGAGATTTCCCTTTTTCTGCAACACTTCAACCCTTGCCAGCCTCTCTAAATAGTTACTTTTTAATCATATATATTTTTTTGTATTTCTACCCTATTTTAAACTCCACTTTCATTTTACCCCAATCACTAGTTATAGCTCATGAAGAAATTTTTATCTTCCCTAATAACTTTCGAATATTTTCCACTACCCATTCATTAAATTCAGCTCTTTTTTAATCGATAGGTTAGAAGTGTCAGTATCTCATTTTTACTTCATTACCCTGCATTATTTTAGTTGTTATTGGTGCATGATCCTAGTTATTGGACTTATATTGCAACTTTCAGTTAAATGCACATATTGCTGTGAAATATAATTTCTGTCTAGTCTAGCCCAGTTACTGTACCTTGGGGAGTAATATGTAAATTATTTCAGAGTTCCTACTATTGAATTCATGCCTTCCATACCACATATTTTCATAATTTTCTTCAGAAATCTACCCTGTTTTGTTATATTTCCCTTCTAGGTCCTCCATCCTCACTGGTGCAAATCAAATTCCAGTCCCCACCTATAAGTAATAATCCCCGCTGAAAGCTGATTATTTCTTCAAATGTTTTCTTAAGCTCCATAGTTGCAGTTTTAGTTGGAATATAAATGCATGACAGTGTAATCCTGCTCCTTTGCCAATAAAACTACAAATGTACCATTATCTTTTTTTCCTTCTACTATCTTTATTGGAGCACCTCTAGAGATTAGTATAAGTACTCCCCTTTTCCTTTGTCCCTGAATATCTGTCCTGAAATCCTTTCTTTATCAGTCCACATGCTCACTTCTTTCCAAATGTGTCTCCTGTAGCATTGTTGTTTGCACTGTGTATTACTTAATATAATTCAGTACTCTTCCTTTTTTGTCCATACACGTGAGGTCATTCACATTCCAAATATGGATAGAGTAGCTATTATAAGAAGTTAATAGTCCCACCTATTACATATGACAGCTTTTTTTAAACGTCTGTTTCCAGCTTTTGTGTCAAATGCACCCACTAATGTGTGGCAGATTGATTTTTTATACAGTTGTTTCCTGTCATCTTCATTTGAACCTATGTTACTTTTTACAAGACTTTATATTTTAATGAAAACCCTCAAACAAAACAAGAACCTCTCGAACCTATTGACTTAAAACAAAGACACAGAACTTTGTACATCTTCAAGTAGTGAGGTTTAACCCTCCTGATAGGAACAATTGTCCCAAATCAACAGATGCAACCACAGGCTTTACCTAACCTAACATTAAGGTAATCCATGCTAAGACGTATGTTACAACCTGTGCTCCTGCTTCCACTAATTGCTGTTTATTCTAGTCTTGTCTTTATTCTCCTCCCAGGTGTGAAAAACAGCTTATATTGTTTAGAAAACATTAACTTTTAGCCTTAAAAAGTGCTCTGGCTTCTGTTGCCTGCCCCTCTACTTAACATATCAACATGGAGAGATAAGAGTAATACGTGCAGTTGCCCTCAGCTGCAGACTTCTGAACTCGCACTGAATATTTATTCGCAAAACTCTTAGTTGCTTGATAACAGAAAAAAATTATTAGATTAAGCCAAGGGCCTTAATCCAGACATTCAGTCATGCAAAGTACTTGTTTGCTTAAGTATCTTTATCACATACAATAGTAACTGAAAATGTTTTACTCTGTGTATGTAGTTTATATCATGAAATGTTTCAGATACTGTTAAGAACAAATATTGTTTTACTTAGTTATTTTTTTCCTTCATTTACTGTCCTTTCAAACATTATTTATTTTATGTATTTATTTATTGACATTTGTTAACCAGGTTTGTCCAACTGGGCTTGTGGCCCATTTTCAGTGGAGACCCAAGGAGAAAAGCTCTAGTAGTACATTTTTAAACAAGTACAATTTTAAACAGTATTGATATAATAGCAGTTATAGGAAAAATATTCACATATGTTGGGTTACATGCATAAAGTTAAAGTTGCATTAAAAGAAGCTTAGTAACATAATTTTACATTGATATAGTTCAGTAGGTCAACAATAATTTTTTTTTGTTTGTATAAAGTTATGCAAATGCGTAGTAGACACATTGGAGAGAGAGGTGTAATGAGGTACTAAGTATGGACCTTTTGAGAGTACATAAAGGGAAGGAAGACTAGGTGGGGTCATGGTAAAGGCAGGTCCTGGAATTGAGAAAATAAGCTTTTAGTTCATTTTTAAAGTGTGAGGTGTGGGAGATTGAACATAAGTCAAGAGGAAGATTGTTCCAAGCATGGGCAAGGGAGTGTTTGTAGAGTAGTTTTCCTACTGACCTTTTTGGGTGGTAGACATCAAATAATTGTTGGTTAGAAGTACGGAGGGTCCAGGACGGGATGTAGATGGAGACTAAGGAAGATAGAGATGGAGAGAAGGAGATTTTATAAAGAATAGAATGTAGCATATGAAATTGATAAGATAGCAGAAATTGGGGAAGTTCAAGCCATTGAAGAGAGTTTAAAGAAATGCAGTGGTGTGAGTTGTATGGGGAGTTAGTAATGAATCTAGCTATTTTATGGTAAGTGTGTTGGAGTTTGTTTAGAGTGGAGGCCTGAATATTGGTAAGAAATGGGGCAGCATATAAGAGGGAGGGGAGGAGGAGAGCCTGGCCCAGGGTAAGTCTAGATTCAGGGGTTAGGAATTTTTTGTTCTAATATAGCGGACCTAGTTTCTGGTTTGTTTTTTTTATACACTGGAGTATATGTAGGTTGAACTTTAGTTTGTCATCGATATTGACCCCTAGGAGTTTTGTGTGGGTGTCATGTTGGATAGTTGTATTGTTAGAAGATGTAATAAAAAAGGAGGTTTTGTGATGAGAAAGAGAACGGGGAAGGAAAAGTAGGAGTTTGGTCTTTTTGGGATTTAGGATCAGTAGGTTGTGAGAGAGCCATTGTTCACTGGATAGTAGGGCTTGTTGGGTCAGGGAGTGTAGTTCAGGAATGTTATTTGAGATGGATATAAGTGTAGAGTCGTTGGCATACTGAATAAGGGAGGATTTTTGCATGAGGTTTAAAGATCATTGGTGAAGATGTTAAAAGGGGTCCCAAGATGGAGCCTTGGAGAACACCAGTGGAGATGGGAAAGAAAGGTGAGGAGGATGAGAGCCATTTGACAGATTGTTCCCTGACAGATAGGTAACTATTAAACCAGGCAAGTGCGGAGGGGGATAGGTGGAGATTTGCGAGTTTGAGTAGTAGAGGATGAGAGACAGTATTGAAGGCTTTGCAGAGATCTAGGAAGAGACAGGAAATGAGTCTATTGTTGTCTAGGGCCTCTGCAATGATATGAGTGAAGGAGAGGAGGGCAGTGGTGGTGCTGTGGTGAGGACAAAATCCATGCTAGGTAGGGGTAAGTAAGTGGTGCATGAAGAGGTGATTGAGATGCTGCGAGTGAATACATTTTTCTAATATCTTGGAGATGGGGGACAAAATGGCAATGGGTCGGTAGTTTGAGGGGTCAGTGGAGTTTCCAGCCAAACTCCACTCGTGCAACCCGCACACAAGGCCTTAGTATGGTCTGTGACATTAATAGAACTTGTTGGCAGGATAGATTTGTGTCCCAAAGACTCCCCCATCTGTGCAATAGACTCCCTCTCCATGTCAAGCAGAGTACCTCTCTAGCCCTCTTGAAGAGGAACCTAGACAACTGGATGAGAAACAGAAAATATACCCTTGGAGTCCCACCTGTGTCCCTGCTGGACAGGGGAAACAGGTGCTGCCTTTGAGGGAACATGGGTGAAATTCTTGGCTAGGCTTATAAGGGCCTCTGGGCCAATAGCCTAGTATCATCCTATGAACCTATGCAAAAACTGGGCTAGACTGGAAAGAATTTACATTTCACAGGAACTTGTGCATTTAATTGAAAGTCTTGATATGTACCCAGTAACTATTTGAGATCATGCACCAATAACAACTAAAATAAAAACACAGGGTAATGAAATAAAAATGAGACACTGGTGCTTTTCTATGCATCTATGAAAGGAGAAGAATTTAAGGAATGGGTAGTAGAAATTATTCAAGAACTGTTAGAGAAGATAGAAATCTCTTTTGAAAATATTGTTAGGGAGTGGGATAAAATTAAAGTGGAGTTTAAAAACAGGGTGGAAGTAAAAGAAAGTGAGATATGGTTAAGAAGTAGCAAGAATTATTTAGAGGGGCTGACAAATGTTAAAGTATTGCAAAATAGCAGGAATCTCAAAGGCCAAGAAGAGGAGCAGCTGCAGAATGCCAAACAGAAAATAAGCGATTACCTTAATATGCATGAGTTTAGAAAGACTGCCGCTGAGCAGCTGTTTTTTGATAACTGTAGAGCACAAAATCTTTTAGCACAACAGCTCATGCAACAAAAGATAGAAAGGGCTGTTGTCAAGCTTAGGGAGCCTACAGCAAGGAAGGTAACAAGAGATCCTGTACAGGCATTAGACATATTTTTGAAATTTTATGAAAGTCTGTATAAAGCAGAGAAATATGGAAATCAAGGAAAAGTAAAAATAGAATATGCCAGCATTAGAGGTAGATGAGGCTTGGTTACTAACCATTAGGACAGGAGGAAATGAGATAAAAATGGTGATGTATAACCATTCCACAAGAATGTCCCCAGGAATAGATGGTATTCCTGTGGAAGTTTGGCGGTTAGGAGGGAAAAACTGATGAAGATCTGGAAGGTTTTGTTTAGCAGCATTTTAAGAAGAGAAGTGCCAACATCCTGGAAGAAAGCAGTGGTAGATGTAATACCTAAAGAGGGTAAAGACACATCAGATCCAGCTTCATACAGGTCAATTTCAGTACTAACTCATGGTTATAACGTGTTTATGTCTATAATGGCTAAAAGAATGGCAAAAGGGATGCCAAAATTTACAGATATGGACCACTGTGGTTTTGTGGAGGGGAGGCAAACATTTGACAACATTGATGATCCAGAGGGAAGCAGAATGTAAGAAAATACCATTGTTGGTGGTGGGTCTTGATGCAGAGAAAGCATTTGACAGAGTATTCTGGGACATTTGAGCAGGGCAATGGAAGAATTTGCATTCCCTGATAAAACTGTAAGGTTGATTAGGAGGATATGTGAGGGATTGGAGGCAAAAATTAAAGTGGGTGGGTTCCTCACTGATAATAAGAAGAATAAGGCAGGTGTGTCCTCTTTCCCCTTTATTTGCAAAGAAAATAAGGGACTCGGAAATTTAATGATATAATTGGTATGGTAGTCAAGAAAAGCTGGCTGTCTTTGCAGATGATATTATTTTATATATACTTGATAAAACCAGATAAGGACATTTTAGTGTTTTGGAACATTTTGAGACAGTTTCATATCTTTTCAGGAAACAAAGTTAATGATGCTGAAACAAAAGCAATAGCTGTACATTATGTACTCGCGTATCCAGTTTCATGGGGACACAATAAAATGAAGTATGTAGGAGTATGTATTAAAATGATTCTGGTGTGTAGCTACGGGTATGTGGGAAGAAACTAAAAAGAGAATAAAAAAACTGAGAAATGGGATGCTCTGTTATATAAATATGGATAGTAAGATGCAAGCAATTAAAATATTTTTAGTGTTATACACACGTCAGGCATATTTTTACAAAACAGAGACGTTCTGGATAGCAATTAATAAAGAGATGAAGGATTTTACCTGGGAAGGGAAGATGACAAGTGTCAAGTGGGATAAGCGGATTCTTCCAGTAGAACAGGGCAGATTGGGATTACCCAATTTGAAACAGTATTTCAGAGCTACACAGTTAAGGATCATATACATAGCACAAGCAAAAAACTCTAATTCAAAGTGGAAAGGGATGATGATGATGATGAAACAGGGAGGAAACTCAAGAAACAAGAAGAGACTGGGATTTTGGATGCAGATCTTTAAGGAGAATAACAATCATACAGAATATTATATTTATAAAGTAGCAGGAAATATTCTAAGAACTAAGCCACCATGAGAATGAAGAAAAGAGATTCTACCAATAAGGATGACTGCATTAGGGGTCCAGATAGTAGGCAAGAGGAGGGTGGAATTTATTGTGAAAAACTGGCAAAAGAACCAAGGTATTGGGAGCAAATAACTAGAGAAGGAAAGGTAATAAAATGGGAAGATGCCAAGAATTTATTTGGACTGCAAGTTAGAGATTGCCTTCCCTATCAAGAATTGATAGGCAAATAGAAAGAAATAGGAGGCTTCTAAATGAAAGACCAGCACTGGTAGAGTTTTAATAGAATCTAGAACAGAAGCTGTTGTTAAAAAAGGAATAATAAGCAGAGCATACAAATATTGCATGGTAAGTATAAGAATCAGTCAGAGGAGGTTAAAAAGTATTTGGAAGAGAGATTGGATAACCAGTTCACAAAGAAACAATGGGGATATATGTATGTCTCCCCAGTATGTAACAAAATCTAGAAGATGTAAGATTTTTGCTAGGAAATGTTTACATAGGTATTTTTATACCCCAAGTAGACTCCATATAATTTTTCCTCAGGTAGACAACAAATGTTGGAGGTGTGATGAGGAAAAAAGAGGCAATTGGCAACATATTTTCTGGGAGTATAATGAGTTGCCAGAGTTTTAAGTTTCCCTGCAGACTACTCTATCAGAGATAATGGGTGAGCAAGTTGGTGCATCTAGGGAAATGATTTTTCTGAGCTGTGATACAGAATCGGAATTACCAAGAGATAGTATGGCCTTGCTGAATCTAATTATAGTGGCTGCCAAGAAAGCAATTACTAGAGGGTGGAAATCAAAGTCTAAACCAACTTTACTAGAAGTAGTGTATACATTAACAAAGATAAAACAACTGGAATTGGAATCTGCAGAAAAGGGAAGGAGCAAATTACATAGAAAAAATGGGAATTGTGGGAATAATACGCAGGGGAGGAATGAGGTTTAAAAGAATGCAGGATTTAACTGAGTTATGTAATGTTTGATGGACAGTGATTGTTAGATTCTAAGTGATGCATCATGTTTGCAACTAAAGTTATGTCAGTGTGGTTTGTGGTGTATAATGCCTGCAACTAAGATTGTCAGTATGGTCTGTTTTCATTTATGTAACATTTGATTGCCTATGTCATAAGTAATAATTTAATAAAGATGTTTCTTGTTTAAAAAAAATGAACACTTTTTCTTAACTATATGCAGCACCAGTTCTTAGATTGCTTTTGGCTTAGTTGATATGTTGGCATGTTGTTATTGCAGGAATTTTTAAGTTTATTAATCACACCAAATTTTGTATAAGATTCACCTTACAAGCAGAAATGTATACTGTTCATTTCTTAGATGTTAATGTTACTAGATTGATGGAATTATCATAACATCTGTATATCATAAGCCTTTTTCCAAATTATTAGCCATCTAGTTGCCATCTGTCCCATATGAAAATTTTTGCAGAGCTGTTGCATGTATTCTTCAAAGGAGGACTATCAGGAGTTATACAATGATTTTATATATTAGTTCAGACACAGAGGCTATAATGACAAAAAAAAAACAGGTTAAAACTGAGGTGTACTCCATGGATAGGAGAATCCCTTTGCAATATATAGAACAAGACCCTGTATGTATTCTGATGACATATCCCTGCCACCCAGATTTATTACAACTTGTAATAATGGTGTACGTAAGATCAAATGATTAGTACCATCATTTTGGTACATACGTGATAATGATAAATATTTTAGTTATTACCAGCTGCTGTTAACTTTACATATTGTAGACACAAGAATCTAGGTCAGATGTTGGGAACATATCTCTATCAATGGGTCTATATCATATAATCAAAAACACTATTAGTCGAATGCAAATAAGCAAAAACGAACAAACGTGTCAGCGAAATATTTTGCTGGGAAAACAACCAATTGGCTTGATTAGCGCAAACTATTGGGAATTTGTTGGAGCAAGTGTGGAAGGATTGGCCTGCCTGCCCAGGGTGGAGTGGAATGTACCAGGGCAGTCTGATGCCACAGTCCCTCAGAGACTGGTCTGCAGTGCAAGGTTGGCTCTGGGACAGGCATTCAGCCACCTAGCTGCATATTTGGTAGCTCTTATCTTAGGTAAATAGTAGCATGCAGTTACATAGAAAGGGAAGGCATAGTGATTTCCATGGTGATGTCCGTTACTTGTCAGTCATTCACCATTCCTCTGAGGTCCTGTATCATATATACTCATTGCTGGGATGCTAGCAGGGACGCAGACACCCTAATTTCCACTTGAATGGTGGCTGCTGCAGATGTCTGTCATCCATGTGCCATGAAACCCAGTACTGTGGAACAAACTGGGCAAGGCATGATGGTTGGCGGGTATAGGGGCAAACAGTAGACAGAAAAAAATTATAACATTATTCTGTTATAATGAGCGTGTCGTCAAACCCCAAAATATGTTCTTTATAATTAGGTTTTGCTAAATTATGTATTGCATAAAGTTGTGTGTTGTTTTATCATATTTTATATTGTATTATATTAATTATACTAATTTATTTATTTATTTGTTTATTTTTATTTTAAATTTGTATACCGGGATCGTCCATCTGGGTGGAAGCCCGTTTTCAGCGGACGCCCGGGGAGAAAAGCTCCAAATTAACAATATACATTGACAATTTCATTACAAAACATGGTTACATATAGCCATTGTCAATTATTGGATCATATCACAGGCACAGTTACAAAGTTTACATTAGCAATATGAGAAATTATTAATATTATGTTATAATGTTATATTATATTATTAAAAAGAGAAAACAATCCACATAGTCACCAAACAAAACCAGTAAACAAAGAAAAAGTGACTGTAAAGGCGAATCAGTAAAGCCCAATGGACGACTGTAATCCACTCCAAACCAGCCACACCAATACAAAACATTAACGCCAGACAAGTACGTTTTCGTTTAGAAAAACTTCATCAGATGTGGGATGATGGTTAAACTAGCAGCTTAAATTCCTCCCCTAATTAAAAAAGTATGCTTTCCATTAAGTAAATTAAGTAATTAAAATTTCACTTAAAAAGCTTTAAAAACATTCTTTATATGTAGAAATAACAAGGAATGCTAAAACAGATTCAATGTGCATTTTGTAAATAAAAATGAAATGTTTTACACAATCACATTGACTAAAACTTTTGTCCCAAAATTCCTGATATAAATACAAGTATAAATACATTTATAAATTAAAAACCATGTTAAGTACAGAGAAAACTGTAAAATGTATAAGACACTAGCTCCCTCTTGTGGCCATTCATGTAAAATATCTTATAAAATCATATTATACAATATTATTTATTTTATTATTATTTATTTTACATTTGTTAACTGGGGGGGGGTCTGACTGAGCCAAAAAGACCCTTTTTCAGCAGAGGTCTGGGGAGAAAAGCTCCACATAGAAAAATTACAGATACATTTAGTTATTTAGACATGATCAGAAAACACACAAATTACAAAAGATGTTTTTACAGTGGTATGCAGCACATCAACAGTTACAGTGGAGAGAACAAACAAAAAAATATTAATTTAAAAATAAAGGTAATTAATAGATTTGTGATGTACTGCTGAAATTTGGAACATAGGTAGAATGCATAGGTACAGTACATACATAGTAGATTAGCCAGTGTTTGTGAGTAAGATTGAAAACTATTATCAAGTACTCTAGGTTTAGTATGTGTACCTTATCCGCTTTCACTAGCCTGGGGAGCAGTCATGGCAATGCCAACTTTGCTTGAGATGTTGCCTGATGAGGTCTTTAAAGGAGGCTTTGGACAATGTGTTTTGAATGCTAGTGGGGACAGAGTTCCATTTTTTAGCCACTGAACTACTATATAGTCAATCTCCAAAGCTATTGTAGCTGTTGGTGACCTCTAGTAGTAGTTTGCTTGATGATCTAAGAGGCCTTTTGGCTGAGTGACCTACTAGGTTTTTGAGGGCATGACACTTATTGGGGAGGTAATGGATCGAATGACAGAGGCAGAGCTGATTGTAGCCTAGGAGGTTGGGTAGTTCAAGCCAGTGGAGCTGTCTCAAAGCAGTACAATGATGAGTTCTATATGAGCAATTTGCAGCAAAGTGGGCAATTCTGTTATAGCAGGCTTCCATTTTGCTTAGTTCAGTTTTGTTGAGATTAGTCAGAATGGGAGATGCATAGAGTAGGGTGGCTAGAAGTTGGGAGCGAGTAATGGCTGATCTTGTGTTGTTGGTAAGAAATGGTTTGATACAGTAGAGTGATCACAGTTTGGCATGTACTTTTTTAATAGTTGAGATGACTATCAAATTTTAGGTGGGAGTCTACGGTTATTCCCAATAGCTTAGCCTGTGCCACTGAAGTGATTAGAGTAGCATTTGTGGAGTAGATAGTGAATTGACTGTTATCAGTGTTTTTGTTAGAACTGGTTATAATCATAAGCTGAGTTTTCTTTGGATTGAGGATAAGTTGGGCTTTGGTAAGGTAGTTTTCAACATCAGAGAATGCTAGTTGAGTTGTTTGCAGGAGGGTGGGAATGTTTTGTGCAGCACAGATTAAGGTAGTGTCATCTGCATACTGAATGATAGATGCATGCTGTGTGGAGGTATGGAGGTAATTTGTGAAGATTGTGAATAGTAGTGGTCCTAAGATAGAACCCTGTGGGACTCCTATAGTTATGGGTTGCTGAGGAGAGAGAGAATGTTCCTATTTCACAGCTTGGCACCTGTCAGTTAAGTAGCTTTGGAACCAGGTAAGAGTGGAATTTGATAGGCGATATTGGTTTAGTTTGTTTAGCAGGATTTGGTGCGAGACTGAGTCAAATGCTTTGGACATATCCAAAAAAGAGTTGACACCTGCAGGCCTTCTATAGTATGTGGCATGCATTGTTACTAAATGATTCATTGAGTCCATTTATGTGACTGCAACTTCCTCAAGTTTGCATTCATCATTAGATGTGTAATGAGTTGACTTTTCTAAATGCCATTGTGCTATTTTTTTTTTCAAATCAGCAGTGATTTCAGAGTTAGATTATAAACTAAAAATGGTTTGAGGACACATGGATGTAGTCAGGCAAGTTTCCTGATGTCCTTCAAGGATGCATCTGCAGTCCTAACAAATGGGTTGTCCTGTCGTCAGGCAGCCCTTCGGTCGGCCGGATTCCAAAGTCTGGGTCTGGCCTCGGCTGGTGTCGCACTTCACCCGACGTCATCTCTGCTGGTCTTCGGGTATAAAGGCATCACAGACAGACATTTTCTGTATAGCACTAACCCAACTCCTTGTGGCTGAAGTGAACATCTGCATCACTGTGGGCGCATCCTGTTTTGTACACCTGGCATATACATACTCTCTCACATCCCCCATGAAGGCTACAATTGCTAGCTTGGGAACACCTAGTCCATCCCCCCAGTCTTATGCCCTTTGGTACCATGCAGGCTTCCACTTTCATGGGAGCAGATCAGCTGATTGAGACCACTATATCACTCCACCAGAACGAGCAAGTTGATATAAGCCGTTCATTCCCACCTTCTTCTGTTCAGCTGTTCTAGTACTGGCGCCACTAATAAAACTCAGGTTATCCAGATCTTATTCAGGACTTTATACTTTCACTCCAGAATTTGCTGCTGATTTCAATTGTATATGAGGGCTCCTTGTCACATATTTGAGATACGGATTTGTATATCCATAATGTCTGAAAAATGTCAGACAAGAAAACAATGATTTGCAAATTTGCTGTTGCACTATTAAATCATTTTTGTTGGTGGGAGGGGTTCATCCCCTTGCACCCCAAACATGGGGAATTTTTTTCTCCATATCTCTGTTACTTATGTGTACTGACTCTTAGAACACTGTGCTTTTCAGCTGAGGGAAACTTCAAGTTACAGCAGATTCAGACATAGTATGTATTCCTCCACATTCATACTTGCAGTTCTTATATTCCTATTTTCATGGCTGTTGTCCATGGAGTTTCAGCAGGGATTTGGGTGAACATGTTTTAATGTGGTTTGAGACTGGAGTTTTAATGTTCTCATTGTTTAATTGAGTAAGTAAGCTGGTCTGTATCTGTGTTTTTAAATCATGACCTGGGCCACATAGGCAGGGTAGACAAGTTTAGGATAGACAGCCAACATGTATTTAGAAGGTGCAGGGAAATCAGTGCTTCAAGCAGAATCTCACACAGGTATAGAGAAAACAAGCAAACCTCGGGAATCAAATTCCAGACTCTGTAGCTGTGAGGCAGAACCATGTTGCCTAACTGGCAATTTGATAGAAATGGGGAACATTGTCAGCTGATGAGCCCCAAATTCTTTCAGCTGATGGTGAATGGTATGTGTAGTTTTGACTGGTACAGGTTTTGTTTTTCATTGTGGTGCATTCAATGAAGCAGGCTTCAGTAATTCATGCTTCTATAAACAGCACTACAACCATGCTGTCCTTTTTTCATTTGGAAGAATCTGTGTAACACTTTTCCTTCAGCAGCAGAATGTTCACACAGTAAAAATGTAATAAGGAAAGATCAGTTCAGTCAAGCATTTTTGTACTATGTAATATGTAAAAACTACTGTTTATTTGGATGCCAGATCAAAAAGATACTTAACACTGTGTCATCCTCAGTGGACATGACCACTGCTCTAGGTAATGCCCAGGACAAAGGTATGCTATGTGGATCAAGGATAACTGACCATGGAAATTTAAACTGACTCTATACTAATTGTACGTCCCTAACCAAACTTAACCAAAATGTAATTGAGAGGAAAAACACCAAAGTATTTTTTTAACAGGAGAGCAAGCCCCACTGCTCATACACATGGACACACTGCAACCTGAATGTATTAACTCCCATACTGCATAAACGTGGAGAAATGGAAACAGGTCTGTACTACTGTTCCAACTTCTCCATGCTTGCTCGATCTGCAGCAGTGCAGTGCATATGACTGTTGACAGCAGAAAAGTATTATGCAGTGATCAGGGCACTCAAACAGCAGTGCTTGACAAAAGACACTCAGCCAGTGAGGATTCACTGTTTGGTTCTATGATAAGGTGTCCCAATTACCTATATTGCTTGTATGTTTTTTGATCTTGCCAACCAAAACATATCTTTCTTTTGAAAGTGAAAAAAGTGCATCAAAACCAGAACAAGTGCTCATCCATGTACAATAATTGCATGTCCTTGGCTGCCTTTTTACAAGAAGCCTAATGTGTTTCTTTTGGTGCTGGTTTGATTTCCTGATTGTCTGACTCAAAAAGGGTGAATCACTTCAGTGGTCTTACTCAGTCTGCCTCTTTTGCATATCTGAATACATCTTTCAGTAATTCTACTGTAAGTCACAAAGAAGGCGGAGTACAGCAGAAGTAAGAACAAAACTCCAAATTTAATTCCAAGAATGTGCACTTATAACATACGGATGAGCGCTTTCACCATTACAGCTTCTTCAGATCCTTGTATAAAAGTCACAGTAGACCTCCCCTTATATAAGCAGCTCAATTAATCAATTAAAAAATTAATCAATTAAAAACAATTAAAAGCAATGCTGGAGAATTTAAAGAACTATCCCATATTTAAACATGTTGGTGTAAAATGAGACAAGAATATGTAAAACATACATAATGACCTAAAAACATGTAAATAAACATTCTATTAAGTTAATATTGATAGAATATATACAAATAGATAATAATTCATTTTATGTTCCTGCATTGTCTCAACTTAGGTTTTATAGAGGCTCTATCATTCAACCCATGCCCCCTATCAGCTTTCAAACGAATGATCCAGTCAGTCTCCTTAGATTCAGTAAGATTCATAGTATTACCACCCCTCTTATTCACAACAATTATCTCTAGGACCCAGAACAAGAAAGTATGATCATTGTCATTGGTGGTTATATGTTTTGCTAAGGCATTGTGTAAAGTGCCCTTTCTCATGTGGTAAATATGCTCTCTCATTCTATCCCTTAACGGCCGATTAGTTTTACCAACATAGAAACTCGGGCATGCCTGACAAGTAGCTAGGTACACCACATTAGGTGTCATACAATCTGCATCTGCCTTGATAGAGAAAATGGTGTGTAAATCCGGGTGTATAAACACCTCACTACTATCAATAAATGAACAAAAGTTGCAGTGACCACAGGGTTTATTGTGACCAATGTTCTTCATATTCCTATCATGTCTGGGGTGACAAAGCAATCGCTTTAGGTTGCTCTTATTCCGAAATAGGAAACTTGGTGTCTCCCCCACAATGCGTTTCAAGTCATCATCAACCAGGAGAATATCCCAATGTTTGCTAATAATTTCCTTTAACTGATGTTGATCAGAAGTATACAGAGTAGAAAATTTAATAGATCTATTTAACATATGATCTCCAACGGTTTGATCTTGGACCCTGGGTCCAAAGTATGGTGCACCTGAAGTGGTGCGTGACATGTATGCTTCCTCCATGTATGGTATAATCTCATTGTCCTTGTATCCCCGGGTCAGTAATCTATTTCTCAGATTGTCTAATTCTGAGATAAACCCCTGTTCAGTGGGGTTCAATCTCGAGGCTCTAATGGCCTGTCCTTTCATTATATTCTTAAAAACAAATTGTGGGTGCATACTGGACCTTAATAACAAGGAATTGCAGTAACATGCCTTGCGGTAGACCCCCGTATTTATCATATCATCTGTTAATCTCTCAATATATAAGTCTAAAAAATCAATTCTATGTGTAGAATGATTCATGGTAAAAGTAAGGAATGTAGTTAAGTCATTCATAATGGATAACATTGATTCCAGCTGTTCTGATGTTCCATTCCAAAGAACAAAAAGGTCATCGACAAACCTTCTATAGAACACCACATGTTCACAGAAAAGTGCATTCTTAAATAAAACATGTTCCTCCCAATGTGCAAGGAACATGTTGGTGTAGCTATTTGCACATGGAGTGCCCATAGCTAAGCCATCTTGCTGTTTGTAGATCTGGTCTTGGAACATGAATAAGTTGTTCTCCAAGACCAGTTCTAGAAAATGAACTATAAGGTCTATCAATACTGCAGTGTAAGTACTGTGTGCTTTCAGATAATTCAACACATAATCAAGTCCTATATCATTAGGTATTACAGTAAATAGAGATTGAATATCAAAAGTCACAAAAGTACAACTAGAGATTCTATCATGGTGTCCAATACATTCATACAGATCAATCAAAAATTGCTTGGAATCTTTCAAGACTGTAACATTGTCATTCAATACACATCTCAGATGTTTCTCCACAAAAACTGAAAGATGTTCAGTTACCCAACCACGGCCAGAAACTATGGGTCTCATGGGTGGGTTCTTCATATTTTTGTGTACCTTGGGGAGACCTTGTATAATCGGTATAGTGGGTGTATAAATCATAAGGTATCCATATAGCTCCTTATTTATTAAATTACTTCTAAGAATGTCATAAAGCGTGTCATGAATATATCTGACAACAGAGTGAACCTGTTCCGTAGAAGTAGGTTCATAGAACCTGTCCTGTAACATGAAGGACATAGCCTCTGTATAAAATTACATATCCAGGACTACAACTTTCCCACCTTTATCAGCTGGTCTAATTATAATGGTAGGATCATTCTGCAATTTCCTCAAACACTGACGTTCCCGAAAGCTCAAATTGTCCCGCCTCTTCTGTTTATGGGGTCCCAATGGAGTATTATAGTAACTATATAATTCCTCCTCTGTTAACTTAAGGAATGCTTCAACTAATGGGTGGTGAGTTGGTACAAAATCACTTAAATTCTTAAAAGCAAACTTCCTGCTCTGTGCTGATTCTTTCTCAGAATTATTATAAATGAATCTAAGCATTACATTCCTACAAAAAAGTTTTAAGTCCACCATTGTATCAGTCAATTTGCTCTGACTTTTAGGAATAAAATTCAAACCTTTGTTTAATAAACTGGTATCATCATCTGTTAGAGTAATGTGGGACAAATTGTAAATTAACGCTTGTTGTTCCACATTCTCTTTAAAGTCTGATTCTACTGTAACTTACAACTGTACTGCTTCAATTTAGGGCGCTACAATCTGAAACTGAAGAAAGAGACCACTTGTTATGTGCAGCAATATGCTGATTGTCTAGGCTTCTCTCCATTAACACATTTAATCCATTAGGTATGTTGAGTCACAAACATCAATTTCTCAGGGTTTACAAGAAGACCATGCTATCCTTTAAGCTATAATGTGTGTTAATTAAGTAAATAAAGCCATCTGTTTCACCATTTTGTTTCTATCCAAAGTCCTCCACATTCCATAATGAAACTGTTAGATTCTCTGTCCCCTAATCTATGCTTTCTTACATCTTAACAGCAGAGTTCCTTATCCTGTATTGTTATTTTCTAAAGGGAAGAAACTGCACACCTTCTCACATATATTCCACATGTAGTCTGGGCACAGAGAGGAGTCCAAATCCCTGGAATGAATTGCCATGATTTTCCCAAATTGTGAGACTGAAATATCGAAACATAATTTACAACGCTGTCCTGTTTCTAATTTACTGAAAATGGGGAAAAAAAAGCATTGCCACATATCTTCACTCTCAACACCCCACTCAGGGTCTACCATGTATTGTTATCAAAAAATGTAGGACTGTAATCTTCTTATTACAGGCACTGATATGGCCATCCCTTCACTTTCAGGAGCAGACTGCAGATTTGGGAAGGTGCTGCAGTACATTCCAGTGGCTTTATCAGTCCACAGCATTTCTTTGGATACTTTACTTAATTGCTTAGATTTGTATACTTCCCAGTTCGTACCCTAGCCACTGCAGTTGCCTGGCTATATTGTGATGCCATTTCTTCACCCCAATACCAAGTCATTCTTTTTGCTCCGTATCATTTGTCCTGGATGTGTCTCTTGTTACAGTGAACCTATTGATTTCATGATGGTAGAGTCTTTTAACTATTCATTCTAAAGACTGAGAAACAGGACCTTGATGTGGTGATGGGATACTGGGGCTAGAAACCTTCAGAGAGTGGCAGTTTGTCAAAGACCCCACTGTAAGTTATGCTTTGCAGTGGCTTAGATATGTGCAGTTCATGGTGTGGTGCATAGGACATATGTCACACCCCTTATCTGTACTTTAGCATTGCTGTATTTTGAAAGGCTTGTAATTTCCGCCAAGGGTACCACAGATAGAAGTGTGCCCCACACACTCCCGCATGATAGCAGAGCTAGCCATCAGCTGCTTCATTTTATCTCCCCCTGCTGACCCTTCTAGCAGCTTTTTTTTTTCTTTTTGCACTTAAACACAGACAGACAACCTGCAGTAAGCATATATATATTGTAGTGTAACATTTTTGCAACTGATTTTCAGCATACCATCATTGGACCCCATCATATGTGAGCAGCACCCTTCTGTAGTCTAATATGGTTGTCAGAGTTTTTGTTAACTTTGAAGATAAGTCCCTATTTTTGACCATCACATAGCAACAGTAGTCATGAAATTCTTCTGTGTAACCTGGTTAATAACCAAAGGTGCCTCTTCCAGGTCAAAATAAGATATCAACCCTCTGTATATTACTCTGATCAGACCAGATATACATTACAACGCCCCTTTTTGTTTTATATAGATATATATATATATATATATATATATATATATATATATATATATATATATATATGTTCAAACACATCACATGTCTAGAAAGACCCCAGAGGTTCCCTAGTACAAAGATCTGTGACCTAAAAACCCAGAGCTGCCACAACAGGCTTGAAGCTCTATCTCTATTCTCTGATGTCTGTTGTAGACTCCTGCTCTGTGGTTTATGTTTAGCGCATTTGCTGATAAAGGCCCACCCCTCTGTGATCTCCACACCTTCATAAAACAAATTGCTTCAGAAGAACTCAAACTAAAGACTCAGATCTTTAACAACAAATAAATCAGACAAGCTGGATAGACAGATTTACTAGTCAGTGCTCTTCCCCAAACTCTGGAAAAATCTTGTATTTTGTATAAAACATTGTGATATCCCAGCTTCCATTAAAGCAAACCTTGATGATATGATTGCGGTGCTCATAAATTCATCTTTCGCCTGACTTGTTTTGGCATCCTGGAGGCAGGAGGTGACCTATGAAGGTGGGTATTGGCAAGGTGATTGTAGTCCATGGAATGAGTCTGCCTAAGAAATGTACAATTGTATGAAAGTATATTGATTTCTGCATTTTAAGAAATGCTGATAATTTGATATGTACAGTGGTAAGCACTCTCATACCATCCAGTGAATAAGATGGCCCAGCCTCAAAGAGATGAGTGTGATACTGAATTTGTTCCCATTACAGTATTACATTAATTTAAAAGGTCATGCAGCCTTTAACTGAAAATAAGTAAGTAGGAGATGTGGCACAGCTCTGATGTTAGAGGGGCATGTGGGAAGCTTGTC
Organism: Protopterus annectens; assembly: GCF_019279795.1. NCBI lineage: Eukaryota > Metazoa > Chordata > Ceratodontiformes > Protopteridae > Protopterus > Protopterus annectens. The sequence continues at coordinate 1,477,035,741 of NC_056735.1, read as the reverse complement.
TATTGCAAAAACAGTGATATGCTTTAGAAAATGTTAGAAAGTGTGATGGGATTTTGAAATTCATTTTGAAGCTGTTGTTTTAGGTTTACAGTGTTCACATTCTCAGTGCCCTAGCAGTCATGTTGGCTGCCTGACGACAGGACAACCCATTTGTTTAGGACTGCAGATGCTATCTGTTTCGACTTAGGACTTGATCTTATAATAGAGAACTGTGCTGTAGTCTTTCTTTCCTGTTAACCAGAAGCTTAAGTAACCCCAAGTGTTTACTTACATACTGCTTTCTTCTGGCTCAGTAAACCAACCCACATTATGATGTATAAAAATTGCTCCAGATGATTTAGCAGAGACAGCCTCACAGGGTCCAGAGGAGTGCAAGGTGTTATACCATAACATTTTGGGGATGTTAAAATGGATTCTAATATCTGGTTTAAGTGATAGTATAGATTCCCAGATTATTCAGAGCCAGGAAAGCTTCAAGCCTGAACATCTTTTTCAGGCTGTGTGATGTAGGGGGATAAAGCCCTGATTATAACACAAATGATTTGAGATTTGTTAGTGACTTAGGAACTGGAAAAGTGGAGCAGGTGATGATGGCAGTGAGTAGCTTATCCTGAATAAGCCCTCCATGGGGGATGGAGATTGTAGCTCTGGTTGAGTCCTATGCATTGCATACAGAGGCCTGTATGTTCACAGTGACTGTAGGATTGGGGAATGTCAGCTTTGCAACCCCACGCTGGTGGTAATAGATCTCAGAGATAAATGGGGTGGAACATACCCACCATGGGGCGAGCATAGGCTCCCCCTGCAGTTACATTGATACCCCCCACCCCATCAGCCACCAGGAGCAGAGTTAGGGCTATTCAAGAGAAAAATCCCAGTAGCTGCATGGAAGACTGCTTATGTGAGCAACATTCATACCCCCAAGGTGAAAACTGCATATCATTGTATTTAGACCGGGCATTAAGGCTCTTCACTTATTATTCCATTGTTGTTCTTGGTTTACTATGGAATGCTTGATACTGCCAAGGCTGAGTCAAGATATGTGAACCCCACATTTCAAATGTCGGAATGTGGAATACCAACATTACCAGTTGTCTGAATTTGCCCCCTTTCCACACCCATGTTAGTAATTGATCCTGGGTCCAGAACAATAGGGAGTTTTAACTTTTGAAGTAGTGTTCGGACTTGACGTGTTTGGCATCCCAACATTTGGGGAAAGATTTCAGTGAACGCTCAACTCGACCTTGGCAGTGTCAAGCGTCAGTACTAAACCATTGTTCTTAGATGTTAATGTAGTTTTCATTGTTTCCAGTTTGCCTACAAAAAAAGAAAGCACTAGAAGACTGGCAGATTTGGTACTCAAGATAGTGTACTCCTTGAAAGATGAGGCAAAGGCCATCATCTGCAAATCAGGGTGATGAATCACATATCTCCTTTCATGTGGCTACACATTAAATCCCCTTTCTCAAGAACCAGCTGAGATGTTGTTTATCATTTCTTTTAAATGAGTTGTCATTTTTGCTGACCTCAAAATCTCAATATGTGAGATGTTTCTTCATCAGGAAGGTCAATAGAGAGTATCACCATGTAACCATACATCTAACTCTAAGAGTGGAAACTCACACTTCATGTACTTCTAGATGAACAGTAGCTATCCTGAAAATATCTCTTAATACCATGTTGTCTTTTTAGTGGCCTGGCTGCAACTCTTATTTTGACCTGTACTATTTGTAAAACAGTTACAGCACCAATAACCATCTTCTGAGTACCTAGTAGACACAGTGTATGTATGTATTGGTAAGATTGAGTTATTTTGACTTAGATTATGATGGTCTTTAAGGTAGTGTGTTTACCAGCTGTTTGATGTGTGGGTCTGCACAGAGCTCTTTTGTTCACAACTCTGTTAAGCTTGACAAGACTTTCCATGGAACTAATCAATCAGGGTATAGGAAACCTTCAAACCCTGGACCCATCTCAGTTTAGGTTCATAAACGACAGGTCATGTGTACCCAGCCTGGTGGATTTTTTTGAAAAGGTCATCAAAGCAATGGATGAAGGCAAAACAGTACACACCACATACCTTGACTTGACCAAAGCTTTTGACACAGTTCTCCACTCAGGCATAACAGAAAAGCTAAATAAACTGAGAATAAACCCCTGTATCACCTCCTGGATTGCCAGATGGCTCACAGGTAGGATACAGATAATCAGAATATGGAAAGTTACCTCCACAAAGACAGCAGTCACCAGTGGAGTCCCTCAGGGTTCTGTAATGGAACCTCTCCTGCTTGGCATTTACTTTTCTAAAGTAAAAGCCAATACTGAAGGGCTCCAACTGACTAAGTTTGCAGATGACTGCAAGGTAAGAGCAGTTATTGAATCCCCAAATTATTAGGCATCCTGTAAGAAGGTTTGTCCCAAATAAATAACCGGTGCCAAAATCTTTAGACTGAAACTAAATGCCAAAAAAGTGCATTATTGTATCCCTTGGAAAGTCATCTACTCCAGGCAGCTAACACATTGCCAGTATGCCCCTAAACGTTGATGTAGTTTTAGATTTGGGAACTTGTGGACAGTGATCTAACATGACCAACATGTGCCCATTTTGTATGCAAATCCATGTATATTGTACAGCTTATAAACAAAGAAATTGTGTTTAGATAGGGATGTCATTGCCCCCCTTTGCTCAGCCATTATTAAGCCAGTCATTGAATATAATGCCCCCTTTGGCATGTATCTTTAGACACATGCAGCAACTGAAACACTCACAAAGGCGCCGTACTAAAAGGATACAAAGCCTAAATAACATGTCCTGCATGAACCAACTCAAAGCCCTGTCACTGTACTCTATTTTGTGGATACTGCTAAGAGGTAACCTGTGTCTGGCATACCAGGCATCATCTGACCCATTACTGATGGGTTTACCAATTATCAGCAAATCAGATGGCATCAGAAGTACTCAGTCTAGCAATCTAAACCTCTTCTGTAACATCAGCAGAACAGTTTTTAGGGACAGGTATATCTTACAGAGAGTGCTACTGCTCTGGAACATACTGTCCATCCACATAAAACAAAGTTCATCCCTGTCCATATACAAGCGCAACTTAGATCTGTGGATGGGAAACAGAAAATATACCCCAGGACTATCCCATGTACTACTGATGGACAGATGAATCTCTTAAATGCTTTATCTCGTGTATGGGTTACCTCAAATTATCTATGGTATGATCCCCAATTATTTTCATTAGGGATAATATAAAATTATTGTCCATGGGATGGGTAAGGCTAATCTGTAAGCAAACTGGATAGTTTAGTTTGTGCACAAAAAGGGAAACTGATTAGGCTTAAAATGGCCCACAAAGGCAGATAGCCTAGTACATACCTGTGAAAAAAATTACACTTCATTCAGCTGCTTTTACTGTATTTGTCTCTTCCTACTTTATTTTGTTTTGCTGCTTGTTCTTAAAATTATTCAGTTGCATTTATTCTACTGCATTTATTATGGCTTGTTAGTAGTCTGTTTATAATTGTTATTCTATGCCTCTTAGTTTTAGGACTTGGGCATGAGCCAGTTATTTTACATTAAGAAGGATTGTGGTCTACACTCTTGTGGGAGGAGAAGGTAGTCTCTGCCCTTCTGAGCTGAGAATTGCTGGGTGAAGGCTTATTGTGCCTATTGTTCTAAGTGTCTTTGTTCTGGTTTAAGAACTTGGGTTCCAAACCAGTTATTTTACATTAGGGTGATTTGTGGTGTAAACTTTTGTAGCAGGGGATGATATCTTACACCCTTCTATGCTGGAAATTGCTGGTTGAAGGCTCATTGTGTCTGCTATTCTGAAGTGTCTTAGTTATGACTTAAGCAGTTGGGCACTAAAACCAGTTGTTTTACATTAGGAAGTTTTGTGGTCTAGACTCTTGTGGTGGGAGAGTGTGGCCTACACCTTGCTAAGCTGGGAATTGCTGCAAATTGCTGCTTTATTTAAACTGTTTTTTTTTTTGCTGTTGTGACTGTGATTTTATGCACTTTGAATTTCTAGTACTTCTGCATTTTATAGCATAGGCCAGATTCAGTCTTGCTAAATCTAGACTGCTTGCTATTACTTGAGCACTAAAACCATCTCTTCACTGAGATACTGAACGATCTGAGGCATCCATTGCTTCCATCTAACTATAAGTGCCTGTTTTTGCTCTTATATTGAACTTTTATTTTGTGTTTGCATTCTACTGTCTGTTTGAATTGTCTGAACTGTTTTTTGCCACATTTTACTGTATACTTTATTAGTTCAGCCGTAGCCTAGCTCAGCTCCAGATTTGCTGTTTCTGGGACTGATTTTTAACTTCTGAGCATCAAATTCAAGCCATCTTTGTTAGTAAAGGCCCTTCTGCACCCCTGTGGGAAGAGAGAGCCATCTAATCAAGGATGATTGGATTAGAGCTCAGAGAAAGTGTGTACTTAATTGACCAGTTCAAGTTATAAGGGTTATTTCTTGTTTGATTTAAACCCTTTGTTTGCATGTAACACACCATCGTGCAGTGCCGTGTAGTGGTGGTTACCTTTGGTGGTTATAGACACAAACGTTTTGCATTAAGTGCATCTCTTAAGCAACAGTTATCACAAATCTCAAGTATAAAAGAGGCAATGTCTGATTTTAATGGAAGATTACTTGAAAATATGAATAACTATTCCTTCTGAAACAAAACAACTTATTCTGGGATAAAATAGAAGACTTGGAGAACAGATCTAGTCGGAATAACATCAGGATCTGAAGCTATCCGTGTCATTATTGATCATGGATGGGTCATTATTGATCACAGATGAGTCTAGGATCCAACATAATATCCAAGCTGGCAACTAGGAAGACAGCTTCTGAGCTCAAGCTCCTCCCCTTCCCAAGATCCCTTGCTACCCACAACCCTCAGATCTCAATTGCTGTGATTTCCTTTAAGATGTGCATCCTGCAGCTCAAGCAATTAGATTAAGGTAAGTAGCCTTTTTCATTTTCTTTTGGGGTTTATTGGCGATCTCTCTTCTCCTACCTTTCCATCAATCTCCCTCAGGTAGTTTCCTCCCCTCCCGGTAATCTTTAAAGTATTTTTAACCACCTTTCCCTGGTTCCCACCCTTTTTCTGTTTCTCCCTTTCTTCGCTTTCCCTCTGCCCCTTTTGCTGTTGTGCAGTGTGTGGCTGGTTTGTGTGTGTGTAGCATGTGGGATGTCAGAAAAGCTCACTGGTTTTAAAAGGTGCTGCTCATGCAGCTGGAAAATGCCGCATTCCAACTTGCATGAGGAGTGTGTGTAGATTCTGGGAGAGCCACATATGGAAGTTGAATGCAACATTTATGCCGGATTCAACCCCAGGGCTCTCCTGGATTGCAGGAATAAACTTTTGCTAAAAAAGTTGGCCAAAGGGGGTCCCTTGGTTTCAGGTTTCCCTTCTAAACCTCTCTCGGATCCCAGGAGGAAGTCTTCGTACTTGAGGGATTCCCCCACTAAAAATCCAAGACTCTCAGATCACAGCTCCCTGGTTCTGAGACCAGCTTCCCTAGCTTTGGATCCTGACTGTTGTGCTCCAACAGCCCCAGCTTCCTCTGTCAGATCCGAGACTGCCCTCAGATCCGAGCAACCACAATACCTTCTACACCCTCAGATCCCAGCAGAAGACACCCCCTCCAGACCCAGGAGATCAGATTGAGGCTTTCAGGCAGATCTCCTTCTTGAGAACACAGGCCATCAGCCAGGTTGAGCCATTCCTCTCTGTATTCCCGTTCGACCAGGAGTCTGCTTCCCTTCAGATATGGATAGGATGATGAGCTTTCTCAAGACCCAAATTGAGTTGGGCTTGTTGCTGTCCCCTGCCCACTTGCCCAGGGAATCTTCGCCATCTATGGAACTCCTCTCTCCTCAACCAATCCATCTGGGTTTGGTCCCCCAGGATCAGGGCATCCGTAGGGAGAAGCCAACGGCGGGATCAGCTCCATTGCCATCGGAGCTGGCAGCACCTCAGCCCATTGAGGTCGGTGGGGGTTACCAGGGAGTGGGTTTGCGACTGGAGCTTTCAGACCGTTCCCTCCCTCTGCGGGCCTCCACTTTGGACAGCTTGGAGCCGCTAACTGGGGATGTCACTGCAGCCTTGGGGTCACACCTTCTACCCTGGTCAACTGCGGCTGGTGGGGAGGAGGGAGGAGACTTCGTCTAGCCCTTCGGATTTTCGAGCGATAGAGAGAATGCTCTCTGGCTGGTCAGCTGCCTTTACCTCGGCTCTGGATCCTCCCCAGCCTCCCACGATATTGGGTGGCCAGACCTCATCGCCCTACCATGAGCGGCCATCTTGTGAGTGCCCTCAGATGGGCATTGCCCCCATTGAGGTGCCTTCCTCTTCCAAGTCCACCCCAGAGCCCCTTGTGGATGAGCCTTCTTGGATGAGGATGTGCAAGAGGAGGCAGTTGGACTCCCCTCGAGTGTCCTTTATTGAAGACACGGATTTTGAGGAAGATGGGTCCCTCAGACCTCTGTCCAAAGAGGTGTCTTTTGGGGATATCCTCAGGTTCCTTAAACAGTGTGGCGGTTGGTCTTCCCCCACCCCACCTTCAGAGAAATCCATGTTCCTCAAGGCCTTCAGGACGAGCCCATCTTCTACCTGGGTGTCTCCCCTGCTGATGAGCTCATCCAATTCATATTCAGCTGGGGGTGGAAGGAGCCAGACACAGTGGAACCAGTTCCTAAGAAAGCTGATAAGTACCTAAGTCCCCCCAAAGGCAAGGCTTTCTGGAGCAAGGGCATTCCTGTTGATGCCACTGTCTTGGCCACAGCTGCAAAAAAGGAGCTCACTGAGCAGAGCTCCATGGTCCATCCCTTGAACAGGGAGTCCCGAGCGATTGACCATTGTAAGAAGCTTATGTTTGCCGCAGCTATGTTCGGACTGAGAGCAACCAGCTACATGTCACACTTTACCCGGCTGCAAAGGTATCAGAGCTCTCCACTTCCGTTTCTGAGTTGCTACCTCTGGAGAATCTCAAATTGGCCTCTCTGAAGCTGAATACTCTGACTTCCCTGGCTAACGCCTTGATGATGTTGATCTCCAATACAGTGGAGGCCACTTCTCGAGCGGCGGGCACTGGCATTACCATTAGGTGCTATGCCTGGCTTCGCCTTTGTGGGTTTGCAGAGTCTTTCAAGGCATCTTTAACCAGCTCCCCTTTAGATGGGTCAACTCTGTTTGGCCTTTGGTCAAAGAAACTTTAACCCATAGTGAGTAGGAGGGAAAGACTCTATCCATGGTCAAGGTCAAGTTCTCTACTCCCCAGTGATCCATTTCCAAAAATCAGAAGCGTAGTAAGAAACTGTGGTTCCACAGGTCTCAGTCTTTTTTCTAGAAAGCTCCACAGGAATCCTCTTCCACCGGCAGGGGTGGGAGTTTGTCAGCAAACCCTGCCCCAGAGGTAGAGGGGGTCTGCAGAACCAGGGCTCTCGGGAACCCTCAGTGCTCCTAAAGCTCTGCTGGCTGTCTTTCCCTGGAGGCAGTCAGGGGTTGTCTCTCCCTCCACCCACTAACCTGGACAAGTGTTATCTCAGATCAGTGGGTGTTAAACATCGTATCCAGGGGTTACTTCATACCATTTTCTCAGCCCCCTCCAGCTCAGAAATCTCTCCCAGACTTTCCACCCCACCAAAGGTAGTTGACACTTCTAGAGGTTTGAGACCTCCTTCAAAAAAGAGCCATCCAGGAGGTCCCACCAGGATAAGGGAGGTCCAGCACTTACTCTCACTTCTTTTTATTTCCCAAGAAAACTGGGGACTTGTGTCCCATTTTGGACTTCAGTGCTTTAAATTAGTCGGTCAAGAAGTCAAAGTTCTGGATGGTCACTGTTCAGTCCATTCTGCTTCTTTTGCGCAAGGATGATTGGATATGCACAGTGGATGTCAAAGATGCATACTATCTCATCAGAATCTACAGAAGCTCCAGGAGATACCTGCGCTTCCAGCTAGGGGCCAATCAATGTCAGTTCAGAGCCCTGCTCTTTGGTCTTACCAAAGCCCCCCATGTGTTTAACAAATGTATGGCAGTGGTGGCAGCTCATCTCCGGTTACAAAACTTCCATGTTTTCGTGTACCTGGACGACTGGCTCCTCACTGCCCCCGCAAGGCATCAACTTACATTGGCCATGGATTACACACTCAGTCTCTTTCAGGACCTAGACATCAGAGTCAACCTGCCCAAATCCCATCTTGCTCCGAGTCAGAGCCTGGAATTCATCTGGGTCCTTCTGGACATTGTGTCAGAGACTGCAGCACTTCCCCGACAGAGTCGAGATGATCCGTGACCAGGTCCATCTTCTGCTGGATCTGGAGCATCCCACAGTCCACTTAATCTTGCGAGTGCTAGGTTCAGTGGCGGTGGCAATAAAATTAGTTCCTGTCACCAGATATCATATTAGGGTCCTGCAATTGACTGTGGCAGTGCAATGATCAGCTCACCTTCATCCCATGTCCATGGTAGTCAGGATTTCTCAAGTCTGCAGATGCCACCTTACTTGGTGGCTCCAGGCTCAGGATCTTCTTCTAGGCAGACCCTTCTGTCTTCCACAACCCCAAACCATGGTGATCACTGACACCTCCATGTTGGGGTGGGGGGGTCATTATCGGGGAAGGACTGTTCAAGGCACGTAGTCCCCCTCAGAGACCAAATTGCACATAAATGTCCTGAAGATGAGAGCAGTCCTTCTAACGTTGCAAGCCTTTCAGGACTATCTCCCTTTCTGGACCATTACAGATCAGACAACATGGCAGTGGTCAGGTACATCAGCAAGCAGGGGGGAACACGATCTTATCACCTGTGCAGAGAGGCCATAAGAATGTGGGAATGGGCAATGTCTTCCAGGTGCTTTCTTCTTGCAGCGCACATTCTCGGCAGTTCCAATATGCTAGCCAACAAACTCTGCAGATCTTTTCTGAGTCCTCATGAGTGGTCCCTGAACACGTCAGTGGCACATGAGATATTCGACCTCTGGGGTCTTTCTTGCTGGGATCTTTTTGCCTCCCCAGACAACCAGAAATGCAGCAACTGTTTTGCTGTGATTCCCCCCCCCCCCAATGGGGATCATACAGGGATGATCTGGTTCACGAGTGGCCATTGGGACTTCTGTATGCCTATCCCCAATGTCTTAGAGAAAGCTCATCTCCTGAAGATTCTTCTCATCCTCATTGCCCCCTTCTGGCCTTGTCAGGCGTGGTTTTCCTTCCTTTGGTCTCATCTGAAATATCCACCTTGGATACTAGATCCCATTCTGGATCTCATTTCCCATCCTTGGGGACTTCCCTTTCCCAATCTTCAGTCTCTTTCGTCTGACTGCTTGGTACTTCCAATTCCAATGATTCTTTCCCAGTCCAGGCTTCCTTCCCCAATTAAGACCATCATTTTGGCTTCCGAAAAGTTGTCTACCAAGAAGGTGTATTCCAGCAAATTGAGGAGATTCTCTATATGGGCAAAACAGTGCAATCTAGATCCCTTTTCAGCTTCTGCTCCTGACATATTGTTGTTCCTGGCCTCTCTTTTTCAGTAGTGGGATAGTTTCTCCATGATTAAACTCCAACCGGCTGCTATCTCCAACTTCGATTTCATTGAAAGTCTCACTTTTTTCTAGGCTGTGCAAGGCCTTCCTTAAAGAGATCTTTCTACTCAGACCTCCTGTAAAGGATCTCTCCCCACCATGGGATCTCATTCTGGTGCTGCATTCATTGACACAGAAACCTTTTGTGCCTGCAGCGACCTTTGACCCCAAATTCCTGTCTGGAAGACGGCCTTTTTCGTGGTGGTTACTTCATCCAGGAGGGTCTCTGAATTGCAGGCAGTCTGCATAAAGCCTCCCTTCGTGGTATTCCATAAGGATAGGGTGTCTGTCAGGACCAATCCTTCCTTTGTCCGTAAGGTAGCTTCGGAGGTGAATCTTAATCCGTCAATTCAACTTCTGTGTTCCTTCCAAATTTTTCAGTAAAGGAGAATATCAGTTGAATTGTTTGGATGTTCATAGGCAGTTACGTTTTTACCTCAAGTGGACTGAAAACTCTGATCAGCTCTTTGTTGCCTTTTTTTCAGGCCAGGAGAGGTCAAGCGGTTTCCAAGGTGTCAATTTCTCTTTGGATCGTCAGCTGTATTTCTTATATTTATGAAAGCAGACACCTGGAGCTGACCGGACCAGTCAAAGCTCACTCTACTAGGTCGGTACATGACTCTTTATTTACGGGTTTCCCGAAAAAGAACGAGGAGGAAGACAGTATGATTCAATTCCTTAGTACCTGGCTGTCTAAGACTTTGATCCTGCCTGAAGCTTTTTCTTTTGGCATCGAAAGGCACGTCGATCACTTTCTAACTCATCCTAACAAAAAAAAAAACCTTCACCAAAGTCAGAGACCAAAAGATTTTTCTCAAGTCAAGATAAGGATTTAGTCTTAAAAGCTGCATGGATTAATTATCCAATTAAAATTAAAGAAAATATGATAAGATTTGACAATGACTGTTCTACATTAGTGATGTTCAAGAGAAAAGCAAAAGCTTAAAGAAAAACAATATTAAAGCACAATTCAAATTTTCAGCAAAAATAAGGATTCACCTTCCAGAAGGAAAGAAGATATTTAACACCCTGGAAGATGCAATGGACTTTTGTACAGAAAAAATAAAATCCTAGAAAAAAATAGAATGGAAAGTGTCAACTTCTTTGAAAAGAAATGCAACAAGAGATGGTTGGTTAATAAAAGACAGAAACAGTAAAAACTGATGGACAAATGAAAATCCATGTATTTCATAGTTATGAATTCATATTAATTTAAATAAGTGCTTGAGTACTTATCAGCAGGTGCTGCATATTACTTTTTACAAGGTAAATCATTTCTTTCTTTCTCTACTTGAAATGGTTACGTATTCCCTTTTTAACATGTTAGAATTTGATTCTTTTAACTATATATGAAATTAAAGCCACTTATTTTCAGTTAGAGTTTAAAAGGATAAACTATTCATCTTATTAAAAAATAATTATTATGATGAAACTTAGGTAGCATACTTTCTGATATCTTGGCATAGTTGAGTAATGTGTTATTAAATGTAATACAAGATGTAACAAATGACACTAGAGAGGCATGTTAAGTTGCATTCTGGGTTCTTAAAACGGTCCACTAGAGTTCTACTGATAGTATACTTGACATGTAATATCACCCAGGAAAGACATGCTGTATTAAAAACAAAGTATAAAAAATATAGCTCTTTACATGTATAAAAACTTACTAGTGGAATGATATCAAATAATTAGAGTAACACACACACTTCTGCAAGTTAAACGTGGATTACACATAGCTGTCATTTTTTTAGTGCAAGTTTATATGCCATGTCTCCTTTACAAAATGACAGTCTGCTTTATATTAAACATCTCATACAAATAATGCTCGCTGAATCATTAAATGTTTCTTTGAGTGCAGTGGCTTTTTGGTGGTTGGGATACTTTGAGATGTTTTTTTTTTTTTTGGTGGTTTGGGGGGGGGGTTTGAGGGATTGGTGTGTGGTGTCGAGGTGGTTTGGATTCACTTGTGGGCATTTTTGTGTAAATTGCAACTGATGGATTGTTCATTTTCAAGCCCTTATAATGAAAACCAGCTTGAAACAATTTAGAGTCACAAGCACTTTTGTGATGCTATGAGAGTTCTAAAATTCTAAGAACTGTCCGGGTTACTTCTTCCTGTCTAAAAGTAAATAATCATAATATTTTGAATCATATACTGAGGTGTCAATGAATACAAGTTATATAATAAGCAAAAGACAGTGAATTGCATTCTAAGCCACTCAGTTATTAAATAGTTCTGAATGCTTGCTACTGATAGTATACTTGACATACAATAGCACCCAGAAAAGTTGTACTGTGCGGTAAACAAAGTATAAAAAATTAATTTTTTGAAGGATTTAACAGGGAACCCTATAATAGGTTCATAGGTGTGTACTAGGCTAATGGCCCGAGGGCTTTACAAGTTTAGTCATATGATTACCCTGGCATCGTGCCACCCGACCTTAGTTCCCAGTGCCTCTGTCGAGTAGAGCCACTGGAGTGATCCCTGGGGTGAATTTTCTATTTCCCATCCACTCATCAAGATTGCTCTTGACGAGGGCCAGTGAGGTGCTCTGCTTGACATGTATGGGAAGTCTGTTCCACAGCACGGGCAGTCTCTGGGTTATGAACCTGTCCCTCCAGCATGTTCTGTTGATTGTGGTAATCAGGTTGAGGTCTCTGGAGGGTGTGATTTCTTTAGATCAAGCATTTCTAACGGAAGCAGAAATTGCCTCTAAGTAGGCAATATGAGACAGAGAATAGTTGGAGTTTTTTTAGTTTATCCATATAGGACAGATGTTTAAGGCCTAGGATCCCCTTTATGTGGTACTTTTGTGGCCTCTCCAGTTGTTGCAGGTGTTTAGTGAGGTACATGCCAAATGGGACATTATACTCAATGACTGGCCTAATGAGGGAAGAGTAGAGGGAGACAATGACCTCTTTCTTCCTGGATGCAAAACCCTTAGTAATGAGATGTGCCATATAGAAGAACTTTCTGACCACAGTAGCAATGTGGTTGTCAAAAGAGAGGTTACTTTCAACCTGTGTTCACAGATCTCTTATAACGCCTTCTGTGTTCAGTGCACTACCATTGATGTGGTAATTCATGGGACCGGGTTTTTCCCAAAGGGGATGACGACACATTTTGTGGCATTGAGCTTAAGGCCATGGTTCTGACACCAGTCGTTGGTCTCAGTGAGGCCTTTCTGTAGGATGTCAACATCACTTGGGGAGATAATAATAACTCCCAACTTGCAATCGTCTGTGAACTTTGTCAGTCAGAGTTCCTTCGTGTTGGCCTGGACTTCAGACAAGTAGATACCAAACAGGAGAGGACCCAGCACCGAACCCTGTGGGACTCCACTCATGAGTGGTTGGCAGTCTGACTTGGAGTCAGCTACTTTCACACTGTGTGTTCTGCCTGTGAGCCAGTTTGCAACCCACCTAGTGATATAGGGGGGGGGGGGGTTGATGCCTAGCTTAGTGAGTTTTTCTATGATTCCTGAGTGGAGAATGGTATCAAAGGCCATGACCGAATCAAGGTAGGCTGTATGAACCACCTTGCCTTTATCTACAGCTCTGGGGACTGACTCAGAGAAATTGGCCAAGTTGAGCAGGCATGATCTACCCTTCACAAAACCAAACTGTGTGGGATCCAGAGTTTGGAGATTCCCTATATCCTTGTTTATTAGGTCCATGATGATGCATTCCATAGCTTTGCATATCAGGCTCATCAGGCTAATGGGGCGATAGTTCCCAGGGTCTGTAGTCACTCCTCCTTTGTGGAGAGGGATGACTATAACAATGCACCATTTGGTAGGGACAAAGCCTGAGGTGAGGCTGTGATTGAACAGGGCACACAGGTGAGGTGCCAGTTCACTCTGTAGTTCATGCAGAACACAGCCAGGGATATTGTCAGGTCCCATAGAAGCTGTATTCTTGGCCTTGGACAGTGCTGTTTTAACCTGTGCAGCAGTAATATTGGGTGCCTGGCAATCTAATGGTATTGTGACTGACCCCTTGGGAGGGGGGTAAAGTTGGCACTAAATTTGTCAGCCAGTATATTGGCAATATCTGTTGGCTCGGTATAGGAGGTACTATTGTGCAGTAGCTCAGAGGAAACCTGGGTATTGCCGTAGAGATTCTTTACATAACTATAGAAGGCCTTGTGGTTTTATTTACTATCTGCTGCAATTCTTTTTCATATCTAGCTTTAGAGGATTTGATGAGGGATCTCAACTTTTTGTTGAGGCTGATAAGGGAGTTTTTCCAGTCTTGGGACTTCATCTTATTCCACATCAGTTTCCTCCTTCTGTTGTAGAGTTTGTTTATGGCAGGGGACCACCAGATTGGCTTCCTTATTTTGGAGGAGAGTGTCTTGGTTCTATTGGGTATGGCGAGATCCATACATTTGTGTACATGTTCGTACATTGCATCCGTGTATGATTTGGTGGTCATGCAACTGATCTCCATTTGCATGGGCGCCGTGAAATTAGCCACCTCTGTTTTTAGGAGCCCAAAGTTAGCTTTTAAAAGTTTTTTCATGGTGGTTACCTTTGTGGGGTGGGAGGGATGTAGATTTCCAAGGTGATTAGTGTGTGGTCGGATCTAACCAGGGAGAAGTTGACTATTGGTGTAGAGCAACGGTCGCCCATGTTGGTAATAACCAGGTCAGAAATGTTGGGCAAGTGTATTGGTACATGAGTAGATTTCCCAGTTAATGGAGGGGTAGTTGAAGTCGCCCAGTATGAGAGTGTTAGGTTGGACCCTAATATTCTCCAGGGTGCTTAGGAATGTGGAGTGTGAGTTTTAGGACATAGTTGGGGACCTATAGCAGGCTACGACTTGAATCACTGTCTTACCGAATGTTAGCTGCACCTGAAGTGTCTCGGATGAGTTATGTTGAGCTACTAGTCTGGAGGTGTACGCATCTTTTATGAATATGAAAACACCACCGCATTTCCTACATATATAAAAGCTATTTGGAATGTTATCAAATAATTAGAGTAACATTCACACTTTTACAAGTTAAACCTGGTAATACATACCTGTCATTCTTTTAGTGCAAGTTTATATTCTATGTTTCCTTTAAAACATAACAATCTGTTTTATGTTAAACATCCCATACAAATAGTACTGAATCATTACATGTTATTTATTTAAATACAATAACTTTTTAGTGCTTAACATACTTTGAAATGTTTTTATTGTTTTTTTTTTTTTTTATTGGTTTGGAAGGGTTTGGGGTTTTGGTGTATGGACTGGAGGTGGCTTGGATTCACTCGTGAATGTTTATTGTGAAATGTAGCTGAAAAACTGTTCATTTGCAAGTCCTTGTCATGAGGACCAGCTTGAAGCAGCTTATTTAGAGCCATGATCACTTTTCTGATGTTGTGGGAGTTCTAAAATTCTAAGAACTGTCCAGGTTACTTCTTCCTGTCTAAAAGTAAATAATCATAATATTTTGAATCATATGCTGAGGTGTCAGTGAATACAAGTTAGAGACTAAGCAAAAGACAGTGAACTGCATTCTAAAGCTCTCATCATTTATTAAATAGTTCTGAAGGCTTGCAGTATACCAAATAGTTTATATACTAGTCTATAGAATGACACTTCTGATAAAAAAAAATAGGATTGTGTTTCTCTGTTATTGTCTCCTTTTAATGATAACAAAACATATCTCAGAACAATTTATTATGGAAAGTTTGCATCTTAAATGGAAGATTTCTCAGATGTCTATTCAGGTACTATTGCACATAATATTTAAGGAAAACATAGGACTGATTCTATTATATACAATAGGATTATAGCTAAAATATAAAACCTAGGAATATAGTAATAGTACAGAACTAGAAAGAGATCAGAATAAGTAAATATGTATATAGTTAAAGAATATGAATATGTCTACAAGGTTGGGAGGTTGACATATGGTTAATGTGCTCACCTTATAAGCACAGGGTGCAGGGTTTGATTCTCACATGGGGTAATTGTCTGGGCTTGGAATGGCCCACAATGACAGCTAACCTGGGACTAATTTTTGAACTTATGATCCTATGTACACCTTTATACATAGTAAGTAAAATAGAAAAAATATAAACTTATCTGATCTATATATTAATAAGTATTAATATAACAACTGACTTCCTCCCTATAGTAGACTAGGGAGGTAATGTGAGGTACAGGGAAAGATGATTGTAGAGATATTCACTTTGTTCAACTTATATTAAAGATTCTGAACACCTGTTTAATTTTTCTTATTCATAATAACTCACTGATGGCCTTTTTTAAGATGATGCATACTAAAAAATGAGACACATTAATATGAATCACAAACATGTCCTAAGCTTTGTTAGTCTAATGGAGAGTTTGACAGGTAGTTTGTCCATCTTTTTCAACAAACAAGGAATATGTTATTCCATAGTAAAATGTTTTAGGATTATATCATTAGGTAATTTTTTATTTGTTCCAAAGTTTTGTCCATAGCTGAAAATTGTGTATTGTTATATATAAAATGTATAGTAGATTCTATACATAAATGCAATTTCATCATGCCTGTGGATTTTTCTCCCTTATATAAATGTCTGATTTTAAATGAGTATCTATTAATATTGAATAATCCAGTAAAGAGGGGGAGGATGTTCATATATTTGCAATTACAAAAAGCTCAGATAGTATTTTTACAGGAAACATGTTTACTTAATAAAGATGCAAATACTTTCATTAAAGAAGAATTTGGTTTTAGCAGTTTCAGGCTTTTTGAGCTAAAAGAAGAGGCACCCTCATTTTATGGAAGAACTCTCCAGTAATGCCTAAAGTAAAAGATACATAATCTTGATAAAAGTGGTATTTTAAGCATTGTTATAATTGAGTGCAACAGAAAACTACATATTCTTGAGCTCTTATTGGATTCCAGGGGTTGGAACTAAAAATGCAAAAAATTACTTGGATACTGTAGCCAATTACATGAAAGGTGAAGTCATAATGGTGGGTGACTTTAATTGTATTTTATCAGACAAAGATTCCACTGGAGATAGAAGGCTGAAAATCACATCTTCAGCCAAATACTTAATGAATTTTATAAATCTAAGGAAATTAAAAGATATATATGAACTAAGTAAAACAAACTTACCTCAATTTACCCATTATTCATACAAGTATGGAACATTTTGTCTCAATCTGTTATCACATAGAGAAGTTTCAATAGTTTCATGTCCATTATCAGACCATAGTGCCATAATCTTTAATATTATTTTATAAACTGGCACTCTAGTACATCACAGAAGATTACCAGCTACACTATTAAAATAAAAGGATTCAAGAATTGCTATGTTAGAAAGATTCTTAAAATATTGTCTGTCTTACAGTCTTTAGTAGTATCTCCACCAAAAAATGATGAAGAAGATAAATAATATTCTACTTAAATCTTTTTGTCATTATAATAAGACAAAAGTTTCCTTTGATTGGCACAGAAAAGGTTGGGATAATGTTGGGATAAGACTCCCTGGTATTCAATTAGTGTGCTACTTCAACAATTCTAAAAGTTATAGTGTTGTGGATAATTTCATCTTATGATTCAAAATGGAAATAAATACATCAATAAATATTATTAATAAATAAACATTTTAATTGCTGGAACCTGTGTTCTGAGAGACTGCTTTCCAGTCTATCTGCAAATATACAGAGCTGAATATATATTTTTTTTGGTTTTAGAGTTTGTTAATTATTGCTTAGATCTCTGTTGAAACTGTTGTCTTCCTGTTCTGAGAGACTGCTTTCCAATCTATCTGCAAATATACAGAGCTGAGTATATTTTTTTGGTTTTAGTGTTTGTACTGTTAGTATTTGCTTAGATCTCTGTTAAAACTGTTTTGTCCCACCCACCCTTCCTATTTTTGGCTTGTAGTTTAAATTTGGTGGCTTTTGCATTTGCCCGCCTCACTGTAGATTTGATCTGGGACACTCCCCCAATCCCATCTCTTTAGCACATTCTACCTAATAAACTCTTTCTGCACTTGCTTTTAGTCCTTTTAATTGAATTGCATTTTTTAAACTGTGTTTGGTCTAATATTGCTGCATACTCAAGTGTGCTAGCTTGCACTGCATGTGAATTGTTTTTTACTACTGTTTTTGCTACTTTTCTGTAAAAATAAAACTGTAAGCCTGTTTCCTACCTTTCCTGTAACTAGTGTTCCAAATACAGATTTGCTGTATCCAGGACTGTATGTAAGCTTCTGAGCCCCCCAAGCCTTTCTGTGTTGGAGGGAAGCCTTCTAGCTTATCAGTGGGAGTGGTAAGCTCAGGGTAACCTGTCTACCACATAAGGAATGGTTCTGGTCCAGAAATTGTAGTTACTGGCCATTTGGGCAATCTCTTCCATCTCTCTCAACTTTCTGATTTGAAAGCCTGCATTTGCACTTGTTTCTGTCCTGTAACTTGTCTAGTGCGGATACAAATTCTTAGTTTTAGCACTTAAATTTGCTTAGTCGTGGTCAGCACTTGTTCAGAACTTGTAAGCATTAAATAAGCTACTAATTACTATAGCACTCAACCTTCCTCATTACCTAGAGGAAAACAGTTTTTGTACTTATTTTTCTCACTTGCTTAGAGAAAAACAGCTCTTGTACTCACTTTCCTCACTTATCTAGAGGAAAATAGTTTTTTATTCAGGCATGTCCAAGGGTCAGCTCCCAGTGTTCTCTCCTGTCTATCTGATGAATCTGGGCATCTTGAGGCAATGTAGAAATTGCCTCATGTACACAGACAAACCTCTCCTCCTATCACCCAACACTACAACCTGTGAGAGATGCACGTATCTAGCCAAACTGGAGGTAAAGCTCTCTCCAGCCAAGACTGAACTTGACAGTCATGAGGAGAAGGTAAACATTTGCACCACACTCATCAAATAGTCTCACTAAATGTACACCACCAAAATCCACACATAGTAACACAAAAACATTTGCGGAGGCTCTCAGTAATAATCTGTCTAAGCAACAGAGACCTCCAAAGCAGAAACGCAAGCAACCTCCATCCCCCAACACAACCCAAATGACACATATCCCACAGACTCAGTGTGCCACTCAACCACAGCCAATAAGGCAAAACAATGTACCCAACACACTAGTCGTAGGTGACTCTATAGTCAGGCACACTGATGTCCCACTCACCGGGCTAAACAAGGAGAAGGTTACTGTCAGCTGCCTGTTGGGTGCCAGGATCCGCCACATAACCCACACACTCAAGTCACTCCACAACAAGTACAAATATGACTCTGTCATTGTCCATGTTGGTGTGAATGACCTGAGACATACCTCTCTGGACTACATGAAAAGAGACATGGAAGAGCGCTCCGATCTTGTATCCCAGGCAGGTATGACCCTAGCCCTGAGTAGCATTCTGTCATCACCCAAAATGATACCGCAGTACAAGGACAAAATGATTGACTTCAACAATTGACTAAGCTTCTGGTGTCATTCTAAGGGGATCCAGTATCTGTCTGCTTGGGATGACATGGTCGACAGACCACAATGCTTTGCCACAGATGGCCTGCACCTGTCGCCCCTGGGATTCCGGATACTGGCTAAGGATCTTGCTGCCCCTATAGTGCCTTTTTTAGGCAAGGTTCAAATAACAAATTCACCACCATAACAGGAACAGGCAAGAAAAAAGTGAGGGTAATGCTACTCAATGCTAGAAGTCTAAATCTCAAAATGCACTCACTCGAGGCACTCCTTAAAGTGGAGAACATCGATATCTGTGCAGTGACTGAGACCTGGTTCAAGGCTCCAGAGAGCACCCCTGCACTACCAGGCTATAACTCATACCACACTTTTCGGCCATGTAACCTATACCAAAACACCAAAGGCGGAGGTGTGCCCATATTCATTAAGGATATCCACACCTCCAGGCTAGTTGCTCAGCATAATGCATCCGAGGTTATCCAAGTGCAACTAACTCTGGGCAAAACTGCAATCCAAATTGTAGCTTGCTACAGATCCCCCACCATGCCCCAGGATTCCCACTCCTCTTTTCTTGATGTACTGGAAAATATTAGGGTTCAACCAAACACCCTAATAATGGGCGACTTCAACTATCCCACCATTAACTGGGAAAATTACTCGTGTACCAACTCCTTAGCTCAAAGATTTCTGGAATTCATAAACTCCAGTGCCCTGGATCAACTTATCCACACCCCCACCACGGGCAACAATATCCTAGACCTAGTTATTGCCAACATGAGTGACCGGTGTTCCACACCTGACTCCTCATTGGTCTGATCCGACCATAAGCTAATCACCCTTGATATCCACATCCTGCCCCCACTCCCCCATTAAGGAAACCATGGTAAAAAATTTCTCCAAAGCCAACTTCATGCTTCTTAAGACAGAAGTGGTGAACTTCATGACACCCATGCAGATAGACAACACAGTTACAAGTGCTGAATCCTACACAAATGCACTCTATAAGCACTTACACAAGTGCATGGATCGTGCTATCCCAAACAGAACCAAGATGCTATCCTCCAAAAAAAGGAAGCCAATCTGGTGGTCCCCTGCCATAAACAAACTGTACAACAGAAGGAAGAAACTGTTGCAAGAGAGTAAAATCCCATGAGTGGAGGAGCTCCCTGGTCAGCCTCAGTAAGAAGCTGAGATTCCTTATAAGATCATCCAAAGCTAGCTACGAAAACAAAATCACCACTAATTCTAAGGACAACCACAAAACATTCTATAGCTATGTCAAGAATCTCGATGGCAACACCCAGATCTGCTCTGAGTTACAGCACAACAACATGAAAATTACAGAACCAACTGATATTGCCAACATCCTGGCAGATAGGTTCAGTGCTAACTTTACCCCTCCCTCACCCCCTAAAGGGCCCATATCTATACAGGAAGAATGCAGAGTCCCTGTAATCATAACTACACAGGTAAAAGCTGCCCTCTCTGAAGCCAAAAACACAGCATCCATGGGAGTGGACAACATCCCAGTTTCCGTTTTACACGAACTTCAGAACAAACTGGCTCCCCACCTAAGCACCATGTTCAGTCATAGCCTCACATCAGGCTTTGTGCCCACTGAATGGCGCACAGCAACAGTTATCCCACTCTACAAAGGGGGAGCCACCACTGATCCCAGGAACTATCGCCCTATTAGCCTGACGATCCTGGTCTGCAAGGCCATGGAACATATCATCATGGAACTCATAAACAAAGACATTGGTAACCTCCAAACTCTGGACCCCACCCAGTTCAGGTTTGTGAAAGGAAGATCATGCCTCCTGAACCTAATTGATTTCTTTGAGGCAGTCACCAAAGCCGTAGATGAGGGTAAGGTGGTTCACACAGCCTATCTTGACCTCGCCAAGGCTTTCAACACCATCCCCTATTTTGGAGTTATGTAACCCACACTGTAAAATATCAGACTCCAAATCTGACTTCAAACCAGTGACAAGTGGAGTGCCACAGGGTTCAGTCCTGGGACCTCTCCTGTTTGGTATCTACTTCTGTGAAGTACAGGCTAACACAAGTTCTCTGGCTAATGAAGTTCGCAGATGACTACAGGAGCCATAGTCAAGTCCCCAAATGATGTGGGCATCCTACAGAAGGGCCTCACTGAGGCAGATGCCTGGTGTCAGAGCCATGGCCTCAAGCTCAATGCCAGAAAGTGCATTGTCATCCCCTTTGGTAAAAACTCTGTACCCATGAACTACCACATAGGCAGCAGTCTACTTAACACCAAATGTGTGATGAGACCTTGGGACCCAGGTGGACAGTAGTCTCTCCTTTGATAATCACATTGTCACAGTAGTCAGGAAGTCCTTCTACGTGGCACACCTCATCACAAAAGGGTTCTCATCCAGGAAAAAAAGAGGTCATTGTCCCCCTCTACTTGACACTCATTAGACCCATTATAGAGTACAAAGCCCCTTTTGGAATGTACCTCACAAGACATTTGCAGCAGCTGGAAAGGCCTCAGAAGTACCTCACAAAGAGGATTACTGGCCTCAAACAGATGCCCTACACTGACCATCTCAAAAAACTCCAGCTTTACTCTGTAGCATATCACTTACTCCGAGGTGTTTTCTGCCTAACATATAAAGCAATGTCAAACCCAGAGCTATTGGACATGTTACACCTAAAGAAATCCCAATCCCTCCGAGCTACATGCTCTAGGGATCTAAACCTTGTCACCACAATAAACAGGACGTGCTGGAGGGATAGATTCCTGTTGCAGAGACTTCCCATACTCTGGAACAAGCTACCCATCTATGTCGAGCAAAGTTCCTCATTAGCACTCTTCAAGAAAAATCTTTGAGTGGATGGGAAACAGGAAATATACCCCGGGAATCACTTCTGTGGCTCTGCTCAACAGTGCACAGGAAAATAACTTTCTTGGATGGGATAAGCCAGGGAACCTTGTTGGCTAGGTTTACTTAGACACTTGGGCCGATAGCCTTGTACCTACCTATGAACCTATTATTAGACTAAATACAATATTATGTAGTATTGAAATGTGCTAACATTATAAGGGTGACAGTTCATTATTTACTCATAAAGCAAATGTCATATTGGAAAAGTTCAAAATAGTGGATAAAGAGGAGGAGGGGAAGAGAAAAAAAGAGTGAGAAAACGTATTTGTTAGAAGTAATAATTAGGGTAGATATGGGAGGCAGGAGAAAAAATGAGTAAAAGCAACATTACAAGTAAGAGAAATGAAACCAAGGAAAAGAAGAAATAACATGGGCAACAAGATTTACTCTGTGTGTGTGTGTGTGTGTGTGTGTGTGTGTGTGTGTGTGTGTGTGTGGTGTAAAAGAACTATAAAGCAAATCTGCACTGATACCTGCTTGCTGTCCTGCTGAGGGGGATACTTGTGCAAGTGGAGTGGACTGGCTCCAGTAGGAAGGGATGGCAGCATACCTCTCAACATCATAGAACAAGAAGGCCCAAAAATTGGGACAATTTATAAATACTGCACTTACAAAATTAGAAAGTTGATAAACAGGTTTTGCAATAGAGTGAATTTCATAAGGATATGAAGTCTGAAAATCAAATGCCTGTCAATTTTCTGACTTCGGTGTTCAATGATGTGCCAGTGATTTGACAGAAAACTGCAATTTTATGAAAAACAGACAAAAATCTGGACTTTCTGCAAAAATCTGTACTGTTGAGAGATATGGATGGGAGTCTTGAACCAACACCCATCAATCATTTTCATTTGTTTGCTAAAGCCATTACAGCAGTGCTTTCCAGAGAGATGGGAAAAGCCTTAAATTTGACTGGTATGTTTATTTATTTATTTTATTTTACATTTGCTGACCGGAAGAGTCCAACTGGATTACAAGTCCATTTTCTGTGGAGGCCCGGGGAGAAAAGCTCCAAGAAAACAATTTTTTACAAAACATAGTTTTAAGGACAGACTTTTGACATACAATTTCCATAGAAGAGACTTTGACATACATATTAACTAACAGATAGGATACATTTGTTCTCTTCAATATAATATTACATTTTAGAAGATATTCCTAAGTTTAGGAATCCTGTGATAGATTTACTATCAGAGTAAAAGCAGAGAGACGTAGAATAAGGCTCTGAGAGAGCAGATGATGCTCGCTATAGTTGAGAAGGATAACAAATTGATTTACAATATGTCTTCTCCTGGTTTTAGTTGCTTATGGAGAGCTCAACATTGCTGGGGTAGTTTTCCCTAACTCCTGGAGAGATGGGATGAGCAGTAGATTAACAGTCCTAAGTGGATAGAGTACTATTATATTTGGTTACTTTGAGGAGGTTTTGTGTGCTAGACCTCAAGGGCCTGGCGGTTGTATAGGGTTGCAAAAGAGTTTGTAGGGCTGGGGTGTTTTCAGAGTTATGTATATGGGCTAGTGATAGTTGATTGAGTTGCAGTAGTAGTGGTAGTTCTAGCCAACTGAGTTTTTTTAGGCATTCACAGTGATGTGTTCTGATGGGAGAGGGTGTAGCAAATTTGGCTATCTTATTATAACAACAATCAAGTTTGTTTAGGTCAGATTTGCGGAGATTTGTAAGCACGGGGGAGGCATAAAGTAGGGTGGCTAGTAGGTGAGTCTTCGCTATTGTAGTTTTGGAGTGGTCAGTGAGGAATTTTTATTGCGATACAGTAGGCCAAGTTTTGTATGTACTTTTTTGTGGTTATAGAAATATGTAGGTCAAATCTAAGGTGATTATCTATTTCAACCCCTAATAGTTTGGTATGATTTGTGGAGGTGATTGTGGTCTTGTTAAAGGGGAAGATGAAGAAAGAATCAATGGGAGGTGTAGCTCTGTGGGAGCTAAAGCGTACTAGCTTTGTTTTACTTGGGTTCAGAATGAGCATTTGGTTTGTAATCCAAGTTTCTGCTAGGGAAAAGCCTTCTTGAGTTAGGCAGTGAAGGATGTCAATTGATTTGGCTGTGCATATTATGGTGGTATCATCTGCATATTGCACTATTGAGGCTTTAGGAATACTGTTTGGGAGCTGAAGAGGGTAAAAAGAAGTGGCCCCAGGACGGGGCCTTGGGGTACTCGTAGGGAGACTGGTAAGGAGGGGGAGAGTTGGTTTTGCCACATAACAGCTTGTTTCCTTCCCTCTAGGTAGTTTCTGAACCAGGAGATGGCAGGGGTGGTAAGGTATAGAGTTGCTAGTGAAAGAAGGAGTTTATTGTGGTTAACCATATCAAATGCTTTGGACAAGTCAAGGAAGGTGGCAGATACAAAGAGTATGTTGTTTCTGTGAGTATTGACAATGTTGGTGAATTCTGTTAGTGCAGTGGAGGTGCTATGGTAGGGTCTAAAGCCATGTTGTAGTGTTGCTAATAGATTATTTTCTAGGAGATATTTCATTAGTTGCTTGTGTATTACCCTCTCTAAAATTTTAGATAAAGGGGGTAGTATGGCTATAGGGTGGTAGTTATTGAGTTCCAGGGAGCTTTCCCCTTTATGTAGAGGGATGATATGTGATATTTTCCATAGCTTGGGTACTATACACTTGGAGATGGATCTTTTAATTAGGATGGAGACAGGATATGATATGGCTTCTGCAGCCAGGTGGAGGTATTCAGCGGGTAATTTATCTGTGGCTAGAGACGTTGGTTTGAGCTTGCGGAGTAGTTTTTTCAATGGATTTGGTTGGTTCTGGGTGGAAGCTGAACTTGAGCAGTTGTTAGTTGGGGATGGGAGGGTGGACTTGCAGCGGTGGGGATGTTGTCATTTGGTTGTTTGCAAGGGTCTGGATGGTTTCTGCAAAGTATTTATTAAATTGAGTGGGGATGTCTTCTTAGTTATCTAGTTTTGGGGTTGGGGTAGTTGTTTTACCTGGTTGTAGAATAGAGTTAATTGCTGCCCAGAGTTTGTGTGGGTTGTTCCTGTGCTTATCTTGTAACTTTTGGTAGTAAGATGTTTTGTCTGTTTTAGTGAGTTTTTTGGCTTTGTTACGTAGTTCAACATATATTTGTTTGTTCAATTGGGATTTACTGTTGAGGTAGTTGGTCCAGGCCTTGTTTCTTTTTTTGAGGAGGGATTTTGTGTCTTTGGTTAACCAGAGAGCATATTTAGTTTTAATTCTTGTTGTTCTGGAGGTGGCATGATGGTTAAGGGTGTTTAAGAAGGTAGTATTGAAATATAGTTCAGCTTCATCAAGAGGTAGGTTTTTTAGGGGGGGTCCAGTTGCACATTGTAGGTCATTTATAAAGTTGGAGCGGTTAAAGTGTTTTTTGTTTCTAATTAGGCGCGTAGATATTTGGGTCAGTTGTGGTGATTTTGATCTGAGTAAGAATGTGGTTTGGTGGTCACTCAGGGTGTCTGGTAGACACCCTGCTAGGGATATCAGTGATGGGTGGGATACAAGTATCCAATCTAGAGTGGATAGGTGTTTGCTTCTCTTGTCTGTTCTTGTGGGGGAAGTGAAGAGTTGGGTTAGGCCATGTAGGTTAATATGGGAGAGTGGGTTATGACTGGAACAGTTTTGCCAGTCAGTATTAAGGTCTCCTAATACTATGCTTTCCTGGGGGAGGGAGTTAGATATCCATTCTAGGAGTTTTTCTGTAATGGGGATATTGTTGCCTGGAGGGGTGTAGCATCCTATGATGTTGATGTGTTTACTATCATTAAGTTTTAGTTTTGTTAGAGTGAGTTCAACTTTATGAGGTCTGGGGTTATGTCTACTTTCTCAAGGATGAGGTGAGATTTATACACTATAGCAACACCTCCCCCTTTTTTACCTATTCTATCACTACAAATTATATTGTAACCTGGTGGAGTGATTTCATTGTTGTGGTTGCCTGGTTTAAGCCAAGTCTCTGTTAATATGACTATCTCAGGTTGATAAAAGGTGAGTAGTGCATGAAGGTCATGGACTTTGTTTAGTATACTTCTGGCATTTAAATTTAAAATGAAGAGCGTGGATTTGTCTCGGTGGAGTAGGGTATCATTCAGGTTGAGGGTTGGGGCTCCTAGACTTTGTGGGCATGGGTTTGGGTGTATATCACCGCAGCTAATGAGTTGGGTTCTGAGGTAAAAATAGAGTCTGAGTAGTTTGTTTAGGGTCTTACATTTCTTTATAGTTGTTTGGGACTGGTAGTGTGATGGCTGTAATATGTGTGCATAGTGGTGAATAAAGAAGGTTTGGTAGTGATATGGGACTAGTTGAGCAAAAGGGTGTGTTGTAATAATGTTAGTGGAAGTAGTTTTTCTTGGTATGTGGATAAAATTAAGTTGTTTTTGGTGGTTGGTGATAGAAGTTAGCAGTGGGAGGGTGGATACACCTAGGAGCAATAGTAAGAGGTGTATGTATGTGGGTTTGGGTAGTTTGGACATGGTTTGGTTGGGTTTGGTCATGAGTGAGAGATCTGCTTGGGATGGGGTGGGTGTGGTGGATGATGAGAGGTGTTGTTTGTGATTGTAAGGTAGTTAGATGGAAGACTGTGCTTTACAGGATGTGGAATAGTGGAAGAGAAGGAAATGGGTACAGGGGTGGGGCAGATTCAGTGATTGGTGGTTAGCATGAGGGGAGTGGCTAAGTTTAGTTGAAATGTAGCACTAGTGGGGGCAGGTGGGAATAGGAAGCAGGGAGGGAAGTGGAGTGAGCCCGAGCTCAGTGAGGGTGAGCACATCGGGGCTAACACTAACTCCAATTATATCCCTGGGCTTACTTGTTTCTTTTCTTTGTACGCCAAATGTATCTTTCTACTTGTTTCTGTTTACACCAAATGTGTCTGTTTGGCTGTATTGTACTAGTTTAATTTGCTTATACTGATGCAGTCACACTGAAAAGGGTCTGGGGAAGCTTCCTCACCACAAGCAGGCCAAAAGATAACTTTCAAAATGGAGCCGCTCAAGGAGACCCACTAATATAGACTAGTTAATGTGCATGGGGGAGGAGGGAGTTAGAGGAGGAAGATACAAAATGGGGAAAGGTATAACCAGAAAAAGCAGGTAGAGATCTGGCCCGCCCCCTTACAGAAGACTGCAAAGAAAATGAATCTGCATAAGAAGTGGAATCCTTGGAGCTGTAATGTAAGTGTAAGCAAGAAAGAGGTAGAAGCAGGAAATTAGGAGTGTAAGCAGTTAGTTGCAGAAACACTACTTTATGGCCTTGGTGTGCAGCTAATACAAAGGAAGGTAAATCTATCTGGGGACAAAATACACCAAGTAAATGGTACTTGCCTTACTTTACAAGTATTCAGTGTGGAGGCAGATCTATTTGGGACAAGATACAGCAAGTATATTGTTAAGTTATGCCACCCAGTGGCAATAGACAAAGCTATAGTTGCTTGGGGGGGGGGGCCTTGCAGGTGTGCATGCCGGCCAAAACAATGTTTAAAAAATAACTAGTAAATGTAACAAATGTGCTGTAAAAGGAAATGTAAATAACCAGTCACACTGTTTAAAACATAACTGTTAAGGACCACATGTGCTAATAACAAGAACTGTAAATATCCAGTCACCTATGCAGACTTGTCTGGTAGGTATCCTTATTAAAAAGTGTTATTCTTGGCTTGCAATAACTGTAGGGAGAAACCGGACCATAGCAGTGGTTTTATCTGGCAATATTGCAGTTGCTGGGCGGGGGACCTGAGCTGCGATGATGCAGGCAGACCAAGTGTGCTATGCAGACTTGTCTGGTAGGTATCGTTATTAAAGGTGTTATTCTTGGCTTGCAATAACTGTAGGGAGAAACTGGACCATAGCAGTGGTTTTATCTGGTAATGTTGCAGTTGCTGGGGGGGCCCGAGCTGCCATGATGCAGGTAGACCAAGTGTGCTATGCAGACTTGTCTGGTAGGTATCCTTACTAAAAAGTGTTATTCTTGGCTTGCAATAACTGTAGGGAGAAACCGGACCGTAGCAGTTGTGTGGGTGTGGGTGTGGGTAGCTGTGTTTGTGGAAGGTGGAGGTGTGGTGCGAATGTTATGCATTATGAAGTGGAGAGATTAAGAGTAAAATTGTGCTCAGTGAAGTCAGACATGTACATTCCCCTGTGTTTGTCAGTACTATGTTTGAGTGCATTGTTTTGGAGTGTGGTATCACTGCTACAGCTGCTGGTACTCTTTCAATACAAGTTTCTGCTTTGTAAGTTTTCTCCAGGAGTCTGTTGCTGCTGAGAGGATGAGAAACACGCTACAAGTATACAACTAAGACAAACTATATAAAGCAATAGCAAGAAAAAGTACTAGGTCACATCAGAGGCTTGGAAGGTCATTGTTAAGAAACTGAGAACTGTTGTAAAATTTATCATTAAATACCATAAGTTCAGGTTATACTATAAGAGAATAACTATGTATAGATAACCATGTCAGCAGCCAAAATGCATTACAAGTTGAATATTTTACTGTGCACATTTTAAAAAATGGATAGACCTGCCTAAACTCTGCACTGATGCGTTTGTTTTTTTTTTTTTTTTTTTTTTATTCCTGGGAAATGCTATTCAGAAGTGAAGAGATATACAAGGGAACAGATTTAGTGGCACACCAGGCTATTTTTTTGATGTGTATTGTCATGCAAAGCTGACTAAATAGTTGAATCTAGCAAAGCTGGAAATGTGAGACTGTAGCCCACTGCAGGAGGGGAAATGGGAGGAGTAATCTGGCCAGGAACTGAAACTTGCAAAACTGCTCCTTGTGAAAAGTCTTTTTTTATCAAAGTAATTTGTTGATACTTTTGCAAGTTTCTTTCAGAGAATGTGTAGTACATCAGTAGGAACAACATTTGTAAAACTCAGCGCATACCAGTCAATGACACATGAGCTGCAGACTGTCAAACTTGGCGTTTTTTTTCAGGTGTTAGTGACTGGAAGTCTAGTCTGACAACAAATGGTAGGGCTATTTGTTCTCAAAGTCTGTGCATTATGGGACAGATTTAGCTTTCAAAAGGAATCACGATGTCTGCCCCCAAGCAAATCCCAAGAAGGAAAGACATCCCTGATCAGTATCAGTAAGAAACTAAGGTCCCTCATAAAATCCTCTAAGGCTAACTTCGAAAGAAAAATAGCCAAGGATTCGAAAGATAACCACAAAGCCTTCTTTAGCTATGTCACGAATCTAAGTGGCAACTCGCAGATATGCTCTGAGCTAGTGCAAAATAGCACAAAATATACTGAACCCACTGATATTGCCAACATCCTGGCAGATAGATTCAGTGCAAACTTCACCCCCCTCTCACCCCCAAAAGGGCCCACAACAATACCTGAAAAGTGTAGTGTCCCGGAAATCACAGACACACAGGTGAAAATAGCCCTTTCAAAAGCCAAAAGCACAGCGTCAATGGGGCCAGATGGTGTCCCAGGCTGCATCTTGCATGAACTACAGAACAAACTAACCCCCCACCTAAACACACTGTTCAACCTCAGCCTCTCCACAGGCTGCGTGCCCATAGAATGGCGCACTGCAATGGTTATTATGCTCCACAAAGGAGAGGCCACAACTGACCCTGGTAACTATCGCCCCATAAGCCTGACTAGCCTGGTCTGCAAGGCTGTGGAGCGCATCATCATAGAACTCATTAACAAAGACATTGGGAACCTCCAAACACATGACCTGACCCAGTTCGGCTTTAAGGGCAGATCATGCCTACTAAACGTGGTTGACTTCTTCGAGACAGTCACCAAGGCCATAGACGAGGGGAAGGTAGTTCACACAGCCTACCTTGACCTTGCCAAGGCTTTTGACACCATCCTCCACTTGGGAATTATAGAAAAACTCACCAGCCTGAACATAAACCCCTACGTCACGAGATGGGTTGCCAACTGGCTTACAGACAGAACTCACACAGTAAGAATAGCGGGCTCCAGGTCCGACTCTAAACCAGTCACAAGTGGTGTCCCACAAGGCTTGGTCCTGGGACCCCTACTGTTCAGCATATATTTCTCAGAAGTACAGGCAAACACAGGAGGACTATGGCGAACCAAGTTCGCCGATGACTGCAAACTGGGAGCCATAATTGACTCTCCGGCTGACATGGACATTCTCCAAAAGGGCCTTACTGAGATGGACACCTGGTGTCAAAATCATGGTCTCAACCTAAATGCCAAAAACTGCATAGTCATCCCGTTTGGGAAAAACAAAACACCCATGAATTACCACATAGATGGCAGCCCCCTTAATACAGAAGAAGTAATAAGAGATCTGGGGACCCAGGTAGATAGTAAGCTCTCCTTTGACAATCATGTTACCAAAGTAGTTAGGAAATCCTTCTATGTAGCCCATCTAATTACTAAAGGGTTCGCATCTAGAAATAAAGAGGTAATAGTGCCCCTTTACTCGTCACTCATCAGACCCATCATAGAGTACAATGCCCCATTTGGGATGTACCTCACAAGACACTTCCAACAGCTGGAAAGACCACAAAAGTACCTCACCAATAGGATTACTGGCCACAAACATATGTCCTATGCAGCCCAACTGGAAAAACTTGCATATCGCTTACTCAGAGGTGATCTCTGCCTGACTTACAAAGCCATGTCCAACTCAGAATTGATGGACATGCTCCACCTAAAGAAATCCAAGTCACTGCAAGCCACTCGCTCTAGTGAGCTAAACGTCGCCACAACAATAAATACAACATGCTGGAGGGATAGATTCCTGTCACAGAGACTCCCCATGCTTTGGAACAAAATTCCTAACTACATTAGGCAGAGCCCCTCACTAACACTCTTCAAGAGAAACCTTGACGAGTGGATGGGTAACAGAAAATACACCCCCTGGGATCACTTCATTGGCTCTTCTTGACAGAGGCTCAGTTAATTAATCAATGGGGGCGGCGAAAGCTGACATACTCTGGCTAGGCTTATAAATGCCCTCGGGCAGATAGCCTAGTACCTACCTATGAACCTATGAGGCAGACAAGTGTAAAAAGAAAATAAAATTAGGAATGAGTACTTATTTTGCTGCAGGCAGCTTTGGGAGGTGTAGTAAATCATGGCAAGATAAAACATATATGTTTTCTTCATCATTTGCCCATAGTGGTCCTTTAATTTATTGGCATCCATTCTTTAATGGTACTGATATGTATTGTTGAAAATGTAATGTCCAAATGCAATCAAGGTTCTGAGAATTGATTAAATTTACAAATATTTAGAGACCTTGTGAACACAGAAGTAAATAAGATATTTAGCCTAGATAAGAAATTGTTCCCCAAATGTTTGGAATTCTTAATATATGTCAGTAATAATGCGATGAAAAATAAATCATATTTTTCACAAATTTATAAAATCCGTAAGTTAGATTTCACATATTTAGACAATTCCTATTTTAACTGTTTCTCAAAAATTAATAATGAAGACTTCAAAATACAAGAAATTAATATAAAAATCTACAGATAAAACTACTTCATTATATTGGAAAATTTTCACTTGGAAATTTTTACACAGGGCTTTTGTCACTCCTAACAAATTTGTATTTTTGTATACATCAAATAGAATTAAATGCTGGAGATGGGATTCTGAAATAATATCTGATTAAGAGCATATGCTATATGAATGTGAAGTCATCAATCCTTTTTGGAAAGAAATGAATAACTTCATTAAAGCTGTATGGTCAGATAGATGTAATATTTCTAAATCTTTAGTTTTATTTAATGCTCTTGATTCCTGAGATAATTCCAAAAACTCAAGTGCCTGTTCTTTGGTCTATTTTTGCTATAACCAGATAAGTAACTACTAAAAATTGGAAAAGTAAAGTTACTCGCTCTAGTGTTGAATTTATTAGTATGGCAAAAATTGTTTGCAGTAGTAAATTGCATACTGTAAAGCTGAGAACTTCTAATTTTACACATTCATATAAATGTTTGTTAAACTTAAAGCCTTACTTGAAATATATTAACTGTTGTTGATGTGTAACTTTGATGCATTGATCAGCTGTGAACCTATGTAAATAGATATTTGTTTGTTTTATAATTAATTTGTTTATTTATTGTTTTAAAACCAAATAAAAAATAATAAAAACAAAAGAAGTTGTCTGTCTTTCAAGCATAAAAGTCTGGCACTGACATTCCATAGTTTGTTAGCATCATGTGAGGGTGGACCCAGTGCTCTTTTAGCTCTTTCAAAGGGGACTGTAGATTGTGTTCAAGATCATTGAGAGATGATTTTGAAGGAATTTATTATAATATGTCAGTGTCAGAACAAGTAAGTACACTAGCATTTGATTTAGGAAGATCAGAAGACTGGGTTCTGTTCCCACACAAGGGTACTTAGATTCATTTTTCCTTTTTTGACATAGCAGTGCAACGTAAAAGGGTGCCTCACTCCTGATTGTGCCATCCTTCATATCAGGAATTGAAATGAGGGCCCCTCTGCCTGAGTTAATGGTAGCTCAAGTGGCTGTAAAAGAATCCCACCAGCATGCATCAAAAACAACAGTGGCACTTTATTCCAGTCTCCATATATGCACTCAGTATTAAAATTATACATACAGTTATAAAGTCTTATATAAAGTTTATAATTTTACAAATATAGTATGCAATTGTACAAAACAAGCATTTTCATCCTCCACTGTTTCTGCCACTCATTTTTTTTAATTGCACCTCTAATGTCTCACTTCTTATTAAACAAAATTTCATAATTTGCTTTTTCAAATAAACCATAAGCATGTAGCAAATGTGTAGCTATTTTATCATTAATGTTCCTCTTTTAGTTTCATGCATTCTGTAAAGTACACCATATCCATTGTCACTTCCTTACAAACATGATGCCAAAACTCACAGTCTAAAAACATGCCTGGCTGTTTAATCTGTGTTACATACATGACTTTTTCTGTACATTTATGTACCATTAAAGTTTTAACTGGCAGTCTGTTTAATTGAAATTTCTACAAAAGTTCATTTCAGATTGCCCATACCTTCTTAAATCTTTTCTCATGTTGTTTTAAAGTTACTGCTTGCCAGTTTTAATCAGAGACTGGATACGCAACTCACAATGAAACAATGGGGAGATATATGTATGTCTCCCAAGTATACAACAAAGTCTGGAAGATTTAGTATCCTTGCTTGGAAGTGTTTGCATGGGTATTTTTATACCCTAATCAGACTCCACAAAGAATTTTTTCTCATGTAGATGCAAATGTTGGAGGTTTGATGGGGAAGAAAGAGGCAATTGGGAACATATTTTTGGGAAGTTTAATGAGTTGGCAAACTAAAAATTCCCTTGCAGGCTGCTCTAACAGAAATACTGGGTGAGCAAAGTGCTGTAACTAAGGAAGTAATTTGTTGAACTATGATACAGAATCAGAATTGCCTAGACATAGTAAGGCCTTGCTGAGTTTAATTCTGGTGGCTACCAAAAAAGCAATTACTAGAAGATGGAAATCAAAATCTAAATCAACTTTACTAGAAGTAGTAAATATAGTAACAGAAATAAAACAACTGTAAGTGGGATCTTTAAACTAGGTTAGGTTCAAATTACATAGAAAATGTGAATTGTGGGAACAGTACATGCAGAATTATGTTTTGGAGAAGGAATGAGGTTTAAGGGAAGGCAGGAATTAAATGAGCTTTGTAATGTTTGACTGACAATGACAGGATAGATTACAAGAGATGTTTAACGTTTGCAACTGAAAATATATCAATATAGTCTGGTTTCATTTATATAAATGTATGATTGCCTATGTCATAAGTGATAATTTAATGAAGATGTGTATTGTAAAAAAGTAGTCTTTTATTTGTTTGTAAGTGCTGATCACTATGTTTCCGAAGATTCATATGAAAGTCTCATACATACACGATTATGCCATAATTGTAGAGTAGCTTCCTAACATTTCAGGACACTCTCTACATTGCCAGTTAAGCATTTTAACCTTTTCCTGTTCCTACATCTTCATTTTTACTGGAATTGCCAGTATGGCAAATGGTGGAGATTGCTGTTTACAGTCAACAGTTTTCCCTCTTACCCGTAGTGCCTTTCACTGCTGATGAGAACAAAAAGTAATCCGTCATAGTTTTATGATTTTCTGTTACATATGTAAGTATCCTGTCCTTCCCTAACATTAACTTTCCTACAGGCATTCCATCTTTCAGAACTTGTCATCTTTTTTAACATTTTTTTCTTATACTTAGTCTCCTTCACAGTCCTGTCCATATTTACTGCAACAAAGTTTCTTATATTCAAATACCTTTCTGTATATGTAAAAAAATAAAATAATAAGGGAATTGCCCAGTGCCCTGTCCAAATTTTCCCTAATTAATATGAATACCAGCTTGGGTTTCACTTGAAAATAGGGCATAGGCCTAGTGGGACTAAGCCACTCAGCAAAACATAAATAAACAGTATCACTCAGAGCTGTTTACTTTGCTTCCCAGTATCTGTTACTAATATTCTACCTGTGCTATCTCCAGTCATGTCTTAAATGTGAATATCTGTGTGTTTTACTGACAGCACTATTTCAAAGCCTGACCAAAATACAGTAGAACATTACTACCCCATAATGTTTGGAAAATTATTTTATTTGACAAAGAACCAAATACCTGATATCCAGAGCCAGTGGACAACTACAGAAAATTATCAAAAAGTGTAGAAATATTTTGCAGAAATTGTGGGAAATTTGTAGGCTTCATTATCCAGTCCCACTACCCTCCTTATGTTGTGTGCTGCACGTTGTATTAATCACATAATTACTTTTTGGTGTCCGCACTTAAGCTGCTTAACTGATATAGCCATTTAGATCTGTTTCTGCATTGTATTTCCTGCTTAGAGTAAATGTGATTTTTTTTTTCTGTTTTGAGTAAATCTGTTTAGCCAAGTATCGTGGTCGTCTTGGACTTAAATAGTGATTGATCAAAGTGAGTGTTAGACTAACTACTGCAAATCCTGGGTAGCTTAGAACAATTGGGCTTCAGCTTTCACTTGCTTTTTATTGGTTCTTTTGTTTCATGTTTAATACTTACTGTGCTGAGTGCAGCCTAACTTTGTTTTACTGGTAGGATCGCAGAGGTCTACATCAAATGCTCTCATTTTTTTACTAACGTCTAGATATTAAAACCAGAGAAAAGCCTGTAAAATACTGCATGTGTCTGCACTTAAGTTGTATAACTGTTGTAGCTATTTATAGTTATTCCTGCATTTTATTTTCTGCTTTGATTAAGTCTGTGTGGACTGGCGGAGATGGCATCTTGGATTAAGTAGTGGTAGAGCAAAGTGAGACTTATACTAATTACTGCTTGTTCTGGGTAACACATAGACCTTGGGCTTCAGAATTCACATATTTTCATTGATTCTTTTGTTTTTTGTGCAGTACTTACTGTGCATAGCTGCGCTGATTGCATCACCCAGGTAGCTTATTTATGTAGTAGGTAGTATATGAAAGTAAATTCTCTCCTCTTATACCAAAAGGGTACCTTCTTCTAACTCCCTTGAGTGAGCTATCTGTTCTTGTCTGTTTAAACACCTTTCACTGGGCTGCTTGGAGCTTCGCTGAGGTGAGTTTCCTTGCTCATTCTCTTAACTGTTCAGTCCTGCATTTCTGTAGTCCAACAAAGCATGCCCTTGTATTATTCCCCCTGTCCCTCTTTAATTCCTCACTCTCCATCACACATCTGCACTGGTCGTCATGGGAAGTCAGCAGACTAATCCTCCTATTGCCAGCATTATAGCTCATGGAATCCTCAGGCAGTGCAAGAACTGACTCCTGCTCATCGAAAATGAATTTCTACTTAAACCAAAGGATTCACTCTGCGAGTAGTGTAAATAGATGAGAGAATTGGAGGTATCCTTCTCTCTGCCAGTAGCATGCAGTGAGCTTAACAGTGTCATACCCCCACCCACAAATCTGCAACATCCACATACTGTAAGTACAAAACTGTCTTTCTACTAATGCAGTTAAAAAGATCTCCACCTAAACCTCCTTAAACTACTAATTCTAGGCATCAGCCTAAACTCCTGCATCAATAGCTCTAAACCAGCAGATAGCACTACAGTAAACACAACCACAGCATGCAGAAGCCATTCAAGCAGCAGGACTAAACATCTACATCTGGCAACATCCTTGTCATAGGTGACTTCATATTGTGTCACACAGACGCTCCACTCACCAGGCTGAGCAAAGACAGAGTGACAGATGCCTCTCAGGTGCCAGGATCCACAGTGTCACCACGGCCCTCAAGTCCCTTCACCGCAGGTACACAGTATAACCTGATCATTGCACACACGGGAGTGAATGACTTGGGTCGCATCTGGTTCTGAAATTCTTTGGCAAAATGGTGTATGTATTCTACAGGATAAAAACACTGTTTGTGTTAAAAGCAGTCAGAAACTTCACCCATAACCATTAAAATTCAAAAGTCACTTCACAGACTTTTCTGAACCTAAATAAATTATGCTTTAAACACTGATCTGTAATGGTTCCCACATTTTATCCCAGATTTTGTACCATTTTGTCAGTTTTGCTTTGTAGGTCACAAACCAGCAGATGTTCATCGTGTTTCACTGTTGCAGTCATCACTGTAGGATTCTTCCTGCCGGCAGGCAGCCCTCGGTCGGCCAGAATCCCAAAGTCTGGGTCCGGCGTCGGCTGTTCAGTCATGCTCCCTGATGTCAGAGCGCCAGGAGTACAAAGCTGCCAGCTGACGCCATGTTCTCCAGTCTTTCTTGCCGTGCGGTGGAAGCAGTTCGCAAGTGCCGGTCGGCTGACTCCTGATGTTTTTCATGCTTCATTCCGAAGACTTTCTTCTTCTTCTCAAAGCTAAGTACCCCGTTGGGGAAACTTTTTTCTTGCTCCAGTCCGATGTCAGAAAAAGTTAATAATTGTATTTCTTGTGGGAAGCAAATACCTCATAAGGATTTCCACTCTTACTGTATTCCTTGTTTAGGCCCTGACCACGACGTAGCTAGTTGTCGGTTTTGTGCTAGATTTAACCAACATACTATTAAGCGGAGATACGATTTTGCTTTTCACTACTTTGGTAGACGATTTAATTACAATATGTCGTCGGACACGCTTCCGACTACCGGAGTTCACAAACAACGCAAGAATAAGGACAGGCCTCCGAGGTCCAAATCAGACGACGGTTTACAAGCAGAGCCAGCTACAGGTTCGGCCGTCGTCAGTGAGGCGCTTTCGCAGCCCCTGTCGTCGGCCATTACAGAACCGATTGCTGAAACGGACTCCCACGAGGAGCCAACTAGGCCTTTGAGTACTCCAGGTGCAGGACCTTCGGACAATGCTCCCTCGGATGGGTCTGGAGCCGCTGTGCAGGTACCGGCTTCCGAGGGGGTTTTCAGGCCTACACAGCTTCTGATAAAGGCAAAGACAAAGGCAAAGACTCCTTCTAAATCAAAGACTCAAGCCCAGGCCTCTTCTGATCCGGGACCCAAATCTCAGAAACAGATGCTTAAAATGGCGGAGGACTTACTAACCATGATTAGGGGTTCACATCCCCCTCCAGACAAAAGGCCAAGGCAAGAATTGGATTATGAATCCTCTGATCAGGCATCTATTTCTTCAGTGTCTTCCTCTGAACAGGATTATACTTTCCCTCCTTATGAGGATTCTGATGCTGAGGAATCCATTCCTTCAGCTTCTCTCCCTGAGGATTTTTCTTTTGGGGAAACTTTACATGACATGAGGGAACATTTTCACTGGGAAGGACAGGAGTACTCTGAATCTAAGAGAAGGCTTAGGGATTTCCTTCTTCTTCCCCAACACAGACCCCTGGCTATTCCTCCTATTTTGGATATTGTGGATGATGTCTTTTCTGAGGCTAATTTAACTCCTGACTCCTTTCCTCCAGCCCCTGCAAAGCCTGACAGATATTACAGGGTCCCTGACTCCCACCAGTTCCTTTACAAAAAATCCTGCTGCTTATCCAGAAACCATTTCTCAGGGTCCTAAGGGTGTTAAGGCTGCCTCTGCTAAAAACCCTATTCCGTCAGATAAGGATTCTAGAGCTTTGGAGAGATGGGGCAAAAAAGTGTACACTTCTGCTACTTTATCCATTAGGGCTTTAAATTGTCAATTTCATATGCTAAAATATCAGCAATTTCTGCTGTCTGTTATGAAACAAAAGCTAGGTACCATTTCTGCATGTGCAGATAATAAGGAATTACACGATTTGATGCATGCTACTGTGCAGGTGAGGAAGCATGGCTTACACTGTGGTTTTGATGCCTTGGAGGCTTCATGCAGGGTGGCTGCCACTGGCACAGTCATTAGAAGGCATGCTTGGTTAAAGGGACAAAACTTGCCTGATCAAGTAAAAGCAAAGTTACTGGATGCTCCTGTTCAGCATAATGTTTTGTTTGGGTCTAAGGCTGAAGAGGTGATAAAGAAATTGGAGGATAAGGCAAAATCCATGCAAACTGTTAAGGATTTCTTACAAGTTCAGCCCCCTAGATTTAGCAAAAATTGGCCAACTAAAATTGGTCCTTTCCCAGCTCGGACAGGCCTCAGAGGGAGGGCCCAAGCACAGACCTCTTACAGACCTAGACAGTGGAGTACTTCCACCCCCAGGGGTGGAGAGGACAGACCTCAATCTTATAGAAAACAGGCTCAATGACTCCCCCTGCATGGCTCCAGGAACCTCTCTCCTGGAAGCCCCTCTAGGAGGAAAACTCTCTTTTTCACCAAAATTGGACTTACATAACCCAAGACAAGTGGGTTCTGGATGTAGTTTCAAGAGGTTACAAATTCCACTTTCATACCTTGCCAAGACCAAACGGATGGCCAGACCTACCAAAACACCAATGGGCAGAGGCATTAAACCAGGTGGGATCCCTCATGGCTATGAGGGCCATAGAACTGGTTCCGCAATCAGAGACGGGGCAAGGCTTTTACTCAAGGCTCTTTCTAGTTCCCAGAAAACAAAATTCCTGGAGACCCATCCTGGATCTGTCAGTCTTAAATACTTTCCTGGAGATACCAAAGTTCAAGATGCTTACTCTGCAGCAGCTCCTGCCAATGTTGAGCAAAAATGCATGGATGGTGACATTGAATTTAAAGAAGATTTACCTACACATCCCTATCAGACAGGAGTGCAGAAAATACCTCAGGTTTAAGGCCGGCATGAAACATTACCAATTCTCTGCACTGCCCTTTGGCTTGTCTACTGCGCCCAGGGTTTTCACCAAGTGCCTGGCACCAGTAGTAGCTTATTGCAGACTCAAGGGAATTCAAATTTACCCTTATCTGGACGACTGCCTTATTCATGCAGACAGCAAGGATGTCTTACTCCAGCACCTGGAATTTGTTCAAAATCTACTCAAGTACCTGGGATTCACTGTGAACATAAAAAAGTCAAATTTAACACCCACACAACAGATAACTTTTCTGGGTGCTCTTCTAAACACAACAACCCAGATGGCATTCCTGACATCCGAAAAACAACTACAGCTGGCTTCAACTTTCAAAACCCTGGCATTAATGTCTCAGCTAACTGCAAGGAAATTCCTGCAGGCTTTGGGTTACATGGCCTCCTGCATCCTTCTCATACCATATGCAAGACTGCATATGAGAAAAATACAATGGTACCTAAAAAGTGTATGGTCCCAGCATTGCCACAGTCTAGACAGACAGATTGCTGTTTTGCCTTGCCTACAAAAGGAATTCCATTGGTGGGCCATGGCATGTCTTCAAAACAAAGGGAAAGCCTTCAGTCTGCCTCCAGCCAACCAAGTGTTAACCACAGATGCCTCAGATTATGCATGGGGAGCCCACTTGCAGGGGAAAGGCCTGCAAGGTTTTTGGACAGAGGATCAGAAGCACCTACATATCAATTTAAAAGAGATGTTAGCTGTACAGAATGCCCTGTTAGCTTTCAGGGATCTTCTACAGCCAGGACAACTACTGATACAAACAGACAACACCACAGTTATGTGGTACATAAACAAGCAAGGGGGTTCACATTCCTACCCCCTTTGCAGACTAGCCATGACTCTATGGGACACAGCTCTAGCTTGCAAAGTGGATCTACAAGCTCAGTTCCTGCCAGGGAAACAAAATATTCTGGCAGACAGCCTGAGCAGGAACCTGTCAGACCCACATGAGTGGATGCTAGACACCCAAATATTCAAGATGATTACAGAAGCCTGGGGCTGCCCGGACATAGATCTATTTGCATCCCCCCTCAACTACCCATTACAGATTTTTTGCACAAAGACATATCACAAACTAGCGTGGAAAGTGGATGCTCTCTCATTCAGTTGGAGGAACCTCTCGGGGTATGCCTTTCCTCCTCTACCTCTTCTTCCACGGGTGTTATTAAAGATCAAGCAGGACAAACCCAAGATGATTTTACTGGCCCCAAATTGGCCTCGTCAATTTTGGTACTCAACACTGATGAATCTATCCCAGGAGCCTCCTTGGATTCTACCTCAGATTCCAAATCTTTTGTCCCAACACCAGGGCCAGGTTCTGCACTCTCATATCAAAACTCTCAGCCTGGCAGCCTGGCGTATTCAGGGTCTATGATTAATCCTACCCTTCCCAAACAGGTCATGGATGTCATCTTAGAAGCCAGACGGCCTAGCACTAGAAAATCTTATGAAGGTAAATGGAAGAGATTTTGCACCTGGATGCATGCTCAGGATTCGGATCCTCTCATTCCTAATATCCCATTGATTTTACATTACCTGACAGACATGTGACATAAGGGTTTATCCTTCTCCTCCATAAAAATACATGCCTCAGCTATCTCTGCACATTACAATACAGATCCTCCAATCTTTTTGCATCCACTTCTGAAACAATATCTCAGAGGAGCAAAGAATTTAAGGCCCCCTAGGACACCACCCATACCTGCCTGGGACCTCAACTATGTTCTAGAAAAACTCACTCTGCCTCCTTTTGAGCCTGCTGCCACATCTGATATTAAGTATCTATCATGGAAGACAGCTATCCTACTGGCTTTGACTTCAGCCAGGAGAGTCTCGGAGTTACAAGCACTCATGGCTGTGGAACCTTATATTATTTTTCATCAAGACAGGGTGTCTTTAAGGACTAATCCTACTTTCATGCCTAAAGTGGTTTCTAAAGTGGCTTTAAACCAAACTATTCACCTGCCAACTTTTTTCACTAATCCACAAAATAAGGGGGAAAGGATCTTGGATTCCTTGGATGTGCACAGGCAGCTTCGTTTTTACCTGGACAGAACCAAGGATATCAGGAAAACAGAACAACTGTTTGTTTCTTAGGCAGCAAATTCCCAAGGCAAAGCTATTTCAAAACAGACCATTTCTAAATGGATTGCTCATGGAATCAGATTTTGTTACTCTCATCATGGAAAGCAAATCCCAGGAAAAATTAGGACTCACTCTACCAGAGCTGCTGCTACTTCAGCTGCCTTTCTCAGGGGAGTACCTACCAAAGATATTTTGGAAGCTGCAACTTGGAGTTCAGTGCATACTTTCTCTAAGCACTATAATCTCCCTCTTTATTCTAAGTCTAGGGCAGGCTTTGCTTCTGCAGTCTTGCAGGGCCTTCTAGCCACCCCTTCTACTCTATAACCACCACCCTTTATCTCAGCTTTGGGATTCAACCCTACAGTGATGACTGCAACAGTGAAACACAATGAACATAGTACAGTTGTGTACACTTACCATAAATGTAGATGTTCGAGTGTCTTCACTATTGCAGTCTGGGTTACCCACCCTCCTGTCCCCTCTTATACTTTTATTAGTGTGGTTTCCTACTTCACCCTTCTTCTGAGGTGTATTTGCTACAGGGTATGGGTTTTGTTGTATGTTACATTTTTGTTTTACTATTATCCTTCACTTTTGGGCACCTGACATCTGGGGCAAGAAAAACTGAAGAACATGGCGTCGGCTGGCAGCTTTGTACTCCTGGCGCTCTGACGTCAGGGAGCATGACTGAACAGCCGACGCCGGACCCAGACTTTGGGATTCTGGCCGACCGAGAGCTGCCTGCCAGCAGGAAGAACCCTACAGTGATGACTGCAACAGTGAAGACACTCGAACATCTACATTTATGGTAAGTGTACACAACTGTACTTTAATCCTCTAACTTCTGACTTCTTTGCATCATGTTGCAACATTTGTGTTCACTACCGGGGTTTTGCAGTACTAAAATCTACAAAATACTTCTTGCATTAGTCACTGTCACTTCTTCACCAAATCACCTTTCATAGGTAGGTACTAGGCTATTTGCCCAAGGGCCTAAGTAAGCCTAGCCAACAAGGTTCCCTGGCTTACGCCACCCAAGAAAGTTAATTTCCTGTGCCCCTGTCGAGCAGAGCCACAGAAGTGATCCCCGGGGTGTATTTCCTATTTCCCATCCACTCATCAAGATTTTTCTTGGAGTGCTAATGAGGAACTTTGCTTGACATAGATAGGCAGCTTGTTCCAGAGTATAGGGAGTCTCTGGGACAGGAATCTATCCCTCCAGCATGTTCTGTTTATTGTGGTAACATTTAGGTCCCTAGCGCGCTTAGCTTGGAGGGATTGGGATTTGTTTAGGTGTAGCATGTCCAACAGCTCTGGGTTTAACATAGCTTTATATGTGAGGCAGAGATCTCCTCTGAGTAGGTGATATGCTACAGAGTAAAGCTGGAGTTTTTTGAGATGGTCAGTGTAGGGCATCTGTTTAGGCCAGTAATCCTCTTTGTGAGGTACTTCTGTGGCTTTTCCAGCTGCTGCAAATGTCTTGTGAGGTACATTCTAAAAGGGGTGTTGTACTCTATAATGGGTCTAATGAGTGCCAAGTAGAGGGGAACAATGACCTCTTTTTTTCCTGGATGAGAACCCTTTTCTGATGAGGTGTGCCACATAGAAGGATTTTCTGACTAGTGTGGCGATGTGATTATCAAAGGGCAGACTGCTGTCCACCTGGGACCCAAGGTCTCTTATCACACATTCAGTGTTAAGTAGACTGCCCTTTATGTGGTAGTTCATGGGTACAGAGTTTTTACCAAAGAGGATGACAATGCACTTTTTGGCATTGAGCTTGAGGCCATGGCTCTGACACCAGGCATCTGTCTCTCTGAGGCCCTTCTGTAGGATGTCCACATCATTTGGGGACTCGACTATGCCTCCTAGTTTGCAGTCATCAGCAAACTTCATTAGCCAGACGCCTTTTATGTTAGCCTGCATTCAGAGAAGTAGATAACAAACAGGAGAGGTTCCAAGACTGTACCTTGTGGGACTCCACTTGTCACTGGTTTAAAGTCAGATTTGGAGTCTGCAACTTTTACACTGTGGGTTCTGTCAGTGAGACAGTTGGCAACCCATCATGTGACGGAGGAATTTATACCTAATCTAGTGAGTTTAGCTATAATTCCAGAATGGGGGATGGTGTTGAAAGCCTTGGTGAGGTCAAGATAGGCTGTGTGAACCACCTTACCCTCGTCTATGGCTTTGGTGACTGCCTCAAAGAAGTCAATCAGGTTCAGAAGGCATGATCTGCCTTTCACAAACCCAAACTGGGTGAGATCCAGAGTTTGGAGGCTGCCAATTCCTTTGTTTGAGTTCCATGATGATACGTTCCATGGTCTTGCAGACCAGGCTCGTCAGGCTAATAGGGCAATAGTTCCCAGTATCAGTGGTGGCTCCACCTTTGTGGAGTGGGATAACTGTTGCTGTGCACCATTCAGTGGGCATAAAGCCTGATGTGAGACTATGATTGAACATGCTGCTTAGGTGGGAAGCCAATTCATGTAAAATGCAGCCTGGGATGTTGTCCGGTCCCATGGATGCTGTGTTTTTGGTGTTAGAGAGTGCAGCTTTTACCTGCATAGGTGTGATTACAGGGACTCTGCATTTTTCCTGTATAGATATGGGCCCTTTCGGGGGTGAGAGGGGAGTAAGGTTAGCACTGAACATGGGCCCTTTAAGGGGTGACAGGGGGGTAAGGTTAGCACTGAACCTATCTGCCAGGATATTGGCAATATCAGTT
This sequence comes from Protopterus annectens, assembly GCF_019279795.1. NCBI lineage: Eukaryota > Metazoa > Chordata > Ceratodontiformes > Protopteridae > Protopterus > Protopterus annectens. The sequence goes on along the minus strand of NC_056735.1, from coordinate 1,476,991,811 downwards.
GGTTCTGTAATTTTCATGCCATTGTGCTGTAACTCAGAGCAGATCTGAGTGTTGCCATTGAGATTCTTGACATAGCTATAGAATGCTTTGTGGTTGCCATTAGAATCGGTGGAAATTTTGTTATCGTACCTAGCTTTTAGAGGATCTTATAAGGGATCTCCGCTTCTTACTGAGGCTGACCAGGGAGCTCCTCCATTCATGGAATTTTACTCTCTTTTGCAACAGTTTCTTCCTTCTGTTGTAGAGTTTGTTTATGGCAGGGGACCACCAGATTGGCTTCCTTTTTTGGAGGATAGCGTCTTGGTTCTGTTTGGGATAGCATGATCCATGCACTCATGTAAGTGCTTATAGAGTGCATTTGTATAGGATTCAGCAGTTGCAACTGTATTGTCCATCTGCATGGGTGTCATGAAGTTTGCCACTTCTGTCTTAAGAAGCATGAAGTTGGCTTTGGAGAAATTTTTTACTGTGGTTTCCTTAATGGTAGGTGGGGGCGGGATGCGGATATCTAGGGTGATTAGCTTATGATCGGATCTGACCAACCAGGAGTTGACTTCAGTTGTAAAACACCCATCGTTCATGTTGGTAATGAGTAGGTCTAGGATACTGTTGCCCCTGGTGGGGGTGTGGATAAGTTGATCCAGGGTATTGGAATGTATGAATTCCAGAAAGCGTTGAGTGAAGGAGTTGGTACATGAGTAGTTTTCCCAGTTAATGGTGGGGTAGTTGAAATTGCCCATTATTAGGGTGTTTGCTTGAACCCTAATATTTTCCAGTATATCAACAAAAGAGGAGTGGGAATCCTGGGGCATGGTGGGGGATCTGTAGCAAGCTACAGTTTGGATTGCAGTTTTGCCCAGAGTTAGTTGCACTTGGATAACCTCAGATGCATTATGTTGCGCAGCTAGCCTGGAGGTGTGGATATCCTTAATGAATATGGACACACCTCTGCCTTTGGTGTTCTGGTCCAGGTTAGATGGCCAAAAAGTGTGGTATGAGTTATAGCCTGGTAATGCAGGGGTGCTCTCTAGAGCCTTGAACCAGGTCTCAGTCACTACACAGATATCGATGTTCTCCATTTTAAAGAGTGCCTCGAGTGAGTGCATTTTGAGATTTAGACTTCTAGCATTGAGTAGCATTACCCTCAGTTTTTGCTTGCCTTTTCCTGTTACGGTGGTGAGTTTGTCATTTAACCCTTTCCTAAAAAAGGCACTATAGGGGCAGCAAGAGCCTTAGCCAGTATCCGGAATCCCAGGGGCAGGCCATCTCTGGCAAAGCATTGTGGTTTTTCGACCATGTCGTCCCAGGCAGACAGATACTGAATCCCCTTAGAATGACACCAGAAGCTTAGCCAATTGTTGAAGTCAATCATTTTGTCCTTGTACTGTGGTATCATTCTGTCAGACATGTTTTTGTCAAATATGCAAAGCATACTATATAGGTAAAACGAATAGGATGCTAAAAGAACGTATTCTAGAACATATGAGAGACATTGTGACAGGTAAAGAAACTAATGCTCTAGCCAAACATAGTCAAAAAGAAGGGAAAGATCATAATTTTAAATTCTTTGTGCTTGAGGTAGTTAAGAAAGGCCTTAGAGGAGGGGATATAAAAAATAAAACTGAAGAACTAGAACAGAAGTGGATTATAAAATTAAATGCAGATAAACATCCAGGAATAAATGATGCAGTATCACTTAAACCCTTCCTTAAAGCACAACATTTGAAGCACTAAATGTTTATTTATGTTTTTAATATGACATTTAAATGTATCCATGCCTTATTATATAATATGTTGCCTTTGCTTTATGTCTATATTTATAATGAATTCAAGTATATTAAATGAAATTAAGAATTTTGCCTGCCAAATGGTTGTGATTTAGCTTAGTTAGGCCTATATTATAATAATATGCACATATATATACATGCATTTTCATAGGTAATGTTTGGCTAATATTTTTTATTAACATTTTATGTTTTTATTGTATCATATATACTGAGCTGTTTTTTATAAATAATTTGTTTAGATATAAGATGATACAAAAGAATGGCAAAGTAAGAAGTTTTGGATTTTTAAAAAGCTTTTATTGAAAGGGAACCCCTCCCATGTTTTAATTAGGTAATTGTGATTAATTAACTGCAATGTGTTAATGATTGAAGGTTTAAAATGCTTGGCTAGATAAGATGACATTGTAATACAGTCTGAAGAAGCGATCTGGGTAGATCGCGAAAGCGCTTGCTCTTTTTTTGTATAAATAAAAAGTAAATCTGTCGTGGAACTCTGCAACTTCTTTATTTTACTATTTTGGTACTTTTGTGTCGTTGTTAGAGTGAACTCAGTACTCTGTCCATTTTCCTTGTATTTCATACCATTCTCCACTCCACCCACACCTGCAAGGAGAATCCCGGACTTTCCGCCCAGTTACAGGGAACAAGCAATTATAGCGGTCCACAAGTTGCTTGAAAAAAAGATTCATCCAGCCAGTCCCAGCAGATCAAACAGGATTCGGAACTTACTCAAGATTCTTTTTGGTTCCAAAGAAAACAGGGGAATGGAGACCTATTTTGGACCTCAGCAGACTCAACCAATTTGTGAAGAAAGAGAAGTTCCGGATGGTCACGCTACAGTCCATACTTCTCTTTTTAGAGAGAGACAATTGGATGTCCTCGATAGATCTCAAGGATGCATACTACCACATCAAAATGGTCAGGCCATCCAGAGATCATCTGCATTTCTGGCTGGGAGCCAATCATTATCAGTGTTGAGCCCTGCCCTTTGGTCTCACTACAGCCCCCAGAGTGTTCACCAAATGCATGGCAGTGGTCAAGGCTCACCTGAGGCGTCTTGGATTCCAGGTGTTTCCGTACCTAGATGATTGGCTCTTTACCTCTACCACTAGGCATCAACTGATTCAGGCAAGGGAATACACTCTGACACTCTGCAATCACTTAGGCATTACAGTCAACTCAGAAAAGTCTGCCATGTCGCCATCGCAGCATATCGTCTTTATAGGGGCAGAGTTAGACACTTCAACCACCACTCTACGACTGCCAATTGAGAGGGTCTTTCTTCTTCGCCAGCATGTCCGCTCATTGGTGTCAAAGGACAGAGCACCAGCCACAGAAGTTTTAAAAGTATTGGGTTTGATGGCAGCAGCGATCTTGGCCATACCATTAGCAAGGATGCACATGTGGATTCTTCAATGGCTGCTGTTCACTCAATGGTCTTATCAGGAACTCCCAATGGATCACATGATTTTAATTATGAACTCTTACAAGAGAGATCTCCAGTGGTGGTTGACGTCTCTTCATGTAACCATAGGACGCCCCTTCGTACTACCCCCTCCAGTAGCCACTGTGACCACGGACACTTCCCTGATAGAGTGGGGGGGGCATTTTCAGGGAAAGACTGCCCAAGGCACATGGACGGATCAAGAGTTCTGGAGATGAGAGCAGTACTTCTGGCATTGCAGTACTTCCAGGATTCTCTTCCTCTAGGGACAACTGCAATTCAGACAGACAATATGTCAGTGGTATGGTACTTGAACAAGCAAGGCGGGACCAAGTCTTACCCCCTTTGCCGAGAAGCCCTCAGAGTTTGGCAGTGGGCTGTCTCCTCCCAGTGCTTTCTGTTGGCAACGCACATCCTGGGGAGATCCAACGTGATTGCAGATAAACTGAGCAGGGCAATCTTATTGCCACACGAGTGATCCCTCAAACAAGAGATTGTGGACAGGATTTTCCGCAAATGGGGCCAGCCTTACTGCGATCATTTTGCCAGTCACATCAACACAAAATGCAGAAACTACTTTGCCCTGATTCCCCCTCAGGGAGAGCCCCTGAGAGATGCACTCGTACACGATTGGCCCCCGGGTCTCCTTTATGTGTTTCCTCCAATCCCGCTAATAGCCTGACTTCTACAGAAAGCAAAGTCACTGGGAAGGACTATCATTCTTATAGCCCCTCATTGGCCTCGGCAGATTTGGTTCCCATTTCATCATCATCATCATCATCATCTCTTGGAGGATCCATGGATTCTGGACCTAGTTCCGGACCTTCTGGCACATCCGTCTTGGGACCTCCATCCTTCCTTGCAGTCACTGAGGATTACAGCTTGGCTGCTCCAGTTCCCCTCATAGCCAGGCTTCATAACCTTTCTAATGAGACAAGGCAGATCCTCTTGTATTCCCATAAGCCGTCCACCAGAATATTACATCTTAGTAAGTGGAAGATATTTTCCATATGGGCCTCTAAGCAAAACATTGATCCTTATCAAGCCCCCTTGGCGTCCATATTAGAATTCTTGACTATGATCTTTAATAAAGGAGCTGCAGCTGCTACAGTTCGGGTCCAGTTGGCTGCTATATCTAACTTTCATGTCAGTGTTGACGGCTAAACATTATGTCTCATAAGTTGTCCAAGGCCTTTCTCAAAGGAACCTTTCACATGAGGCCTCCAGTGAAAACTCCTTATTCTCCTTGGAATCTTAATTTTTTTATGCTGTCTCGTATAATTCTTCCCTCGTTTAAACCAGCATCATCTTGTGATCTCAAATTTTTATCGTGGAAAACCATATTTCTGGTGGCTATTACTTCTGCCCGCAGAGTGTCAGAACTACAAGCCTTATCTATCAGCCCTCCTTATTTGGTTTTTCATGCTGATAGAGTATCTCTTAGGACCAACGTCCTGCTTTTTTGCCCAAGGTGTGTTCGGAATCTAATATCAACCAAGTCAATGAGTTGCCAGTCTTTTTCCCTAACCATTCCAATAAACTTGAGTATATGCTGCACAAACTTGACGTTCACAGACAGCTCAGATATTATTTCGACAGAACAAAAGATGTTATAAAAGCAGACCAGCTCTTTGTATCTTGAAATCCTATTTTGCTAGCAACTTGATCAGTTTATAAGAGCAATATTTAACCCACCCCCATTATTTTAGGCTTTTTCTAGATGTCTTTCTCTAAGAGGTTGAGAGGTATGGGCTGCCCAAATTTGAAAATCATTCTCACTTTTAGAGCCTGGATATATGAAATATAGGACTATATCTTTAACTACAAACCAGACAGTCAGAGTCTTAATAGCAAACAGGAGGAACTCATCAGGGAAGGGTGGAAGTGAGTTAATTCGGCTGGTTCACCCATCTTGGGAGGAGGGTTGGTGGCTCCCTGTCAGATTATTTCCCCTGTGCAGTAAGAGGTTTGCATAACATGGACTGGGAGGATATAGACTTGACATTCCAAAACCAGTGCTGGTAGCCACCAAAGTCATAGTCATATATCTTGGAATATATATACACAGAGGAGGATATTGAATGCCCCACAGTGATGCAGCTGCTCATGTCAGCCACCAGCATGCAGGGTTAAGGTATATAACCTTCCAGCAGAATATATCAGGTTTTCTTCTAATGATTTAGCCTACCCAGCATCTGTCCTTATTAACAAGTCTAATCCTGGAATCCCATGTTCATTTCCATCCATCTGGGAAAAAAATCTTTCATTGTTCCATTACACAAGGGAGGTAACTTCCCTGAGTTGTCCAATTACAGGCCCATCCCTGTTCTTCCTCCCCTGTCCAAAATATTAGAAATCATTATTTAACTGCTTACTGGACTCTTGTACCAAAGTAAACAGCTCCTTACATATATTGGGAGGAAAAAACTTATTTTCAGCCTTTCTTGCTTCCAGTCTTGTATGTCTGCTCTGCATTCACTAGTCTACAAACTACAGAATTAAATAAATTAGAACAATGCTACAGTAAAGTAGCTAAATGTGTGGCTAATCTCATTTCCAGAAATCACCACTGCTTGGTCTTTAGGCAGCTTAACTGGATGGAACTACCCAACTACCTCTCCCACTGTCAATTAAAAGTAGCAAATGACATCATATACTAGCCCAAAAATGCATTTTTCTTCACAGTCTAGTATAAAAATGCTTACCAGACAAAAATCTTTAATTCTCAGGGCAAACTCTTATTTCAGACTGCAAAATTTCTCTGTTATTCTGTAAAATTGTGGAATAATATTTGTTCTTCATGTTTCAGTGTTGCAGTCATCACATTTGGGTTATCTGCCTGCAGGTAGCACTCGGCCTGAATACCAGAGTCTTGGGATTTCTGCGTCAGATGCCGTCGCTTCTTCCATGATGTCAGGACGTCATGGGTATAAGACATGCAGCCAATGCCGTTACATCAGTTTTTCTTGCCGTACGGTGCCCGAAGCAGAAGCAGTTCGCAAGTGCTGGTCGTCCGCCTCCTGAAATTTTCATTTTTCGAGTTTCAGACCTGAAGTCTTTTAAAAGATGAGCACCCCGTTGGGGATCCATTTTTCTTGCTCTAACTGTTTTCAGAAAAAGTTAATAATAGTTTGGCCTGTGGAAAGCAAATATCTCACAGAGATTTTCATTCTTACTGCGCCATCTGCTTAGGCCCAGACCACAATGTTCCTCGCTGTCGGTTTTGTGCCTTGTTCAACACCCAACCTATTCGTCGTTGGGCTATTTTTGTCACTAAATTCTTTCGCTCTCATTCTCCTTATTCCAAAATGGCTTCGATAAGCCATCCAACTAGCGATCTTCCAAAAAAACATAAGGATAAGGTCAGAGACAGAACGCATAGGCCGGTACTCATTGAGGCACCTTCGCAGCCCCTGATACCTGCTTCTACAGATGCAGGCCTCTGCTGAGACCCTTTCGGAGTCCGGTATGCCGCTAGTTGTTTCTTCGACTATGGATCCTGCGAATGTATCTATCTTGGATGGATCCGGAGCCGCTGTGCAGGCACCGGCTTCTGAGGGTGTTTTCCAACCTTCTGATGTTCGTATTAAACCAACATCTCTATTTTTGACTAAAACTTCCAAGTTTCTCAGGCCCAGAGTTCGCCCTTCACCTAGAAAACCAATGACCAGAGTGTATGCTCAAGCTCCCATGCCACGGAAACAAATGCTTAGAAGGAGTGAAGACCTAATAAATTTAATTAGGGGAAGCCAGCCTACTCCCTCTATGAGACATAAGGATTGATTTTCCTTCTGACTCTACAGACCTTGAGCCTGATGACTCTGATCCCTCTGATTACCAGGACATTCCCTTATATACCTATGAGGATTCAGATGCAGAGGATTCCATCTCCTCGGCCTCCCCTCCAGAGGACTTTTCCTTTGGTGAAACTTTGCATACCTTAAGAGAGCATTTCTGCTGGGAATGCCAGGACTACCCACAGTCCAAAAAGAGACTCAGAGAATTTTTAGACTTGCCTCAGCACAGGCCTCTTCCTGTACTCCCTGTTCTGGAGATTGTAGATGATATCTTCCTGGAATCCAGCCTTACCCCTGATACCTTGCCTCCAGTGGCCAGGAATCCCAACAGGTACTACAGAGTACCTGACTCCCACAAGTTTCTCTTTAAGAATCCTACTGCGGATCCAGAGACCATTTCTCGGGGACCTAAAGGCATTAAGGCTACAATAGCCAAAAGCCCTACCCGTTTGGACAGGAACTCTAGGGCTTTAGATAGATGGGGTAAGAAGATATACACCTCTGCTACCCTTGCCGTCAGGGCTTTAAATTGCCAGTTTAATATGTTAATGTATCAGCAACATATTATGGAGCTAATTAAACAGAAAACGAGGTTGATTCCTGATTGTGCAGAACATAAAGATTTACAAGCGTTAATGCATTCCTCTAACCAAGTTGGAAAACATACTTTGCAATGTGGTTTTGATGCCTTAGAAGCATCTTGCAGGGCTGCTGTCACTGGGCCTGTTCTTAGAAGGCATGCTTGGCTTAAGGAGCATATTTTGCCAGACTATGTCAAAGCAAAATTACTAGATGCACCACTAAATCAAGAACGCCTGTTTGGCAATAAAGCAGAAGAAGTCCTCAAAAAGATGGAGGAAAAAGCTAAATCTAGGCAAACTCTTAATTATTTCCTACAGGTACAGCCACCTAGATTCAGTAGGCATTGGCCTTCAAAAAAAACTGGTCCTTTTTAGTCCCTCCAAGACCTTCTCAGTCCAAACCCAGGGGCAGCATACCAACACGATTACAGTCTCAGGGTATGTACTGATCTAAGCAATGGAGTGCTCCTACCTCTAAAACAGGGAGTAGTAAGCCAACATCCTATGGTAAAATCTCAGAATGACTTACCCTTAATTCTTCCAAGTCTTGCCCAAGTACTTGCACCCTTAGGAGGAAAACTTGACCTACATACAGAAAACTGGAAGTGCATCACCCAGAACAGATGGGTCTTGAACTTTGTATCCCAGGGATACAGATTCTACTTCCACTCACTGCCAACCCCAAGTAGATGGCCAGACCTCCCCCCAAACCACTGGGCAGAGGCCCAAAAGCAAGTGCTTTCTCTTCTCAGTATCAAGGCTGTTCGACCTGTCCCAGCAGAGCATAGGGGACAAGGTTTTTACGCCAGACTGTTTCTGGTCCCCAGGAAAGAAAACTCTTGGCCCTCTATCCTGGATCTGTCTATTCTCAACACCTTCCTGGTGGTTCCAAGTTTCAAGATGCTTACTCTCCAACAGCTGCTTCCTATGCTAGCCAAGGACTCCTGGCTAGCCACCCTAAACTTAAAATAAGCTTATCTGCACATCCCCACAAGTGAATCTTGCAGGAAATATCTACATTTCAGAGCAGGCTCTATCCATTATCAATTCTCTGCACTTCCCTTTGGCTTATCCACTGCGCCCAGGGTATTCACAAAATGCCTAGCTCCAGCCATTGCATTTTGCAGGCAGAGAAAAATTCAAATTTACACATACCTGCACAATTGCCTGATGCAGGCGGACAGTCAGGAATTGCTACTGCAGCTCCTGACACTTGTAAAGAGACTTCTAACTTCACTGGGGTACACAGTCAACGAAAATAAATCACATTGGGTACCCAGCTAACAGATTGTATTCCTGGGAGCAAGCTTGAACACAACTTCCCAGATGGCATTCCTCATTCCAGAAAAACAAATGTATTTGACAAACTACTTCAATATTCTGGCCACCAAAACCCAGCTATCTGCAAGAAAAATGCTGCAAGCCCTAGGGTTCATGGCCTCTTGCATTCTGCTAATTCCATATGCAAAACTGCATATGAGGAAACTTCAGTGGTACTTAAAAAGTCTCTGGTATCAACCTTCTCAGGACCTGGAAACAATGATTCATCATGCCTTGCCTAAAGGCAGAGTTTTTTGGTGGGAAGAGGTCTGCTACCATAACAAAGGGCTCCCTTTCACTCTATCCCCTGCCGGCCAAACCCTAACAACAGACGCATCAGACTATTCATGAGGGGCTCACATGGCAGGACAAGGTATTCAAGGCAAATGGAGCCCAAAGCAAATGCACCTGCATATCAATCAAAAAGAAATGTTAGCTGTACAGAATGCTCTGCCAGCCTTCAAATGCCTTATTCTCCCAGGCCAACTATTGATAAAAACAGACAATACCACAGTTATGTGGTACATAAACAAGCAGGGGGGAACCCATTCCTACCCATTCTGCAGGTTAGCCATGGCTCTGGGGGACACAGCCTTGAGCAACCGAGTGCACCTACAAGCTCAGATCCTTCCAGGCAAACTAAATTCACTGGCAGACTTAAGCAGAAATCTAATGGACCTGCACGAGTGGAAACTGGAACCCAAATCATTCAAGTTGCTGATCCACAGGTTGGGGCACCAGAGGGTGGACCTCTTCGTTTCCCTCAGAACTTTCAATTGCAAATATTGCACCAGATCTCCCCACAGCCAAGCATGGAAAGTGGATGGTCTGTCCTTTACATGGGAAAACCTCTTAATTTATGCCTTTCCCTTTCTGCCACTCCTCTCGTAGGTTTGACTAAAGGTCAAACAGAACAAACCAAGGATAATCCTGATTGCACCAGACTGGCCACGCCAGCACTGGTACCCACATTTGCGCAGTCTGACAGTACTGCCGCCTTGGCACCTGCTTCAGACCCCCCCCTGCTGTCCCAGCAGGAGGGCCAGATTTTGCATCCTCAGTTACAAACCCTGGACCTAGCAGCCTGGTTCATCCCCCGAACCCTCAGTAAACAGGTGCTGGATGTCTTCCTGGAGACATAAAAGCCTACTACTAGAAAATCCTATGTAGAAAAGTGGAAAATATACTGTTCTTGGAGCCAGCCTCAAGGAATGGACACAAATGTGCCCAGCTTACCCCATAGACTAGATTACTTAACAGAAATGTTCCATAATGGCCTATGCTTCTCTTCAATTAAGATTCACGACTCTGCCATCTCAGCTCATTATAATACTGAGCCACCCCTCTTCTCTCATCCTCTGGTCAAACAGTTCTTGAGAGGAGCCAGAAATTTAAGACCCCCCCCAGGAGAGCTCCCACTCCAACCTGGGACCTTAACTTTGTATTGGGGAAAAAACTCATGCTTCCACCCATTTGAACCTGCTGCTTCAGCAGAGTTAAAACTCCTCTCCTGGAAAACAGCTTTATTGCTAGCCATCACTTCAGCAAGAAGAGTGTCTGAATTGCTGGCCCTTATGGCCGTGGAACCCTTCATTATCTTCCATCTGGATAGGGTTCCCTCAGGACTAACCCATCATTTATGCCAATGGTAGTACCTAATGTGGCTTTAAACCTGTCCATTCATTTGCCAACCTTTTTCCCTAGTCCTCAGAATACAGGGGAAAGGATCCTGCACTCCCTGGACGTGCACAGGCGGACTAAACCTTTCTGAAAATCTGACCAGCTGCTAGTCAGGTTTGGCTATGGGGCAGAGGGCAAAACATTTCTACATGGATAGCACACTGCATCCATTTCTGCTGCAAACATTATGAGAAACCTGCCCCACAGGGGATCAGAACACATTCCACTAGGCCTACATCAACCTCTACAGCATTTCTCAGGGGAGTCCCTACCAGGGACATCATGGTAGCTGCAACCTGGAGATCTGTACACACCTTCACCAAGCATTACCACTTGCCTATCTTTTCGAAATCCAGAGCTGGATTTGCTATAGCAGTCTTACAAGGCCTGCTTGCCAGCCCTAATGCTTCTTGACTGCCTCCACCCATCCTCAGTTTTGGGAATCAACCCAAATGTGATGACTGCAACAGTGAAACACAAAGAACATAGTACAGTTGTGTACACTTACCATAAATGTAGATGTTCTAGTGTATTCACTGTTGCAGTCCTGGTTACCCTCCCTCCAGCCCCCTGACTTTTCTTTACTTCTACCTATCCTTTTTGTTTAGCATACCTTATATCATTGGTGTTTGCTTTTTGCTGGGAGTGTTCCACACCATGTAATTGCTTCCTGTTTAGGTGGCTCCTGACAACTGGGGCAAGAAAAACTGATGTAATGGCATTGGCTGCATGTCTTATATCCATGACGTCCTGACGTCATGGAAGAAGCGACGGCATCAGGCGCAGAAATCCCAAGACTCTGGAATTCAGGCCGACTGAGGGCTACCTGCAGGCAGATAACCCAAATGTGATGACTGCAACAGTGAATACACTCGAACATCTACATTTATGGTAAGTGTACACAACTTTTCTTTCTGTTTCACTGATGCTCACTGAAAACACTGAACAATTCATAAAGCATCTTCAGCTTCACCTAAAAGCAACTTGTATCTGCATGTGGTCTTCAGCATCTGGATGATATTGCAACTTTCCTTCCTCCGTTACCTAGCTGTGCTTTCTTCTAGAAATCTCCGGCTATTGACATGCTGTGTAATGCAAACAAGGCTGCCTTACTGTAAGGAAATTTGCTCTATGACCTTTTCCTTTACTACTGTGCAACACCAGCAACTTCTACATGTTATCATTTCCCTAAGCGAATGCATCTTTGACATTTGTACTTCAGTGTTATTCACATTTGACATTATGTAGTTGTGAATTGTATGTATTGTCTTTTGATATCCCTGGAATTGTACTTTCTGGTTTTATTTACTTTTGTCCATTGTAAGCGGACTCTGTTGGATTTTGCACTTTATAGTCTTTTATATTTCTACTTTTAAGTTTTGCCAGCTTTTTAACCTGGGAGTCTACTTAAAAGGGTCTTTTTTGCCTAGTCAGACTCTGCTGGTAAAGAAATGCAAATAAAATAAAATGTAATAAATGTCCTTGTTGACAGGATGCCAGCAAGGAGACCAAACACCTTCATAGCCACCTGGATGATGACATCTCCTGTCTGTCTTTAACACTAAATACCCAGGAGGGAGAATGAATGGGCCAAACTAATAGGCCGAGGGTTAATGGTTGGTGGTCATGGAAGGAAATGGCATAAAGAAGAAAAAAAATCTCACCTTTGTTTATAGATCAGTAGTCAAAGTGTTCCATTATAATGTATTTATTTAATTTCCTCAATGTGCTGCAATTTATCAGCCTTAGTGCTAATGCATCTCTTCCCCCCTTTTTGTTGATCTTGAGTGATTTATTTGTACCAGGACCATTTTCACAGTTAATAAGTTTGGTAGTGGGCAGTTTATTTCTTAGATCTGGTTTGCTAAGTTTAATAGCAAAGAAAAGGAAACTAAGACAGAAACACACAATAAGTTTCTGTACGTGCAAAAACTGAAGAGCAATATATCACTGTTACATAATAAGCTAGAAAACTTACAAATGGTGGGGTGGACAATTGTGGGAGAAGGTTAACATTTATGACATTCATTTGGAGGATAACTGTGAGAAGGCTGTTATTTCAAGCTTTGCTTTCCTTCCTAAGTAAAACTGTTTATTATAATCTGAATTGATCTGAATCTTAAACTTGTACAATGTGCAAATAAAGCTTGGGAAAAGCCAGCATTTTAAATACTTAAGCCTGATCCTAAAGTACAGTTACTAGCAGAAGAATTAAGTTGTTCGTTCTTTAGAGTCATTGAATTTATCCCAGCAAGTGTTATGGATACAGGGCAAGAAAACGGTCCTGGATGGGGCAGCAAGGAGATGGTAGATACAGGAAGCACCGCAAATGTTGCAAATGGCCGAGTGTGTTTGATGGTAGATACAGGAAGCACCACAGATGTTACTAATTGCTTATTGACATGCACATTAGGAATTAAATTCTAAACAGTCACATTTTAACAAATTGCAGTAGTGGCAAAACAGCAGCTTAATGTAAAGTGTCTTCGAAATAGCCACTGAAAAGTGCTGCATATAGTACACATAGTTCATAGTTCAGTACTAGGCTAACTGCCCTTGTGGGTCATTTTTAAGGCTAGCCAATTACCTCCAAGTGAGAATCACACCCTGCACCTTGTGTCGGTAAGATAAACACCGTAACCATTATGTCAACCTCCCCCCCATAATACTAACTACTGTCAGTATGTTTTGGTGATGAAGAATTCATGTATCCCATTGATCTAGAGGGAAGCATCATGTGAAAAAACACCACTATTGATGGTGGGTCTTGATCCTGAGAAAACATTTAATAGAGTTAGGTGGGATTTTATGAGCAGGGCAATGGTAGCATTTGCATTCCATGATAGAATAATATGGTTAATTATAGAGGATATATGAGGGATTAGAGGCAAGAATTAGAGTGGGATGGGATGGGAGGGTTTCACTCCAACAAGTTTTGTTTAAACAGATGAACCAGGCAAAGATGTTCATTTTCCCCTTTGCTTTATATTTAGAGCCATTGGCAAAGAAAATAAGGTAATCACAATTACAAGGATATAAATGGTATGTTAATCATTCATTTTGTACTTGATAGATCTAGAAAAGGATATTTCAGTGTTCTAGAACATTTTGAGACAGTTTCAAGTCTCTTCAGGATGTAAAATGAATGAAGATAAAACCTATAGCAGTAAACTGTGTACCCGACACATTAATTGGATCATCAATACCCATATTTATGGGACATGATAAAATGATGGATTAAAAAGGCTTCTGTTACAGCAGCTAAGGGTATGTGGGAAGAGACTAAAATGATAGTACAAAAAATGAGAAACTGAAAGCTCTTGATTATGGATATGGATACTAAAGTACAAGCAGTGAAAATGGTTTTAGTCTCTTTAGCTTTATAGATAGGTCAGACATATTTTTATCAACCAGAGGAAAAGTTATGGATAATAAATAATAATGAGTTGAAGGGATTTATTTGGGAGGAGAAGAGAGCAAGGGTTAAGGGGGATTAAGCTGATTCTTTCCCTAGAAGAACGTGGTTTAGGATGAACTGATTTGAAGGGATCCTTTAGAGCTACGCAGTTAAGGCTCATGCACATAATACAAGTAGAAGGTTATAAAACAAAGTGGATAGTGATAATGATGACTCAGTGAGGGTGTTGGAAAAGTAAGGAAAGAGTGGGATTAAGGAGATTTTACCATCAGGGATGACTGCAAGGGGGGCTGGGGAAAATAGGTAAGAAGAGGCTTTTACTGTACGAAACTGGCAAAGGAAGCAAGGCACAAATAACTAGAGAGGGAAAGGCAACAGAGTAGGATAAAGCCAAGGAGAAGTTTGAACTGCAGGTTAGAGACTGCCCTTCCTACCAGGTATTGATACCAGAGTGTGGGCAAAGAGAAAGGAATAGGGTGTTCTAATTGAACAGGCTCTGGTAGGGTTTTTAGTTGAGTCCTGAACAGAATTTGCTGTTAAAAACTGATAATTAGTAGGGCACAAAAGTACTGCGGTGGTGGTGTCGCCTCACAGACGTTGCACGTTCAATTCTCAGTTAGAGCGTCTTCTGTGTGTCAACATGCATAAATGGGCATTCCTTCACTGAAAGTTGTGCATTAGGCCCGGCAATCCAGCACGTAAAACTCTACTGCCAATCATTAGCGGAACTGAGTTCCGCTGTGGCGACCCCTAACCGGGAAAAGCCGAAAGACAGTAGAGCACAAAAGTATTTATTGATAACTATAAGACTCAAAGGTTAGAAAATATAGGGAAGAGAGACCAGAAAAGCAATTTACAAGGGAACAATGGGAGGACATGTGTATGACTCCCAAGTATACAAAAATGTCTGGACCATTAAGGATTTGTGCTTGAAAGTGTTTGCATAGGTATTTTTCTACCCTAAGCAGACTTCAAAGAATTTTTTCTTCAGGTAGATCACAAATGTTGGAGATATGATAGGAGAGAAAGAGGTAACTGGGAGGATGTCTTTTTTTTGGAGGGGGGTGAAATGAGTTGGCATATTTTAAAAATTCCCTAAAGAGTACTCTGTTAGAAATATTGAGGATGCAAATGGCTGTAACTAAGGAAATTATTCTTTTGAGCTGGGACACAGGATCTGAATTACATAAACATAGTAAGACCTCATTAAGTTTATTTCTGTTGGCTACCAAAAAAGCAGTTAGTAGAAAATGGATATCATAATGTAAGCAACTGTATATGAAGTATTGAATACTATAAGAGATAAAAGAACTTAATGAGGGAACTTTAGAAAATAAAATGAGCAAATTACATATGGAGAAATGGCATTTGTGGGTGCAGTACATTCAGGAGTAAAGTTTAATGGAAGGTAGAAATTGAGAAATGCATGTAATGTTGGACAGAATGATAAGTTATATAAAAATAAATTGTATGTAATGTATGTAAATGACAAAAATGTTAATATGCTGCTTTCTTTTGTATTAATATGGTTGAGCTTATGTCTTAAGTGATAATTTAATAAAAGTGATAAAAAAGACTGGTACTTTAGGGATCTAAGGCTTAAGCCCTCATACCTCTATTTGTGTATCAGAATTACTCCAGAAAACCAAAAGGTACCTTAGTTGTAAAAGGCTGGTGAAGTCTGAAAAAATTTTGATCAGAGGTGGCCTTGGTGAAAGAAAAAAAAATTGAATGTGTGAATTTTTTCCCACAATGCTGTAACATTTGCTCTGTTGTACATATTCATGTAGCAAAAGTGAATTGTTGTTAATACTTGGTGTAAGCATAAAGTAGAAAAGTTTCTTCATCTAGCTTTAACAGACTAAAAAGCAGCCATTAAAATTTTGTTTATTGCCTTTTAATAGGGAAGGTCGGTCTAATGCTCACATCAAAGGAGACTACCAGAGGATTGGTGATGTTATGCTGAAAAACATACAGAATATGAAGGTAGGACCTACTCTGGAAGATACTGTTTTGAAATTTTGTTTTGGAGCTATAGCAAGAACAAAATTGAAACACTTTGTTGATTTACTTATGCCTTGTTAAGGGAAGATATTTTCCCCATTTTGTTTTCTTCAGAAATTGACTTATTTCTAAAAAAAATATATATGTATACCTGATGGACTCCTAGCTTTGGAAAGCTCGCCTAAAAGTAGCAGTACTTCTCTCACATTGGACTTTGCATAAAATAGTCTCACCGACCACTGAAACGGATGACATGGAACAAAATTAGTCCAAAGATTCAGACTGTTTGGCCCAAGTAATGTCTGTTTTCCAGCCTCTTAGCTAAGTAGTAATTTCTTGTCATCCAGTATTGTACTGGAGAGGTGTCAATATGAACTTGCTTTACCCAAAATAAAGTGCTGTGGAATTTAGCAAAAGAATGGTCAGCTGACGGCCCCAAAGTGTGAACCTGCAGTTGTTATGTTTGCACCTTGGGGCTGTCTCCAAAGCATTCTTTTCATTGAAATGAGTGATTTACTTCCTGCATTCTTTGTCATGGTCAGTAAGTCATCCTTTTGTTTTGCTGGGAATGCAGCATTCCCCAGCGTATTATCATTAATATATGTGACTTCCTTGCTGCACTTGCTTCTGTGGCCAAGAAGACAAATGTGATTCTGTCCTTTTGCAAAATGTCCCTGATTTTTGCTCTGTCCCTGTTATTTTTTGGCATATTACTTAGGTTTACACTCAAATCAGTAATGTCAGACATTAAAGTTTAATGCTTCTTATTTTTCTGAATATGCATTGTTGACTCAAAACCTGTTATCTATATTTTTCCCATACCGGTCATATTTCTAGCAAATTACTGAAGATTACAGTCAGTAATGCCAAGCATTAGAGTTTCATGCTACTTATTGTTTAGAAAGTGCATATTGATGCAGAACATGTTCCATACTTTTGCTCTTGCACTCATATTTCTGGTAAATTTTATTGAAGATTACAGTCTGTCATTAATGCCACAGTGATGGACTTTGTCCCAGCCAAGTGGAGGACAGCCATTGTCATCCATTTACACAAAGGTTGCGTGTCCACTGATCCAGGTAATTATAGACCCATCATCCTACCTAGCCTGATCTGCAAGGCTATGGAACGGATTATCATGGACCTCATTAACAAGGACATTGGCAACCTCCAAACACTTGATCCCACACAGTTTGGTTTCTTCAAGGGGAGGTCATGCCTGTTAAATTTGATTGACTTCTTTGAAACAGTCACCAAAGTCATGGACGAGGGGAAGACATTGCACACCACCTACCTTGACCTGGCCAAAGCCTTCAATACTATTCCCCACTCGGGTATAATAGATAAACTCTCTCAACTAGGTAGCAGTCCGTATGTTACCAGATGAGTAGCAAACTGGCTCATTGATAGAACCCACCTAGTCAAAATTGGGGAAGCCACCTCAAGCAGTAGACTCGTAATGAGCAGTGTACCCCTGCAGTTGGTCTTGGGGCCTCTGTTATATGGGATATACTTTTCTGAGGTCTAGGCTAAAACCCGTGGGCTATGGCTGACCAGGTTGCACAAGCAGGGTGCTGTCATCAATTCCTCTAGTGATGTGGACATCCTCCAAGAGGGTCTCACCCAGACAAATGACTGGTGCCAGAAACATGGCCTCAAACTGAATGCCAAAAAATGCACCATCATCCCCTTTGGGGGTAATGTCCCCTATAAATTATCACATTAATAACAAGGTCCTAAGCATGCAGTCACTTGTGAAGGACTTGGGCACCCAGGTTGATAGCAAACTGACTTTTGACCACCATATTGCCTTCGTTGTACGGAAGGCTTTCTACATGGCCCAGCTTATTGAGAAGGGTATCTCATCCAGGGACAAGGAGGTCATAACATCCCTGCATTCTTCCCTTATAAGACGCATTACTGAGTACAGTGCTCCTTTTGGCATGTACCTCACAAAGCACATGCAGCAGCTGGAGAGACCACAGAGGTTCCTCATCAGGAGAATCCAGGGCCTCAAACATCTACCCTAGACAGATAGGCTAAAAGCCCTGTCCCTCTACTCAGTGTCATACAGACTCCTCAGAGGTGACCTGTATCTGGCATGCAAAGCAATCTCAGACCCCGGCTTGATGGGACTGCTGCATATATTCAAGTCAAGCTCCACTTGAGTAACCTGCATGCGTGACCTCAACCTGGTCTGTGACTTCAATAGGACTTGTTGGCAGGAAAGTTTTGTGTCCCAGAGACTCCCCGTTATGTGAAATAAATAGACTCCCCCTCTACATCAAGCAGAGTGCCTCAGTAACCATTTTTAAGCCAAACCTAGACAACTGGATGGGGAACAGAAAATGCAGTCCTGGGATTACACCTGTGTCCCTGCTGGATGGGGGCATTGGGTGCTGACTTGTCGGGACATGGGCTAATCCTTGACTAGGCTTGTAAGGGCCTCAGGGGTAATAGCCTAGTAACTTCCTATCATCCTAAGAAATTTCATTGGAGGTTAAGATGGTACAATTTGCTCAGGAGCTGTGTACAATGCCTCATCTTAAGGGAAGGAAAATTATAAGAAGGTGCTAGATGATATTCTTAATTTGGTAGGACAAGTGATGATACTGGTAATGGGGACTGTAACTGGATCTTAACTGGAACACCTTTATTGATGCTCTGCAAGAGGCAGGCTTTTGACATCTGGTGCTGGAATTCTGCAGGAAAGAAGAGAAATGTACCTGATCATTTTAGATGAATGGGAAGGGATGGATGATCAGAAAGGTGAAAGTGGATGACCACTTGGGAACAAATGATCACCAAGTGGTGTGGTTCAGAAATATTTTGGCTGTGGAGTTAGAAGTAAGAGTTGTGAAGTGCAAATGTACAGAATTTGTTAAACTGAGAACAGTGCCCAAGAAAAGCTCTGGCTGATGAGCAGGCATGAAGATCCATAGGGAAGAACAGTGTCAGTAACTCAAACTGCTCTGACAGAAACAACAGATCATCATGTGAAATAAATTAGTAAGTCAGTAGCAGGCGAAAAAGTACTGTGGTTTTCAACTGAAGTGGTATCAGTATTTTTTTTCTGTATCATTTTCCCCACTACACTTTCAGTCACCAGGTCTTGAGTTCATTTGTTCTCAAGTGCAGGTGGAGCAAGAGCTAAATGGGAAGGATCCTTCATCCAGAAAGCCACAGAAATGTTCATGCCCCTCAACACTCGCCCAATCATCAGATCTGTTGCTGAGAGCAGAATACAGTTCCCCAATGTGCAGAGGCACTGGCTTCCCCATAAACTGGGACCATCTGTTTTTCAGAACAGGCCACAATTTAGCCTCAGGCAGGGATAGTACTTGGTGCATCTATCCCTCAACGGTAGCCACACTTCATACCTAGTGAGGGCTAGTGATATTCATTCTGTATCCCTAATCTCACCCCTCTAGTGACCAAAATGAGAACCGATATCATGCAGGGGACTCCTATGCCCCTATATCATCACTCAAATGCTCTGTCACACACATGCCAACAATGGCTATCATCACCATCTTCGGAATGCTAAGTCCACATCCCGCTAGTTGGTGGCTGTTGCATTTCATGCAAACATTGTTTGCATGGTTGCAACTCAGCTAGTCAGGAATCATCAGGCTTCCCACAAGGATGGGTGAGCTGGCTTAAGCCAGCACTCCCATCCTTCACTGTCCAGCTTTCCCAGCACCTGCATTGCTACTCAAGCTCAAGTTATTTGGGTCACAGTTCATGACAGCTTCACAGTTGAAAGAAATGTAGGATCTAAAGGAGAAAGAAAAAATAAGGCCTTGTGTGATTCACCCTGGGTTTTGTGAGTGTACTAGTAATCCTGCTAATAATCGTTTTTATATAAGTTACAAGAAAATGGCTAAGTTAAAAGAGATTGGAAGAATGAAAATGCTTTAATTTTTCAGTTTGTAGCAATGAAAGCCGATCTACTTTGTAGGAAAAAAAATCCTGCAGTCACTGGTGAGGGAGGGGAAATGTATGGAAGCCAGAGGAGCAAAAACTCAAAGGCTGAATAGATTTATAGCAGGAAGTTATTCTAGATAAGTCTGACAGAGTTGTATCAGTGCACTCTGCATATTCTTAAAGCACTTGTTGACTAATGGGAGTATTTGATCAGAAGGTGACTGTGGGCATGTTCTTTTCAGATTTTAGAAGGTTTTTACCGTGATGCCACACAAAATGTTGGTTAATAGATTAGATGGACATGGCATACTTTTAGAGTGATAGCATGGATAAAACATTGGCTAGTCAACAGAATAGTGAGGGCAGTATTTATTGCACTGTTCTGACTAGTTTGCTACTTGTGTGTCTCTGCTATCCTTAAACAAAAACAAAAAAACAAAACAATCTTGCTATTTTCCCACTTTTTATAATTTAAAAAAAGTTCAGTTACAGAGTTGCTGTTCTGAACTGTTTGTAAGTTTCTTGGAGGCCAATGCTTACTTTAGCTGAAGGGAAGTCTCTGTGTTCACCAGTGCCAGTGGTTAACAGTGAGCAGCCTGCCTGCCCCTGTAGGAGTGGTTACTGCCTAGAAACTGTAGTTTTATTGGCCATTTTGTGTCAATTCCAAATTCCTTGATCTCTCTCTCTTAAAACTCTGCAGCTGTCTTTTTGAGTGGTCTTGTGCACAGAGCAGCATCGGTTAGCTGGGTTATACTATTCCTGGCTCCACAAAGTCTGCACTGCAAATGTTCCCTTAGAACTAGGCAAGCCTCTACTCAAGTGCTTCAGATCAACTGCTCTTATTGCAGCACTTGCATAACCCAAATCAGCACTTGTCCAAATCTCCTAGACAGCACTATTATTTTCCAAATTTCCTAGACATCACTATTATAATACAGCATAAGACCCTCGATTGTCCGCAAGACAGGTGAAATTTACTTTTCCAAGCATGTCCAGAGGTCAGCTTCAGGTGTACTCTCCAGTTCAGCTGGTGGAATTGGGCATCCTGAGGCAATGTCACAACTGTCTCATGTATACAGACAACCCTCTCCTCTTACCTCTAGACACAAACACTTGTGAGAGATACAAATACACAGCCAGACTGGAGGCTAAGCGCTCTCAACCCATGACTGTAACAGACAGTCAAGAGGAGAAGAGACACACTAGCATCACACCACCAGTCACACATGGACCTACAAAACAAGCAACCGCAAAACATACACATAAATACATAAAAACATATTCGGAGGCACTAGGTGCAAATCTGAAAAAGAAACAGTGCCCTCCAAAGCAGACAAGCAAGCAAACTGCACCTCCAAACACAAGCCAGAAAACACATAATTCACCTCAGCAGTGTGCCTCATGACAGCCACTAAGGCAAAACACCATACCCAACACGCTAGTAATAGGAGACTCTATAGTAAGGCATACAGATGTTCCACTCACCAGGCTGAATAAGGAGAAGGTTACTGTCAGCTGCCTGTCAGGTGCTAGGATCCGCCACATAACACAGGCACTTAGGTCACTCCAGAACAAGTACAAGTATGATGCTGTCATTGTACATGTTGGTGTGAATGATCTAAGACGTACCTCTCTGGACTAAATGAAAAGAGACATTGAGGAGCTCTCTGATCATGTAGCCCAAGCTGGTATGACCCTGACCTTGAGTAGCATACTACCTTCACCTAGAATGATACCACAATACAAAGACAAAATGATCACTTTCAACAATTGGCTAAGCTTCTGGTGTCATTCTAAGGGGATCCAGTGTCTGTCTGCCTGGGATGACATTATAGACAAGCCTCGCTGTTTTGCCAGAGATGGTTTGCACCTGTCACTCCTAGGCTTTCGAATACTGGCCAGGGCACTTGCCGTCCCCATAGTGCCTTTTTTAGGCAAGGCTCAAAGGACAAACCAACCACCATAACCAGCACAGGTAACCAAAAACTAAGGGTAATGCTACTCAACACCAGAAGTCTCAACCTCAAAATGCACGGACTCGAGGCACTCCTCAGTATGGCGAAAATCGATGTTTGTGCAGTGATGGAAACCTGGTTCAGGGCTCCAGAGAGCTCCCCAGCACTACCAGGTTACAATTCATATCATACCTTCCGGCCTCAGTTACTGGATCGCAGTACAAAGGGCGGAGGTGTATCCATATTCATCAAGGATACCCACATCTCCAGGTTAGTGGCACAGCATGATGCCCCAGAGATCATCCATGTGCAACTATCAGTAGGCAAAACCACATTTCAAGTCATAGCCTGTTATAGATCGCATTCCTTGAGGCATTGGAAAATATAAAGGTCCTACCCAACACCATAATTTTGGGTGA
Source organism: Protopterus annectens (assembly GCF_019279795.1). NCBI lineage: Eukaryota > Metazoa > Chordata > Ceratodontiformes > Protopteridae > Protopterus > Protopterus annectens. The sequence continues at coordinate 1,476,969,479 of NC_056735.1, read as the reverse complement.
GTTCAAGTACCCTGGTGTAGACTGGGTGAACTACCAAAGTTCTAACTCCTATGACCAGCGGTTCATAGAATTTATAAATTCAAATGCCCTCGAACAACTTGTATGTTCTCCCACTAGAGGGGACAACATATTGGATTTAGTCATCACAAATATGGGCACCCATTATATCACACCCGTTATCACTCCCTCTCTGGTCAGATCAGACCATAAACTGATAACCCTAGACATTCTCACCCCTCCACCAGTCAAAGAAACCATCATTAAAAACCTTTCCAAAGCAAACTTCAAACTACTTGCGTCAGAAGTGGAAAGCTTCACTATCCCCCTACAGAAGGATAATGATATCCAGGATGCAGAATCCTACACCAAGGCACTTTATATACATCTTCAGGATTGCATGGACCGTACTATCCTAAGTAAAACCAATACTCCTTCCTCAAGCAAGAAGAAACCAGTCTGGTGGACCCCGGCCTTAAGCAAACTATACAATAAAAGGAGGAGACTTATACAAAAAAAGGCCAAATCTCAAGTAGAAAAATCTTCCCTGATCAGCTTTAGTATGAAATTGAGGGCCCTCATCAAGTCAGCTAAAGCCAATTTTGAAAAGAAAGTTGCCAAGGATAACCATAAGGCCTTCTATGGTTACATCAAAAACCTAAATGGCAACGCTCAGGTCTGTTCTGAGCTAGTACAAAATGGAACAAAATACACTGACCCCACTGACATTGCCAACATCTTGGCTGACAGGTTCAGTGCAAATTCCCCCCCACCACCACCTACTATTACTTAATATTACTATTCCAGGGGATTGTGTAACTCCAATTATTACTGATACCGTTGGTTAATAAGGCTCTATCTAAAGCTAAAAACACTGCCTCCATGGGACCAGATGGTGTCCCGGGCTGTGTCATACATGAGCTCCAAAATTAATTAACCCCGCATCTGAATACCCTGTTCAGTCTCAGCCTCTCGACAGGATATGTGTCCATAGAATGGCGCACAGCAACGGTGGTTCCGCTGCACAAGGGTGGGCCTACATCCGACCCTGGGAACTACCGACCAATAAGCCTGACCAGTCTGATCTCTAAGGCAATGGAGTGAATCATTATGGAACTCATAAATGGAGAGATTGGGAACCTCCAAACACTTGACCCCACACAGTTCGGCTTTGTCAAGGGCAGATCATGTCTCCTGAACCTGGTGGACTTCTTTGAGACAGTTAATCAGGCTATAGATAAGAGAAAGGAGGTACACATGGCTTACCTTGACCTTGCTAAAGCATTTGACACCATTCCCCATTCGGGTATTATTGATAAACTCACCAACCTGGGCATAAACCCTTACGTCACAAGATGGATCACAAACTGGCTCTCAGACAGATCCCACAAAGTAAGAGTAGCGGGATCTGTGTCCAAATCCAGACCAGTAACGAGCGGTGTGCCTCAGGGCTGTGTCCTGGGGCCCCTCCTGTTTGGTATATACTTCTCAGAAGTACAGGCAAGCACTGATGGGCTGTGGCTGACCAAGTTTGTGGACGACTGCAAACTGGGTGCTATAATAGAGTATCCGGCCGACATGGATATCCTCCAGAAGGGCCTTAACGAGACTGATGCATGGTGTCAAACCCATGGTCTCAAGGTAAATGCTAAAAAATGCGTAGTAATCCCCTTTGGAAAAAACAAGAGTACCCGCGAACTACCACATAGGAGGTAACCCCCTGAAATCTGAAGTAGTATTAAGGGATCTAGGGACCAAAGTAGATAGTCAGCTTTCCTTTGATAACCATGTTGCCAAGGTGGTTAGAAAATGCTTCTATGTGACCCATCTGATCACGAAAGGGTTCGCATCAAGATCTAAGGATGTAGTGGTGCCCCTCTATTCTTCCCTCATCAGACCCATTATTGAGTACAATGTGCCAATTGGAATGTACCTGGCTAGGCATCTCCAGCAGCTGGAGAGACCACAGAGGTACCTCACTAAGAGGATTACTGGCCTCAAACAGTTGCCCTACGCAGCACGATTGAAAAAACCAAGGCTTTTCTGTGTTGCATACCGCCTTCTCAGAGGCGATCTCTGTCTAACATACAGAGCCATGTCCAACTCAGAACTGTTGAACATGCTCCTTCTTAGGAAAACCAAATCCACTCGAACTACACGCTCTAGGGATATAAACCTCAGCACAACAATGAATAGAACATGCTGGAGGGATAGATTCCCTTCGCAAAGACTTCCCTTGCTATGGAACAAGGTCCCGATCTACATAAGACAGAGCCCCTCACTATCACTCTTCAAGAGGAACCTTGATGAGTGGATGGGTAACAGAAAGTTCACACCAGGGATCATACCAACAGTTCTACTAGATAGGGGCCAAGGGTACTAGCTGCTAGATCAAGGGCCTAGGGAACTAACCAAAGGGGCGGTGAATACCACACAACGTGGCTGGGCTAATATATGCTTTCGGGCAGATAGCCCAGTATCTACCTATGAACCTATAAAATGATGCCCAGTTAGACAAAAGGATTTTTAACATTGTGTACCACAGGACAAAACCAGTGAGCCAGTGGCTCCCTGGACACTTACTGAAAGTAATGGAAAGACACAGAAAGGCAAATTGTTACTTTGCTTGCCTTAAGTTAAATGAATTGGGCAAAAAAGGGTCAGAAGCGATTATCACTATAAAGATACGCTTGTATAGTGCTAGTGCAATTGTCTCTTATTTGCTCATTTCATCATTGTATCATAGTCACTATATCTCAGAACAGTTCTCTTAGTTAATTCTTCCCACCTATGTTACTTAATTCAAGGCCTCTGTCAGTAGATTTGGGTATGTTCCTATGCACGGGAATACTTTAGAAATGCATTACCATGTGTAAGTAAGTATCACATACTCTCACTGTCCTGGCACCAACTTGACAGCACAGCTTGCATTATAGGACTTACTGAACTACCTTTCCATAATACTGCTTTTCTCTAAGGAATGCATCATGGAAGGTAATATTTTACAGCTGCATTACCTTGAAGGGCTCATCTGTTCATAAACATGCATCTTGTGCTTTCTGTTTAGTATGCTAATTTTAAATACTGTAATCCATAGATGTGAATCATAGTACTCAACAGTGATGCACAACAGGTGTAACAGTGTTCTGTAGTGATGCTCAGGAGTGCATAGTTTACCCCACTTGATAATAGTTTTAAATTCCAAGACTCATAATGAAGTCCTGGAACAGCAAAATTGAATGTGTGACACTGGGGACTTGTGTAAACTCAGTTTGAAATGACTGTATCTCAGAGTATTCCTTTTTACCCAAGGTATGACCATCTCAGAATTAGTATATTTTTAGTAGTGATATGTGGGGCATGCAACCTCTCATTTTGGCCCTCCTGCAAAATAACTTTAAGGGAGAACAGCAGCTGTTGGTATTCACTATTTGTAAAAACTAAACTGAATGAAGCAAACCACAGCCAGTAAACAAATAATAAAAACACTATTCTTTACTTTTGCTGCTTCTTTCCTATGTTCAGGACTTGCATTTAGAAGACTTAGAATTACAGCAAGGAGCTACCCAAACGGATACTATGAACTCTTGTGCTGCAGATCAGGGGAAACACGTCATGACTATTACTGAAGTTAATATATTCTGATGTTTTGATGAATCATTCTTAAACTGATGTGCAGGAATAACACAACTAACTCGCCATCCTTCTCTTGTTAACTGGCAAAATCCTTCAGATACTTATAAAGATCCCCACTTAATGAGTTATGTATGAGCATGCCTGCATTTCAGATTTAAGGAATAATGCCAGCAGGCTTCTTCATTATTCACTCCAGCTATTTGAAACTATTAATTTGCTTATGGGGCATTATATTTGATGATGATTCTTATAAGGGATCTTGAAGACATTCCCTTGGAAATTAACTGGGTCTGACCAAAGGATTTCTTAACTGTGGTGGAAGTATAATGACTGAATGAGAAAGTGTTGCCCATGTCCTTGTCTCTGATGGCCATTTCTATTTGAAGATATCTGAGATGGGAACAGATTTTTGCAAAGCACTACTATGCTGCTTTTTTGTACGTGGCTTGAGACATTTTTCAGTACAGGTATGTCCATATTCCACCCCTTTTTTGGAGCAGTTTAGTATTAGTGGATACATGGGTAACGGTGCCCAATTTACAGTCTTCAGCAAACTTGGTCAGCCACATGTCTTGAATATTGGTTTTGATCATGCCTCTCAACCTCTTACACAAAAAATCTTGGCAAAGCCAAAATTAATGGTGGGACAAAGCCCCAAAAATAGGGACAACCTTTAAATATTGTTCTCATACTTATAAAGTTGCTAGAATAAAAGGGATATGAAGTCTGAAACTCAAATGCCTGTCATTATTTAGTGAATTCTGTCCTCACTGATTTGCCTCAGTAAACCCTAAAAAAACACACATTTTATGAAGAACAGACTAAAATTATCAGGCAAAAATCCGGACAATGGAGAGACACCTCCCTGCTTTTACACACACACACACACACACACACACACACACACACACACACACACACACACACACACACACACACATACACCTCTCACCTGTCTGTTCATAGTCCGCATTTCAAATGTCTTCTGGTATTCAAAGTCGGCACATGGAGAAGACGTAAACAGCATGCTGCACAGACACAGAAGACAAAAAGAGTTCATACACATGGACCGCGTTTGTGCGATGGGATGCATAAGAAGAACACCCTTAAAAAAAATAAATCAAAAAAATAAATCTCCCGGTCGGCAGCCTCCCCTCCCAGCCAGTGTGACCCCCCCCTCCAAACTTAGCTTGCTACGCACAGTTTGGGAACCTCTGCTGTACATAACACCTGTACCAAGGCTCTGGTGCCTTGGGTAACATATCTGTCTGACATTAAAGCATTGGAAAGTCAAGCAGTGTAAGAGCTGGCAGCTTAAAGGAGAATGAAGAGGAAGTTAATTACATAATTCTAATTTTGCAAACAAATATACACAGTAACTTTTTACCCTTGCTTGCAGACCATCAAACTCCCACTCAGTGGACATCAGCCCATTCATTCCATCTTTGTAGGAGATTCCAAGGGACAAGGGAGGTGAGAGCTGTTTATTGATGACATACACTTCAGATGTCTGTTCACAATCAACAGGACCAGCCTTTTAACACACAATAACTTTCTAAGTGTGGAACAAGTAACTCAATTAAGACAGGGGCTGGGGGGCACTAATTCCCCAAAAGTCATAGGGTTCTAAATGTTATGAGGTGTGTCTTAAGAGATATTACCAACATTTTGATCCAGTGATGGCCCCAACAAAAAATCTCAAGTAAGGAAAGAAATTCAGTCTTATTTTCTAAAAATGAAAAATAAGTTATATGTAAAGTTTAATGTTCAAAGCTAGCAAAACTTTAGTTCCTAATAAACTGAGGAGCAAATGCTTGCAATGATGCATTAATCCTGTCTGAGAACAGTGCATGCCACCCTACCCCACCAAAAAAAAAGATAGTTACTCCATGTGTACCCCTCTGCTGTTAGACTTAGATGAAATTAAAAACTTAGAGTTTTAGGCATATATTACACAGCTAATGGTCTGGAGGAGGAAACAGATTAAACACATACACACACCGAACAGCAGTACATGCAGGCTGCACACAGACAGGATCACAGCCAAAAATCTGAGAGAACTGATTGCTGTAAGATGGCGATGTTACTCACTGCACCGCTGTGCCTGCAACTAATTGCTGTCATGCACATCCTGCTTACATGCCACTTATTTTGCTGTATACTGACATTTAACTGTGATGAAAAGTGAACAAAATATGGCCACCTTGCTTCTTTTAGAGGTACTCCCCCACACATACAAAGTTATTCTCATTACAGAAAGCCCCCATAGACATCAATTACAGACATTTTGACTGTACATATCCAAATATCTGATTGTACTAAAAATAGCCATAGTAAAGTACTCCAGCTAGCTTCATGCAAATGCCAAATATTTTTGCAAAATCCAATGGCTGTTTAACTTGACCAACTACAGCAGGAATAGTCACATGCATTCATTAATAGTTTCGATACTTGCCAGTTAACTCCAGTGTTGTTGATTGTTCAACCCTCAGATGTCTGATTGTAATAAAAAATATTGGTCACAGTATTAGAGTTCAACTTTGTGTCATACAAACATCAGACACAGTGAAGTATTCTGCAGTACTTCACATAAATTACACAGCCTGCAAAGTCAGAATAATGACTGTTTAACACAAGAAAATGTCAGCAGCATCAGTCACTGGTATGTGCAAACAGCCTCCATACTCTGCATTTATAGCCATTTTACTAACTGTATATATATTAACCTATTTATTGTAATAAAAAAACAATGGTTGCAGTAATCTACCAACCACCCAAAATAAATAGAAGGACTAGTAACAAATTCAGAAGTTCAGCAGACACTAAAAAGTTGGATCCTCACATCCGCTTAATAGCAGGTTAAAGTGCAGTTATAAATGCTTGTGAAGTACTGTCTTAGTACATATAAAACCACTGAAAACTGACATACGGCTCCACTGAATGTTCAAAATGCACTTTATTCAAACACACTTCCAGAACTAAGTGCTTTAATCCCTCATTGACAGGACTTGTACCCTACAATTATACACACTTTGTTGACTGCATACACCTCAGATGTTTCATTGTGATAAATTAATGTTTACAATAACAGTACTTCAATTTTATTTCACACCAACAGTAGACACAGTTAATTATTACAGCTTGCTTCACACTAATACACATTACTCCTACAAATCCAGAATAATGACTGTTTAACCTGAATAAATGACAGCAGCACCACTCACTTTCATTCACAGACAGCCACTATACCAAACAATTAAATGGCCCCATTCCCCAATCCATTGTTCCACTACTGAGAAGTAAGATCCATTTTCCCAAATCTATGGTCCTCAACTCTTTGTAGAGGAAGAAAATGTTTTCCCTCACTTTATACTGTAGCAAACCACTTGCTACTAATGTATATTGCAGCAAGCGGTTTGTTACAGATACCATGCCATCATTAAGCTCCTCAGACATCAGTTACAGTAATAAAGCCTCACTGGCAACATCTGATCATGCCCCCAACACTTTGCACTTGGGGTGAATGCTACTTTCAGTCCACTATAGCTACACTTATGCATACACACACGCACACACACACACACTCTCTCTCACTCACTCACTCACTCACTCACTCACTCACTCACTCACTCACACGCATTGATGTCCCCACTAATTACAACAAATGCTATGTATGCGTACACTACAGATGTAAATAATGACAATGTGTGTTTGAGCTTGTTGCTGTTAGAAACATATTGCATACAATCTATTGTAAACCCTGCTGCTTGTTCAGAGAGAGACTCACATGCACAAACTCATGCGAATGTTCACAGAGAGGTGCCCATTAACGACAGTAAACTGTATGGATATGTACCTTTCAGATGTCTTGACTGGGTTCAAATGAATGTATTAATACATAAATGATGGTCATGTGTATTTCAACTTGTGGCTGTCAGAAACATAATGTGTGCAACCTCTCTTCTTAAAACTCTTTTACACACACACACACACACACACACACACACACACACACACACACACACACACATGTGCCAACCAATTACAGCAAATTCTATGGCTGGGTACACGTCAGGTGACTGACTGGAATTGAATGAATGAATGAATGAATAAATATAAAACTAATAATGATAGGTATTTTCAGTTTGCTGTTATCAGAACCATACAGTGCAACCTACTGCAACCCCTCCTTGCATGAATTCACACACACACACACACACACACACACACACACACACACACACACACACAAGCACAGACGTGATGATTAAAACAGTCACTTGTATGACTGTGACTGTACACCTCAGATGTTTGAATGAAATCAAATAAATAAAGATGAAAGCTACAAAAATAAAAAGGACCAAAAACCAAGGACAGATAGTGCCTTTAAAGAATTAGAAAATTACTAGAATAATAGGCTTTGCATTAGCATGTCTTTTCTGAAGGCTAGTGTGACACCCTTACATTGGCATAGTAATCAAGGAGCCTCAGTCCTCACCATTGGCAACAGTGGGGAACGTACAAACTGGGAGGATAAGTATACATACACAGTAAAGTGCAATTTCCCTTAAGAGCACACAGAGATCACAATCAGTCTGGCACTGGTTTCTCCCTCTTTCTCCATATCCCCAATAAGACCCCCCACTGGCACATCTATATGGTTAAGATCTCAGCTGAGTGGCCAAACCAAGACCTCCAGTACCCTCTCTGTCCAACCAGTGCTTCGTGTCCCTGCCAAAGTAGCATACACACTCCTTGAGATTTGATTCACACACACACACACACACACACACACACACACACACACACACACACTGGTTAAATAGCTATGCCCCCTTCTGCCCAGACTGTAAGGTAGTTTTCACTGCCACCAGCCAACTCTTATCAGCTACTTTAAGGCCCTTAGCAAAGGGTGTTTAGTCATACTGTGTAATGTTACTATTCATCCAAAAGGTAGTCTCACCAAGAGCAAGGCTATTTAGGAGTGGCCTGTACAGTGTCACCAAGTAGATATGCAAATACTCAAAGAGCTTAACTATCTTTAAACAGACCAGCCACAATTAAAAGGTTTAAATGTATTTAATAATAAATAATAAAATAACAAGACAATACTCATTAAGTAATCAGTTACATCAGATTTCAAAATCACAGGAAATATTTAAAATAGCATTGCAGGACAGTCTCAAATAAATAAAGAAAACATCTAAGCTACACTTTACTATATTCCTATCTGAATTTAAAAGAGTTGCTATGCCCTAACAACAAACTTACAGCAAGGCAAGTGCAGAGGTGAGTGGATGTTTCCAGCTGATGCTAGGTCAAAGACAAAATACAAAATGCACAGTCTCTCTCTGAGAGAGTTCTTAAATTAATATCAAATATTACTGCTGGGTTGGCTTGGATGACATCACTTTTTGTCACCTGACTTCAGTTCCCAAGCTAAACCCATTTTGCCAGAAACTAACAGAATTTTAGCATCTCCATGTGAAAAATACATCTCTCTCAGATGTTTGCAGATCCTGGAAGTCATAAAACACTTCTACATCTTAAACCCAGTAATTACTTCTCTTTCAAGACAATACAAAAAACTTCTAGCTCTAGACATTGTGTCTGCTACTGCACTGAAACTGAGAGATAACATCTCTTTTATTACGTGGTTATGAAACAATTTGATTTCAACTATATTCTTTGAATTTTTTTCAAGTTAACCTCCTGTGTTCCAGTTTCCTTTAAACATATACATCTAAACAGCCATAATAGTGCAGGTACATTCCTGTTCTATTCCAATAGGGCATGCTGTGGTTACATTTTAGCTCAGTATTTTACACACACTTCTGTGTAAATCATATCAGTATTCACAAATGACATAGAATTATTTACAAAATTCCAGATAGCTAGGCTGGCTGTATTTCCCTTTGTCACCCCCCCCCCAAAAAAAAAAAAAAAAAAAAACTCAAGCTAGTTTTTTCAAGTGACCCTTGAGAAACATTGCTTGAGAGGGTTGGGCTTATCTGGGAATACCTTACCCCATTCCCAGTCTTGAGAGCCCATCTGCATTGGCATTGCTAACCCCAGTGCGGTGCTGAACTGTCATATCATATGCTTGCAACCCTAGGCTCCACCTTAGTAAATTGGCATTTTTGTGGCTGACTTGATGTAGCCATGTTAAGGGATTGTGGTCTGTAACTGCAGTGAATTTCCTTCCATACAGATAAGGCTGAAGTTTCTGCAGTGTCCATACTATGGCTAGACATTCCTTTTCTACAGCTGCATAACATTCCTGCCTGGGTTGGAGCCTACAACTGAGATATACCACTGGGTGCTCTTCTCCCTCTGAGGTAACCTGGCTGAGCACAGCCCCCACCCCATGGATTGAAGCATCCACCTGCACAACAAATTATTTGCTGTAATCTGGACTGACTAACACGGGGGCCCTCCCAAAGCTCCTTTAAGCTTCTGGAATGCCTGCTCACATGCTGGCTTGTTTTTCCTTGTCAGGTCTGTGAGGGGAGCAGCTGTGGTACTATAATTGGGGATAAACTTTCTTAGTACCCTGCAGTCCTTAAGAATGCCCTCACCTGCTTTTTGGTAACAGGGGCAGCCCATGCCTGAATGGCTTCCACTTTGGAAGGTTTTGGCCTGATCTTACCACTCCTCACTCTATGTCCCATGTAGTAGACCTCTGCCATACCCACCTGACATTTGCTGGGCTTAATGGTCAGCCCTGCCCTTTGTAGTCTGCTCAGCACCTCCCTGACATGCTGAAGGTGTTCTTGCCAGGAATGGCTGTAGATGGCAATGTCATCCAGGTAAGCAAGGGCAAAATCTCCTGCTGGGATACAATCTACCAGCCTCTGGAAAGTCGCTGGGGCATTTTTCATCCTAAAGGGCATCTTTGTGAACTTATACAAGCCGAAAGGAGTCACAAAGGTTGACCTCTCTCTAGTGCTGAGAATCAAGGGCACCTGCCAGTAACCATTGGAAAGATCAGTAGTGGTAAGATACTTAGCCCCACCTAGCTGCTCTAGGGCTTCATCTGTCCTAGGTATGGGGAAAGCATCTGACTCTGTGTGACTATTTAATTTCCTGTAGTCCACACAGAACCTGGTGCTGCCATACTTCTTTGGTACAAGCACCACTGGAGAGGCCCAGGGATTGCTGGACTCCTGGATTACCCCTAGTTCCAACATTTTCTGTATCTCCTTTCTCAGAGACTGACACTCTCAGGCACCTTATAAGGGGCCTACTTAATAGGCCTTTGGAGTCCTGTATCCACATGGTGTTGCACCAGGTGGATGCAGCCTGGTTTCCCAGTGAACATGTCTTCAAACTCCTCTAACACTGCTCAGAGTTTTCTAACCTGAGTAGGGAATAGCTGCTGGGACATTGCTACCCCTTCCACTGAGGTGTCAGTCCAAGCCTCACTGAGGAGATCAGTCACCAGATCTCCCTCAGCCTCCTCCTGCTGTCCACTGCAAATACTCAGCACAGGGGCCTCCCTATCATGGTAAGCTTTCATCGTGTTAACGTGGTACAGTTTATACCCCTGCCTCCTGCCTAGCAGTTCTACCTTGTAGTTAACATTACTGACCTTCCTTACCATCTTGAAGGGTCCCTCCTAAGCTGCTTGCAGCTTGTTGTGTCTGACAGAAATGAGAACCATTACCTGCTGCCCTACAGCATACTCTCTGGCTCGAGCATTCCTGTCATACCAGACCTTTTTCTGCTGTTGGGCTTCTGTCAGATTCTCCTGGGCCAAGCCCATGAGTTCCCTGAGCCTTGTCCTGAGGTTTAGGACATATGCCACAACAGAATCCTTGTGGGATTCACACTCACCCTCCCACTCATCTCGAATCATATGTAGAGGTCCCCTCACCCTGTGCCCATACAGCAACTTGAAGAGGGAAAAACCTGTGGGTTCCTGGGGAACCTCTCTGTAAGCAAACAACAGATGGGGCAAATATTTGTCCCAGTCCCTCTTAAACTGGTCTGACAATGCCCATAGCATTGTCTTGAGTGTAGTGTTTCACCTCTCAACAAACCATTAGTCTGGAGATGGTAGGGGTGGTCTTTAGGTGCTTCACCTCACAGTACCTCCACAGACAAGCCAGCAGGTCTGATGTGAAATTGGCACCACTGTCAGTCAGTATTTCTTTTGAGAAATCTACCCTGCTGAAAATCTCTAACAAAGCATTTGCCACCTTTTCTGATTCAAAGGAGGACTGAGCCATCACCTCAGGGTATCTGGTAGCATAACCTACTACAACTAGGCTCTACTTTTTCCCCTGTGGAACTTGGGGTGCTCAGAGGCCCTACAATATCCATAGCTTCCCTCTGAAATGGCTCCTCAATCACAGGCAAAGGCATCAAATGAGCTTTCACCTTGTCTCCTGCCTTGCCTCCCTTTTGTCACTGCTCACAGGTCCTGCAGTACCCTGTTACATGTCTAGAAATCCCAGGGGAATAAAAGTTATGCATAATATGTCTCTTTGTATGTTTTTATGCCCATACGACCTGCAAAGGGAATATTATGGGATATGGCTAAAAGTGCCAGATGGTAGACTCTGGGCACTACCAACTGCTGTATTCTCTCGGCCTCTAACCTTCCCTCCCCTATGTACAGTAACCCTTTGTCTCAGTGTACACATTCCCCTTTCTGTTGAGAATCAGGTGCCTCACTGGCTACCTCCCTCCGGCCTTGTAATGTAGGGTCTGAAGATGAGCCTGTCTCAAGTCTCTCTTTGTAACCCTTCCCAGCTCCTCTTCCACAGGAAGTCTGTTATCCTCTGACAGCGGTGCATCACTGTCATCCTGGGTACTACTGCTACTCACCTCTGCCCTTGCAGTCACTCTGCCCAAGGGAATGTCAGTACTCACAAGCAGCTGTAGCTCACAGGGTAGCTCCCTGCCTGAAGTAACCACCTCACAAGTTCTGGCTGCAACGTTAGGACTTTATCCCACCTCTATACCACTGGAGTTGGCTAAAGACAGTCTAAAGCAAGTCAGGACTACTGTACAAGCCACAAAGCTGAATGTCTATTCCAGTTGCAATTCAGAATAATCCTACATATTCCACTGTAAGTGGTATTTCAGTGTCTAATGGCAGCAGAAGCAGAAACTGTCTGTGTAAACTCTGGGAACCCATACTGAGATGCATAGACTTTGCCTCAAGCTGTTTTACTTTTTTAGCACTTTCACATACTAGAACCTGATTGTATACAAGTTCAACTAAAACAGTGATTAAACCAGTAACAGAATGGTACCTTCTTTACTTACTTTACAAGCAAAGAGGAGCTAATGCCAGTCTAGTACTGAAAATGCAGTGCATCTTTCCACCCTGGAAACGTTAGGGTAGATGGCATTAAAACCTACAGCCTGCCATCCATTGCTGGATCAGAGTTGCAGGATTTCCTCTAGTTAGCTGCTTAACATGTGGAGGGGGCAAAAACAAACTTGCAACTGGAACACTGTCTTACCTTACATTTTCTGAAAAAAATGAAATGAAATGACACAACACCTGCCCCAAAATGCACTAGTGGGCTCAGAACCTTCATATGTATGTAAAATGCAACATCAGTGAAGTGGAACATCCAGGAGCTTCACTCATTCCACTTCAGCTGATATTCCTTGTGCAATGAAAACTGCTGTATCAACTATAATTTGTTAAACTTGTTCTACTCAGTTACAGCTTTACATATTGCCTTTGGGGGTGACTTAACATGTACCATGTAACCACTTACAATAAATAAATGGCAGGACAACATGAAGCCAGTGGTTGCAATAGAAAAAAAAACAAAGGGCAGGTCCTGTCTCCTGAACTTAGTATACCCAATGGACATTGATCACTCAGTGAAAGCTGCTTATTTTGACTTGGCAAAGGATTTTGACACAATCGGTCTTACTGAAAAGTCCAAAAACATAATGTAACCTCCTAATTTGTCCACTGGATTGCAAACTGGCTATCTAACAGATCTGAAGTAGCAAGTGGTTGGTGGTACTGTGTCTCAGTTTAAAATTGTAACTAGTGCAGTAAATAAGTGTTATTACCGCTACTGTGTGGCATTATTTTGCGAACATACCTCTCAACTGTCCCTGATTTTGATTGAAATTTTAGCTCTGTCCCTCTTAATCCCACCTAAAAGTGGTGATTTTTGGAGAAAAGATGATGAATTACACTTAATAAATAATGACAATAATTAGAGTTACAGACGTTTTACTTCAGAAAAATACATGTTCGCTCATATTCTGTTATTTGTCAATGCCTCAAGTTAATAATACTAATAGGATTAAATAGGAGTCTAAACAAAAATGTCCACTCCTTAGATGCTCTCATTACCCTTGAGAAAGCTGATGTTTGTGTGGTCACTGAGACATGGTTTAAAGCCGCAGAGAGCACACCAACAGTGCAAAGTTGTAATGCCTTCCACACATTTAGACCAGCTACTTCACAGGCAGGGACTAAAGGTGGAGGTGTCTCTATTTACATCAAAAATAAATATACTTCAAGGCTGGTCAAACAGGACACTGCACTTATCCATGTTCAAATCACCATAGGTAACATCCAGTACCACTTCCTTGCAAGTTTTAGGCCTGCCTCTATGACCTAGGAAACCCATGCCATGTATTTAAACTTATTAGAAACACTAACTATCCAATCCAATACCATATTCATGGGTGACTTTAATTGTCCCACTATTAACTGGGAATCCTATACGACACCAAACATACATGCACAGAGATTCCTGGGTTTTGTAAACACAAATTCCCTGGACCAGATAGTCATTACACTTGCTAGGGGTGCAACCATACTGGATCTGGTCCTCACTAACATGGGAGACTGCTGCACACCCCCTAGTTTAATGCCTTCCCTGGTAAGGTCAGACCACAGTATGGTTTCCTTTGAAGTAAAAATAAAACCTGGACCCCCAGCTAAACTTGGAATATTCAGGAACTATTCTAAGGCTAACCTCCTGCTATTAAGTGAGAACCTATCAAAATTTCAAGCCCCCATAAACCATGAGAAAACTTCTGCTTATGCAGAGCTGTTCACAGAAACCTTGTACAAGCATGTTAATAGCTGCATAGAGTCAGCTGTACCCATCAGGAAGAAGTACAGAACTAACTCAAAAAACAAAAGAGGATCCTAGGCCTTAAGTATTTGTTCTATATGGACAGACTCAGAAAACTCAACTATTCTCTGTCTCATATTGCCTACTTAGAGATGATCTCCGCTTGACTTACAAAGCCCTGTCTGACCCAGCTCTGTTAGAAATGCTACATCTAAAGAAATCCCAATCCCTCCACACCCCACACTCCAGAGACTGCAACCTCATTGCCACAATCAACAGAACATGCTGGAGGGACAGGTTCATAACCCAGAGACTGCCCATGCTATGGAATAGACTTCCCATACATGTCAAGCAGAGCACCTCACTGGCCGTCTTCAAGAGAAATCTTGATGAGTGGATGGGAAATAGAAAATTTACCCCAGGAATCACTTCAGTGGCTTTACTCGACAGACACTGGGAACTAAGGTTGGGTGGCATGATGTCAGGGTAATCCTATGGGCTAGACTTACCTGTGAACAAGCCACCCTGGTGGAATCAGAAAGTCAATCGGCTATATAACAGAAAGAAGAAAGTCATGGCAAAAATTAGGAGGTGCAGCATCCAGCAGGATAAAAGCACTCTCATCAAACTAAACAAACAAGTCAGAGGACTAATAAAGTCTACCAAAGCCAAATTTGAGGTACGTTTGGCCCCCCAGGCCAAGTACAACTACAAAGCATTTTTTAGCTATGTCCATAACTTCAAAGGTAATACATAATTGTGTGCAGATCTCATTGTAAATGGAGCCACCTGTACTGAGCCAGAAGATATAGCAAACCTCCTGGCTGATAAATTCAGCTCCAGCTTTACCCTTCTCAACCTTCTGTCAGGAAATATCATCAAATATAACTCCCCCCCTACTATCACTAGGGAAAAGGTCCTTAATGCTCTCTCTAAGACCAAGAACACTGCATCAGTGGGCCCAGACAGTATTCCAGGATGCCTTCTAAATAGCATGTAACATGACCTATCATGGCCTCTGGAATTACTATTTAACTGTAGCCTCCAAACAGGCTTCATGTGTCATGAATGGAGAAAGGCAACAATCATCTCTCCGCACAAAGGTGGGCCATATACAGACCCTCAGAAGTACAGACTCATAAGTCTCACTAGTCTTATATGTAAAGCCATGGAAAGAATTATCATGTAGATGATTACCAGAGATATAGTTAACCTCCAGACACTGGACCCAACCAAGTTTGGTTTTGTCAAGGGCAGGTCATGCCTACTCAACCTGGTGGACTTCTTCAAGAAGGTCACCAAAGCAGTGGATGAGGGCAAAGTCATTGATACTGCCTACCTTGACCTGGCCAAGGCATTTACCACAATACCCCACTGGGGTATTGTTGACAAACTCAAGAGGATGGGTACAAACCCGCATGTCACCCGGTGGATAGCCAACTGGCTCACAGACAGAACCCAGGAAGTTAGAACTGGGGAGTCCACCTCTACAAAGAGGCCAGTCACAAGTGGAGTCCATCAGGGATCAGTCCTTAGACCGCTCCTTTTTGGCATTTTCTTCTCAGAAGTCAAGGCCAATGTCAGTGGTCTCTGGCTGACTAAATTTGCAGATAATTGCAAATTAGGAGCTGTTATTGAATCTCACACTGACAAATGTTTTCCAGGAGGGGCTGACACTGACAAACAACTGGCTTCAGAACCATGGTCTAAAACTAAATGCCAAGAAATGTATAATAGTATCCTTTGGGAAGTCATCCATCCCTGGTAACTATCATTGACAACAAACCCCGTAGAGTTGACCCAGTAGTCAGGGGCTTAGGGAGACACATAGATAGCATTAACTCTGCTGTTCATTTATTGTACTGTGGAGCTTTTCTCCCCGGGCCTCCACTGAAAAAGGACTTTTGTCCAGTTGAAATTTCCCGGTAAACAAATGTATGTTGATCATCACGTGTCTACAGTGGTGAGGAAATCATTCTGTGTTGTACAATTTATAAACAAATGTATAGCATCTAAGTCCAAGGAAGTCATTGTTCCACTCTATTTGGCATTTGTCAGACTTATTATTGAGTACAGTGCCCCCTTTGGTATGTACCTAACCAGGCATATCCAACAACTGGAACATCCACAGAGGTTCTTCACTAAAGGAATACAGGGAGTAAATAATATGTCCTGTGCAGACTGCCTCAAGGCCTTATCTCTTTATTCTGTCTCCTACAGGCTTTTGAGGGGTGATCTATGCCTGGCATACAGGACATTGTCAGACCCCACTCCGATGGGCCTTCTGCATATCCTCAAAACAAACAGCACCAGAATTACCCATTCTAAAGACGTAAACCTTGCCTGTGATATAAATAGAACCTGATGGAGAGATAGGCATGTATCCTAGAGACTGTCCTGTGTATGGAACAGGCTCCCCATCCATGTGAAGCTGAGTTCCTCCTTAACCCAATTCAAGTGCAACTTGGACAATTGGATGGGAAACTGGAAATTCATCCCTGGTTTGGCACCTTTGTCTCCAATGGACAGTGGTAACCCATAAATGGTTCATCTCCCAGGCCCATGCTTACACTTATCAAGAGTATCAGAAGTTGTCAGAGATTTGGGATGCATGGCTAGGCTTAAAAACACCATTGTGGTAGTTAGCCTAGTAAACACCTGTGAACCTGTAATATATGAAACTTGTCCATGATTAGTTCTGGATTTGTCCCAGATTCCTTTTGGGATTTGTCCCTTTTTGGTTGAGAGCTATGGGTAGCTGTCTGTGTGTGTGTGTGTGTGTGTGTGTGTGTGTGTGTGTGTGTGTGAGAGAGCATGTGCGCGTGTGAATACAACTGCAGAAGTCCAGTTAATGAAAATGTTATCTAATGCTCTGAAATTAATTCTGTTTGGGAACCTGTAATAGAAGAATTCTGTACAACTGTTGAAACTTGGCTGATGTTGTGATTCTAGAAGTGCCCGTAGTACTTTTGAGTGTTAAAGATCAGCAAATTGTGATCTGTAAGCCCCTTCATGGCCAAAAGGTCTTGCAGGTGGTTAATGGAAATTGTACCATATTTATTACTGCCATCTGGGATGGAGTGAAAGAGCTTGATGCCATCATACATTTTAAGATGTGAAATGCTGATCTGTCCATGATATTTGACTTGAGCACTTTGAAATATCTTTATTCACTTTTGGGGATCAGTGTGATGGGCTTATTTACTTTAAGTGAGCTTGATTTGAGTGCAGGTACACTTTCCTGGGGAAAGCTGTCATTCCATAAAGAGGTAGTGTTGTGTTCTTTTATTGTAGTGTATTTATTTGACATTATTAATTTCATTATTACGAGTTATAAAATTAAAGAATCCTATTATAAGCAGTTAGTTACAACTTGCGTGCCAACCCTGACAATGATAGGCACGCAGTAGATTAGAGTGCTTGTCTATTTCTCCACTGAGCAGACCGACGGAAAGCTGTGTGGTAGCTAGCAACAAATAGTGGGTCATGAAACATTGCTGTTTTCAAAAGAGGGTTTTGACCCATAAAAGTTTGGGAACCACTGCTGTAGGTGTTAGTACAGAGGCTTGCCTTTTTGGTGTTTTTATTAAGAGACATTTCTTGAATATCTGGAATGATAAGCTTACCTTTTTATGCAAAGAGCAACAACGTGCAACAGTGTTCATATACAGCAGGTGATAAAAAAGTGATTTGTTAGAATAGGAAGATTGGTCAAAAGTGGCACCTTAAATTTGGTGAAAATGAAAATGATGCATCTGTGGTGCAAAAAGTTAAACTGAAGTGGATATGAAAAGCCATATTGTATGACTTAATGGTAAGACGTGGATGGAGAGAAGAAATTAGAGTAAAAAAAAAGGAAGTTTTGTTTCAACTGAAATCATCCTTAAGCTTGATGGATACTTTCAGTGGTATATACATCATGAAAAAAGTAAGGAAAAAAGGAAGAGATGGGTGCACTCATACCAGTACAAAAACGTACCAAGCCCTGGCAAAGTCATGAGGGTCAGGGCTGGTAGAAAGACTAATCCTCCAAGAATGAAAGAGATCTTACTGCTGTGCTATGCCCTGATCCAGCATATGATCAAAGAAGCCTTGCTGTGGCAATAAAAAGCAATAATCCTCAAAATGTTAAAAAATCGACCAGTCAGGCAGGATGCCTGGAAGTGGAGAAATGGGCACTTAAGGACTAAAAAAGAAATTGTGTTTTGTTTCTTCTATGCAAATAACCCATAGTTCCCGAAAAAGGGTTACACTGCAAGAGCAAAGGAAAAATACAGAAGAGAAAAATAATTGAAATAGAAAAAAATGGCAAACATTACAGATGCCAGTTTAAAGTCATTAATTGACAGAATAAATGTAAAAGAATATGTAGGCAAGAAAACATTGAGTGAGTTGGAAAAGAAAGCAAAAAATGAAGTATTAAGAAAGAAGGAGAAAAAAGTCCACAGGTATTTGCAACATTGAGGTCAGAGGAATGGACCTGAGGGAAGAAAGACACTCGGACATGGTAAAGGATGCAAAGTAGAGAATAGAAGCACAGAAGTCTAATGTACTGACAGGTAAGCAGTTTGATACAGAAATGGAGGAAATTGAAAATGAAGTGATAGATCGTTTATGAAGTGAAGTATTTGAATGTGAATCCCAGATCCAAAATCTACTTCAGAATGATGGTTTATTAAAACAGGTACAGCATGCTGAAGTGACAGAGTAAGTAGAGCAGTGCAGTAGTTGAGAAAATCACTTGTTACTTCAGATAAATGTTGAAAGCAATAAAGATGTTTCACAAAACAAAATGTCAGTCATTTCAAAGCCAGGATATTTCCACACAGAGGCAAATACAGCAGGAAACACAAAGAAGAAACTCTCAATTCAGGAAGAAAATTAAGAGAAGGTGCACTGGCATACCTCTCAACTGTACAGTTTTTCGCAGAATGTCCAGATTTTGGCCTCATATTTTTGGTCTGTTCATCATAAAACTTGAGGTTTTTTTTGACAAATCATTGGGATGATTTAAGGATTAAAGTTAATAAATAATGACAATCATTTGAGTTTCAGACTTCATATCCTTCAGAAAATGTATGGTAGCATACATCCTGTCATTCTAGCAACTTTTTTAAGTTTATAAGAGCAATATTTAAAATGTCTCCCTATTTTTGGGCCTTTGTTACCCCATTTTGTTAAGCTTTGTCCAGATTTCTTGCAGTAAGAGGTTGAGAGGCATGTGCACTGGATTTAATAGAGATGCATAAATGTAATAATACATATGAAAAACAGAGGCTGTTAAAAGTTAATAAGCCAAATTAATAAAGTAATTGGAACTAGCAAAGAAGTAGCAAAGAAAAAAAGCACGGCCATTGACAGCAGTATTGTAAAGTGACTGAGTGTGCAGCCGCCCTCAAACTTTCCCATTCATTGTGCACTTTATATCCACAAAATGTACGCATGTTTGTGTGGTAAAACCTTTGATATACACGCATATATTCTTTTATAATTCAGCCCCTACTCTGCACCTTTTTTTCCTAATGGCACAGAGTTGTGGTCATAAAAATATCTTTAAGAGAAATCAAACATGACCTTCGTCCTATCTGGCTCAGATGCACACAGATTAACGTGTTCCATATGTGCTACTGTCGGTGTAAGATTTTGATGCGTTACAGAGCATTTCACCAAAAATGATTACACAGTCGAATAGTGAATGTATTGAGTTGACAATTCATATTGCTGAATTTGACAGAAGCGAACAAAATGTGCTTTTGCCCCTTTGCACCACTGTATAGGACACTGCACCTTTCATAGTCCCTTATCTTTAAATATACTGAGTGACTTACATCCTTGGAGATAAGGAGACATTCCATTACCCTACAATTTCATGATCTTGCTGAATTCAGTGGCAAAGTTTCAACTAAAAATTGGAGTCTGTTAAAAATGATCAGCTATTCAGTTTGAATTTAGTTAAATGTGATCATACCCAGATATCCCATAAAAGTGTGCAGTACAAACTAATCATTAGATTGTATCAAAATTAATAAAGATTTTTATTTAAAATATTTTACATTAGTTTGTAACATTCTATTACTGGAGTTCAGTTACTAGTCATTAACATGTCTGCAGTTATTGCCTAGAATATTACTTTAACTTAAATTTATTGTATACATTTCATTACTTCATTACTTTTAATGAATAAAGTTGAAACTGTGCAGAATGTAGTACTTCATGATGTTCATCATTAGATCATTGTTGCAGTATTCTTTATTTATTTTATTTATTTATTTAAATTTGTTGACCGGGAGTGTCCGACTGGACGTGGGTCCATTTTCAGCGGAGGCCCGGGGAGAAAAGCTCCACAGTAAAATAAACAGACAGTAGTTACATTAGATTACATAGCGATTAACAATTTAACATAGAAATTACTTACAACATATTTACAGATGAAGAACATAGTACATCAGTAGACAACTAGAATCTTTATCTGTGAAGTACATAACAGGCATTAACAAATGTAACAATGAGAAGTTCCTGCTGTATAATAAGTACTAGGCTTATTAGCATCTGAGCTTGCTATCATCAAGGTAGTTAGTGGAGGTGAAAGAAAGGTAGTAGTTGGATGGGGTGGATGATATTAGAGTGGGAGTTGCAAGGGCATAGCCAGCATGTTTTTAGGTGCGCTTTTAATAAAGTTTTGAAGTTGGTGCATGATGGTGCGGAGGTAATTGTGGGTGGGAGTGAGTTCCATAATTTGGCTATGGCGCAAGAGAATAGTGCTTCACCAGCAGAGTTATTGGCTTTAGTGATCTGCAAGTGATTTTGTTGCTGGATCTTAGTGGTCTGGTGGTGCGATAGGGTTGGAGTAGATTCTGGAGGGATGGGACATTTAGTGGATGGTTTACTAGTTTGTGGGCGAGTGAGAGTTGATACCACTGAAGGAGGTGAGGGAGTTCAAGCCAGCCCAGTTCAGCAAGTGAGAGACAGTGGTGACTACGGTAGGATGCCCCTGTGGCGAATTTGGCGATTTTGTTGTAGCAGGTCTCTAGCTTGTTTAGATCACATTGCCTTAGGTTGGTATATACTGGAGAGGCATAAAGTAGGGTGGAGATAAGGTGGGAATTTGCTATTTAAATCTTTGCTGCTTTGGTGAGAAATTGTTTATTTCTGTATAATGCTCCTAGTTTTTTGTGGACTTTTTTTATGGTCATGGATATGTGAATGTCAAATTTTAGTTTATTGTCTATTTCCACTCCTAGCAATTTGGTGTGTTCAGTTGGGTATGTAGTGGTGTTGTCTTTTGCTGTGATGTTAGTGAGAGTTGTTTTGAGTATGTTTGGTGGGTTGGAAGATGAGTAGCTTAGTTTTGTTTGGGTTGAGTATTAATTGGGCATCGGATAACCATGTTTCAACAGAGGAAAAGGCTTCATGTGTGACTTTTTTCAGTTTGGGTAGGGACTGGGCTGAGCAGATGATGGTTGAGTCATCTGCGTATTGGATGAGTGTGCCATGTTTGGTGGCAGAGGCTAGATTATTGGTGTAAACGGAGAAAAGTAGGGGTCCAAGGATGGATCCTTGGGGAACCCCTATGGAGACAGGTAGTTGGGGAGATATGTCATTCTGCCATACAATGGATTGTTGGCGGTCAGACAGGTAACTCTGAAACCAGTTGGTGACTGATTGTGAGAAGGATAGGTTATTGAGGACAGAGATAAGTTGTTTGTGTGGGACCATGTCAGATGCTTTAGATAGGTCTAGGAAAGTAGCAGAGGAGAGATAGCCATTGTTTTTATGCTGAAAGATAGTGTTAGTAAAGGAGAGTAAGGCAGTGGTGGTGCTATGGTTTGGTCGGAAACCATGCTGAGCACTGGAAAGGAGGTTGTTAGTAAGGAGGTAGTGTGAGACCTGAGAGTGTATGCATCTCTCTAGTGTTTTGGGGAGTGGAGAGAGAATAGCTATGGGGCGGTAATTGGTTAGTTCTGCAGAGGGTCCGCCTTTGTGGAGGGGAATTATATGTGAGACTTTCCACAATGTGGAAATGTAACTTTCTGACAGAGATCGGTTAATCAAGATGGATACTGGGTAGGCCAGAGCATCAGCTGCGATTTGTAGGTATTCACTTGGGAGGTTGTCTGCTGCTAATTTGGTGGGTTTAAGTTTAGTTAAGAGTATTTTTATGTTGGAGGTAGGTACAGGAGAAAAAGAGAAGGCAGTGGGGAGATTACTAGTTGAAGGTGTGGGGGGTTGTGTTGTTTAGCTAGTGATAGTATGGTTTGGGTGAAGTGTGTGTTGAACGAGGTAGTAATATTTTCTGAGGAGTGAGGGATGTTAGGAGGAGGGGTACTGACTTTACCTGGGTGGAGGATGGAGTTTATGGAGGACCAGAATTGTTTGGGGCTGTGTTGTGAGGAGTCTAGTGCAGACTGGTAGTATTGGAATTTGTCCCGTTTTATTAGCTTTTGACTCTATTGCATAGTTCTAGGATTTTCTGTCTAGCTCTTGGGGTTTTGGTTTTGCCAGTGCTCCCAGGCTTTATCCCTGTTTTCATTTCTGACTTAGTGCTTTTCTGTAGCCATGGGGAGGGTTGTGCTTTGGTTCTGGAAAATCTTATGGGGGCATGGTAATTAAGGATGTTCAGGAAGGTAGTATTAAAAAATTCAACTGCGTCATCTAGACTGAGGTACTTTAGAGCATGCCAGTTGCATTCTTTGAGGGATGAGATGAATGTGAGTGGGTTAAAGTTTATTTTTTACGCATTTGACGATAGATGACAGGTTTAGCTTGGTACAGGTATTTTTTGAGTAGGAATGTTGGGGAGTGATCACTGAGGCTATCTGATAAGCAGCCTGTTATATATGACTGGGGGTTCTTACTGACTAGTATCCAATCCAGGGTAGTGTGCTTGCTAGAGTTTTTATTTATCCTTGTTGGTGACTGGACTAGTTGGGTGAAGCCATGAAGGTGTACATGATGGGTTGGATTGTTGCCAGAACAGGATTGCCAGTCAATATTGAAATCACCTAAGATGATAGTTTCTTGGGGAGATGGTGGGTAGACCAGCTGAGGAGGTTTTCTAGTGGAGGGATGTTTTGGCCAGGTGGGAAGTAGCATCCAATTATGTTGATGGTTTTGTTTTGGTTAATTTTGAGGTTGGTATATATTATTTCTTCATTGCCTATTTGTGGAGCTGATGATTTTAAGATCTGGATGTTTAGATGCTGTTTAAATATTATAGCTACACCACCTCCTTTTGTTTAGCGGTCTACTCTTAGTATGCCATAACCTGTAGGGAGTATTTGCTCACTGGTAATGTGAGGTTTTAGCCAGGTTTCTGTCAGGATGACTATATCTGGGGAGTATAAGTCTATGGTGGCATGGAGTTCATGGACTTTGTTGGATATACTTCTAATATTTAGGCTTAGTAGAAGGAAGTCACTTGGCTTTCTATTGGCTGTAATATGGGAGAAGTTGTGGTTTCTAGTCTGATTATGAGGATTGGGGTTGGAGATGGTAGGGCCAGGGTTGGGGTGGATGTCTCCACTTAGGGCTAGTTTTGATATGCATGAGATTATTAGTTTTCTCAGTTTTTGAATGTGTTTGTTTATAAGGGAAACTTTATGATTGTGCTCTGTGGGTAATAGGTATGGTGGGAGGGTTACTATGTTAAGTTGTAGGGATGCTTTACGTTTGAGTAATATAGTTGGTAGAATATGTGGGGGGTGCATAGGGATGGTTCTTGAGTTGGTGGGAGGGGAGCTGAGTATGGGTGAGACATGGGTGGTGGTGTGAGTAGTAGTACAGTGGTAGTGGTTGATTGGGGGAATGATGGAGCTTTGGTAGGATGTAAGATATGCAAGGAGAGTGCATGCAGTGAGCAAAGGAAAGGTATGCTTGTACATGTCAGTTGAGGAGGTGTGATAGTAGAGGGAATATGGAGGAGGTAGTGTTGGGTTAGCGCTGTGGTTGGCTATTGGAAAGATGGGAGCGGTTTGAGTGCAATAAAGGTGGGACCACTGCGGCGGGAGGAATAGGGGCAGGGCGGGGAGCGAAGCGGGTAGAGACCCTGTTAGGTTCTTGTATGAGGAGCTGGAAACAATCACAAAGCAAGACAAGTATGTGTTAAGAAACAATCACAATTGACCAAGGACTGCTCTGAAACTGTAAGTCTTTTCTTAATTTCTCAGGTGGAAAAACAGGATAATCTTGTATCAGTAGGCTACTGTGGTCATAGTTTAAATTAACAAACACACAGTATTAATCAGTTATGGATACTATTTGCTAACAGAAGGGAATAAGAGAAAGTGGAAGATGTGTGTGTGTGTGGTGGGGGGGGGGGGGCTGCTTACAGCCAAACTTTACTTGTGGGACTTTTCCTTTAATAGGTCTGTCCATCTGGTCAGCCTGCCAAAGCGCAGGATCCTTCCCCTTTGAGGCATACCTCCACCCTAGGCATGCACCAGAGTGCTGGTATAAGAGGAAAGTATGTTCACGCTATCTTCAGGACTTTCTTGGCATGTTCATATATGCAGGTATCCTTCAATGACATGAACTGTGCCATTTGAATTCTGTCTTCTGTATTTCTTTTTTCCAAGATTTTATGGTATTTTCTGCGTATGTCTGGCTCGAGAAAGGGGAAATGTGACTGTGGTAGATAAATTCCTTACCATGACTGCCATTTTAGTTGTTCGTTTTGTTTAGTGTCTCAGCACAACATTAAATGTTGTAAATTCTGTCAGAGATTTGCTCTTAAAACATTAAAAAGCCACTAAAGGACTTTTGACCATTGCTTGGAAAACAGGTTATCTTTCTTGCCACACACCACTATGT
This sequence comes from Protopterus annectens, assembly GCF_019279795.1. NCBI lineage: Eukaryota > Metazoa > Chordata > Ceratodontiformes > Protopteridae > Protopterus > Protopterus annectens. Next base: position 1,476,943,968 of record NC_056735.1, on the reverse strand, counting down.
CATCCGTTTCTTCAACTTCAGTGCTCAACCCTTCATCCAAACAGAAGCATAAGAAAAAGGCCTCAAAAGAAGAGGATGACTCAGACCAAACCTCCTTTTCTTAAAGGTTGAAGATGGCAGATACCAGCGAGGCACTTTTGTAGTCTACAGACCTTCCATCAGCTTCACCCAGGCCCTCTAGCACTACCTCTTTGGAGGCTATGACCCAGAGAAAAATGCATGCCCATCAACACCAACCGAACTTCAATTTTCTCTCCTGTTGGCCATCCAATAGCATCTCTCATTGAACCAGGAATCAATATTTCTGAAGGTAAAGTGGGTGTATAAAAGATTCTGATGAGAAAAGAGATTGGAGGCTGTGGAGTAGATGTCCAGCCTTTAAAGTAGAAGCCTCAGGAGGGTGTCTCAAAGAAAAGGCAAAAGACTTCAAAACATTTATCTCCTCTTCCCACTCCTAGGAAAATCTGCTCCGAAAAAAATTATTAGATTTGTCAGGATGATTTTTTTTATTCTACACAAGGTTTGTTATTAAAGCCCTACATCTGGGACAATTTTCTTCTCCTTCAAAAGGGAATGGAAAATATTCTTTAGAGAAAGAGAATATTTTGGATGTAGAGAGCTAAGGTTATGTCTCTCAGATTCACATTCCTTTGGATTCTGAGTTAGATGTGGAAGACTCTCTTTCCTCTGACTGTCCAAATGAAGAAATTTCTTTTGGTGAAAAACATTTCCAAGATGAATGAAGTTCACCGGTGAGAAGGGAGGGAGATTTTTGATTCCCAAAAGAGAGAGCTTTTGATCTTCACATTTATGTTTATACTTACCTGTTGCCATCAGCTTGTACTTTGGAGCCTTAGAGGAATGCCTTTGTCTTAGCTCTGTTTCTCTAACTTCTTAACCTCCTGCTACTAAAAGGCCTGGGAGATTTTACTGTTAAGGGCTCATGAACATTTCTTTATACAAACCCTGCTACTGACCCTGCAAGTGATCTTGTGGATTTAGAAAAGGGAGGTAAACTAGTTCCTCCTCCAGACTCTCTTCTTAATGATAGAGTCCAAGAGAGATGTGGTAAAAAGTTTATACTACTTCTGCTGTGTACTTTAAGACTGTAAATTGTCGGACTTGTATGATAAAACATTGTTTTAGTAATGTGTCAGAAAATTACTGAGTTTACCAAAATGTGAAATCTAATATCCTAGAAATGCTCCATTCTGCCTCGTATGTAGCAAGATATTCTGTAAAATGTGGATGTGATGCCTTTGATGCAGCTTCTAGAGCTGCTGCCACTGGATTTGTATGTTTTTGGCTTCAGCTTTTACCCAGAATTGTTAAGACACAGTTTTTGAATGCCTGTATGGATGGAGATTTCTTGCTTGGGGATCCCTCAGATGAAGTCTTCAAGAAGATGGAAGAGAGAGAGGCTTATACAAGGCAGCAAGGCATAAAGTATTTTTCCTTTCTCCATTTCATGGATATGACAGCAGATACATTTTGAAACCAGCTCCTTCCTTCATAAAGCAGACTAAAACCAAACAGCAGCAACAACAAAAAAATCAAGTAAAGGTTAGTTCAAGAAAAAATGTCAAGAGGACTCTAAGACCAAGCACTCTGAATTCCAACACTAAGAGATCAGCCCTGACTACCTCTGTCCTGCTTTTCTTCCCATTCCTTTTTCTCTCCTCCCTCGGATTGCTGGCAGATTTTCTCTTTGCTTCCCATTATAGGAAATGATCTCTTCCGACTCTTTTGAGTTTTTAACATCATAAGAAGAACATGAAGTTACAAGCCTCAGCAAAACTTCAAACCAACTCTCTCAGGTATTCTTCAGAGTCAAAAAACAGGAATAACTTTTTTCAGTTGTTATTTTTTTTTTCAAGTGAGATTCTTTGTCTGGGGCTTGCAGTGTCATTTTGCTTCTCTACACTTAGCACCAAGGATAATTACAAAGTGCCTTGCCCCATTCATGGCATTTTGCAGACTCCAAGGAACCCACATCTATCCTCATATGAATGATTGTATGATCCGAATGACTTCCACTTCAAACCTCCCAAAGGACATAGACTGTTTAGTAAATCTCATACAGAATCAGAGGCTCACTCTCAATCTGAAGTCTTCTATGATTCCTTCTTGTAGAGTGTTTTTCTAGGTTGACTAATAGAGACCAAATTTCAAACAGCACTTTAGAAAACCTTCTTTTTTAATGTAACAAATCATAGGTCTGCTTCAGCCATAGAGTGCCTAAAATCCATTGGGTTGATGGCTTTGACTATTTTCACAATCTCTTACGTCGGACTTTATACGAGGAAACTCCAATGGTATGTCAGGTCATTCTGGATTCAGTACTAGAAGTCTCTCAAAGAGCAGATTTGTATCATTCCCTGTTTTGTTTCATAAATTTCTTTGTTGGGCCAAAACAAGTAAACATCAGACCATGAATCCCTTTTGTGCATCATCCACAAGACCACAACATTGCACTAGTTGCCTCTGATTTTGCATGAGGAGCTTGTTCTAATGGTGCCAAGATTCAGGGAGTTTGTAGGCTTTCTTTTAAGACAAGACACATTACTACAAAAGGAATGATGGTCCTGATGAATGGTCTCAAAACTTTGCATCAGTTATGGATTGTAGGTACTCTGCATGTTGTGACACACAATATCACAATGATGTGATATATGACCAAGGTTGGACAAAGTCTTACCTCTTTTGTAGACTAGCAGTGATTGCTTGGAAAGCAAACATTCATCACAATCTTTTTCTACAGGTAGTCTACATTCCTTCACATCTGAACACGATTACACAGTCTTTAATCAGATCTAGAACAGATCCTGTGCAGATGTTAAACAGACACGTTTTCCTTCAGCTCATACATCAGGTCAGAGTTCCTCAAATATACTTGTTGACATCGATAGAAAATAGCCAATTGAGTCTTTTCTCCACCTGGATCGCATGCAAACAAGCAACAGCAAAATATGCTGTGTCAGTAACCTGGAAGGAAAAGTTTTGTATGCCTTTCCATCTTTTTTCTTCTCTCTCTCTCTCTCTTTTTTTTGTGATTTCAAAAACGGACAATATGTAGATGATGCTGTTGACCCCATTTTGGCCAAGACAGTGTTGTTTTTCTCTTCTAAAGGAAATGGCTAGTGGGCATTGCCAGACTCTTCCTCTCTTGATGGAGCTTCATACTCAGGAAAAGGTGTCAGTGATACATCCAGATTTGCTGACCCTGAAACTCACAGTATGGATGATAAAATTTTAATTAAATATCATGCACCAGTTCTCTCCGGATGCTCTGCATATTTATTAGAGAGGGTAGAAAACCTATTACCAATAAGTATTATTTTTTCTGTCTGGTGGCAGTATAGGACAGGACCCTAGTTCGTCATGGGTACTGTAGTCTTTCAGTATCTGTGTAAATTACTAAAGTCTGGCTTATGCTATACTTCTGCCAAAGTTCATATCTCAGCTATTTCAGTTTGTAGATCATCCTACATTAATCCACCAAGAGGAAGAGTGGCTTCTTTGAAATGTTTAACCTGGAAGGAAAATTTTTTGTATACCTTTCCATCTTTTTTCTTCTCTCTCTCTCTTTTTTTTTTTTACTTGTAGACTATATGACTTATTTGCTAGTGGCTTTGACCTGAGGTAGAAGAACTGACCTTTTTTTTTTTTTAATAAAGATAGAGTAAGTGTTTGAGCCAGTCCTTCATTCATGCTTAATGTGTTTTCTGAATTTACTCTTACTCAGTCTGTCCAGGTTTCCTCTTTCTCTCCAAACAGTCAAAACAAGGGATAAATAACTGTTCATTCACTCGATCACTGTTTCTGAAACTGGGGTCCGTAGACCCCTGGGGTCTGTACGATAAACTCAAGGAGTCCACGAGTTCACTTGCACCCACCTGGCTTTTGAGCATCATCCATGACCCGACCCTGTAAATAGAGAAAGAAAAGTTGTGCCGCTCAGTCACAATTTATTTAAAAAAAAAAAAAAGAAAGAAAGAAACTTCCCTGTTTGCAGCTGAGCAGTGGCTAAGCAGCTGCTTCCCCTTAGTTTTTAGAGGAGAAGAAGGAACAACTTCCATGTTTGCAGCTGATCACTTGCCCTGTGATTTCTGCCAACAGTTAGAACTTGGAGGGAAATTTAAACAACTGTTCTGTTCCCTTCAAGTAAGACCGGTCCCGTATTTATGTTGGTCGCTGTATGGGTATCGGTCTGCTCTCTCCCTTTTGCCAGCAAATAGAAATTAATGCATAGCTGATGATCGATCTGGACCAGACGATCTTGTTGACAGAACTTGAAGGTTTTTTTTTTTTTTTTATCAAGGCTTTAATAAGAAGCTGTGCCTGAGTGCAGCTATCAGTTGACCAGATATTCGCTGAGTGTACCAGATTTTTGCCTTATTTGGTCTGTTTCGTATAAAATTGGGTTTCTCTGGCAAATCATGGAGGACTGAAGATAATAATGGCATACTTTTGAGCTTTAGATTTCATACATTTCAGAAAATTCGTATTAATTCAAAACCTGTTGTTCTATCAACTTTCTAAGTTTATAAGAGCAATATTTAAAATCTGTCCTTAGCTTTGGCCCTTTGTTCCCCACATTATGACAGGGTTTGTCCATATTTCTTGGGCTGAAGAGGTTGAGAGGTATTGTGTGTGTGTAAGAGGGAGGCAGGTGTGTGTGTGTGTGTGTGTGTGTGTGTGTGTGTGTGTGTGTGTGTGTGTGTGTGTGTGTGTGTGTGTGTGTGTCGCAGGCAGGTGTGTAAGAGGTAGACAGCATACCCTTCCGCTGTCCAGTTTTTTGTGGAATGTCCATATTTTTGCCTTATATTTTCAGTCTGTTTCTAATAAAATTGTGTTTTTCTGGAAAATCCCTGGCAAATCATTGATGACTGAAGTCAGAAAATAATGGCAGACATTTGGGCATCAGACTTCATAGCCTTCAGAAAATTTGTACTAATAAAAAACTTGTTCTATTAACTTTCTAAGTTTTCAAGACCAAATATTAAAATGTGTCCTAAGTTTTGGCTCTCTGTCCTGCCCATTATGGCAGGTGCATTTTTCAAGAAGTTTAGTTTCAAGTGCATTTTCAAGAAATTGTGAGCTTCAAGGGAAGCGAACTTTACTGCTGCTCATGCTAAGTCTGTTTACAATGTGCAACAGATTTGTTTAGCTAGTTAGCAAACAGTATCACTATTGTGGTGCAGCCCTTTAAAGCTGTGTTAGTAGCACAACAGGTAGCATGCTTGCATTTTAATGCAGTAGGCTGTTGGTTCTACTACCACATCATATTGATGGATTGTTGATACTGATGTTCTTCGTGTTTCACTGCTGCAGTCATTACATATGGGTAATCTGCTGGCAGGTTGCCCTCAGTCGGCCTGATTAACAAAGTCTTGGGTCCTGCTTCGGTTGCTGTCCCTTCTTCTATGACGTCAGTGGTATAAAACATGCAGCCAATGCCATTACATCAGTCTTTCTTGCCGTGCAGTGCCCGAAGCAGAAGCAGTTCGCAAGTGCTGGTCGGCCGACTCCTGAAATTTTCATTTTCGAGTTTCAGATCTGAAGTCTTCAATAAAGCTAAGTACCCCATTGGGGAAACTTTTTTTGTTGCTCCTTACTGATGTCAGTAAAAGTTAATAATTGTATTACTTGTGGGAAGCAAATACCTCATAAGGATTTCCATTTTACTGTATTCCTTGCCTAGGCCCTGACCACAACGTACTTTGCTGTCGGTTTTGTGCTTTATTTAATCAGCGCACTATCTGTCGTCTGTACATCTTTGCTTCTAAATATTTTGGATCTCTGTTTAATTACCAAGAAATGACGTTGGTTAGCCATCCGACTACCGGAATACTGAAAAAACGCAAGGAAAAAGACAGAGACAGGCCGTTGATGTCCAAAACTGCTGACAACGCTTCTCCTAAGCCAGTCGCCAGTTCACTGCTACTCAGTGAAGCGCTTTTGCAGCCCCTGATATCTGCTACTTCTGATTCGCAGGCCTCTACTGAGACCCATTCGGAGTCCGGTATGCTGCAAGATACTTCACCTATGGAACCCGCGGATGTCTCTACCTTGGATGAGTCTGGAGCCGCTGTGTAGGCACCGGCTTCTGAGGGTGTATTCAGGCCTACAGATTTGTACATTAAACCAACACCAACTTCAAATTTAAGGCCAAAATCTCGATCTATGTCTAAGAAACCGATGTGCAGGCCACATGTTCAGGCCCTCTATGCCTAAAAAACAAATGATCAAAATGGCTGAAGATTTAATTACTGTAATCGGGGGTAGACAACCCCCCCCCCCCCTCTAAGAGGCCTAGGGCTGAATTTGATTATGTATCTTTTGAACAGGACTCTGTTTCTTCTGACTCTTCTAATGAACAGGATTTGTCCATACCTACTTATGAGGACTCTGATGCAGAGGATTCCATTCCTTCTGCTTCTCCCCCTGAGGATTTTTCTTTTGGGGAAACTTTACATACCTTAACCGAGCATTTCCATTGTGAAAGTCAGGATTTTTCTGAATCCAAAAAGAGGCTTAGGGATTTCCTTCTTCTTCCTCAGCATAGGCCTTTGGCTGTACCTCCTGTACTAGACATTGTTGATGATGTGTTTTCAGAATCCAGTATGGCCCCTGATTCCCTGCCTCCGGCTCCTTGTAAACCAGACAGATACTACAGGGTTCCTGACTCCCACAAATTGTTTTTCAAAAATCCTGTTGGGACCCTGAAACCATTTCTCAGGTTCCCAAGGGCATTAAGGCTTCTACTGCTAAAAGTCCTACCCCTTCTGATAGAGACTCCAGGGCGCTGGATAGATGGGGTAAAAAGGTTTATACTTCTCCAACCTTGGCAGTCACGGCTTTAAACTGTCAATTCCATATGCTAAAATACCAACAGCATATCATGGGACTGCTTAAACAAAAAAAATGATGTTGATTTCTGACTTTGTGGAAAATAAGGACTTAGAGGATTTATTGCATTCAGCTGAACAAGTTGGAAAACATACTTTGCAATGTGGTTTTGATTCTTTGCAGGCCTCTTGCAGGGCTGCTGTTACTGGGTCTGTGCTTAGAAGGCATTCTTGGCTTAAGGAGCAATCTCTGCCTGATCATGTTAAAGCAAAATTGTTGGATGTTCCTTTGCAGCAGGACCATTTGTTTGGCAATAAGGCTGAAGAAGTTTTAAAAAAGATGGAAGATAAAGCTAAATCTATGCAAACTGTGAAAGGTTTCTTGCAAGTACAACCTCCAAGATTTAGTAGGCATTGGCCTACTAAGAACTGGCCCTTTCCAGTTCCTTCCAGAGCCACTCAAGCCAAACCCAGACATTCCAAAAGCACCAGGTTTCAGTCACAAGGGACTTTCAGAACTAAGCAATGGGGTGCCTCCACTTCCAAATCTGGAAACAACAAGACACCTCCTTATGGTAAACAGTCTCAATGACTTTCCTTTAAAATTACCAAGCACTTATCTATTAGCCGCCCCTTTGGGGGGAAAACTGGCTCTTCATGCAAAAAACTGGCAACTTATAACCCAGGACAAATGGGTTTTAAATATATTGTTCCAGGGATACAGATTTCATTTCCACATGTTGCCAACTCCAAATGGATGGCCAGACCTGCCCCCAAATCAGTGGGCAGAGGGTCAGAAACAAGTACTTTCCCTCCTAAACATGGGGGCAATTCGACTAGTACCAGAAGAGGAAAAAGGGCAAGGTTTCTATTCCAGACTTTTAATGGTACCCAGAAAAGACAAATCATGGCATCCAATTCTGGACCTGTCTACTCTAAACACCTTTCTGGACATTCCAAAATTCAAGATGCTGACTCTTCACCAGTTACTTCCTATGCTAGGCAAGGATGCCTGGTTGGCAACTCTAGATTTAAAAGAGGCTTACCTGCATATCCCAATCAGGGAATCTTGCAGACTATACCTCCGCTTCAAAGCAGGCTACTTGCATTATCAGTTCTGTGCACTGCCCTTTGGCTTATCTACTGCACCCAGGGTATTTACAGAGTGCCTCGCTCCAGTAATTGCATTTTGCAGGCAAAGACATATTCAAATATATCCATACCTGGATGATTGTCTAATTCAGGCAGAAAACAGGTCCATTCTTCTAAAACATCTGGCATTTCTAAAAAGGGTTCTAACTTGTCTAGGGTACACCATAAATGAAAAGAAATCACAACTAGTACCCTCACAAAAAATTAAATTCCTGGTTGCAAGCTTGAATGCAACTGTCCAGGTGGCTTTCCTTACGCCAGAAATGCAAATTCAGTTGGTGACTTACTTCAAACAGGTGGCCACAAAAACCCTGCTATCTGCAAGACAAATACTGCAAACCTTGGGTTCATGGCCTCCTGCATTCTTCTAATTCCATATGCAAGACTGCATATGAGGAAACTTCAGTGGTACTTAAAAAGTTTATGGAGTCACCATTGTCACAGCCTGGAAACAATGATTCCTATCATACCTTGCCTGCAACTAGAGTTCCTATGGTGGGCAGAGGCCTGCCACCAAAACAAGGGACTGCCATTCTCACCACCCCCTGCCACCCAAACCCTGACTACAGATGCATCAGACTATGCATGGAGGGCTCATCTGGCAGGGAAGTGCATTCAGGGCAAATGGAGCCCAAATCAAGTGCACCTTCATATCAATCAAAAAGAAATGCTAGCTGTACAGAATGCACTGACAGCCTTCAAGGAATACCTTCATCCAGGACAACTAATGGTAAAGATGGACAACACCACAGTTATGTGGTACATAAACAAGCAATGGGGGTATACATTCCTACCCCCTCTGCAGACTAGCCATGTCATTGTGGAACACGGCCCTGAGCTATCAAGTACAACTACAAGCTCAATTCCTGCCAGGAAACCAGAATATTTTGGCAGGCGAACTAAGCAGAAATCTCAAGGACCCACACGAATGGAAACTGGAACCATGGATTTTCAACATGTTGACATGCAACTGGGGGAGCCCAGACATAGATCTTTTTGCCTCACCCCAGAACTACCAGTTGGACAAATTTGCACAAGAACTCCTCACAAAAAAGCCTTGAAAGTGAATGCTCTGTCCTTCAGCTGGGAAAATCCATCAGTCTATGCCTTTCCCCCTCTGCCTCTGCTCTCCAAAGTTCTACTAAAAGTCAAACAGGACAAACCAAAAATGGTTTTGATTGCTCCAGAATGGCCTCGCCAACACTGTTACCCACTCCTACACAGTCTGTCACAAATTCCTCCATGGCACCAGCCTCAGACACCTTCCTTACTGTCTCAGCAGAACAACCAAATTCTGCACCCTCAGTCCCAAACATTGAGTCTTGCAGCTTGGATAATCACTTAAATCCCCCTTAGCATCCCTCAGCAAACCTGTGATGGATGTCATTTTGGAGGCGAGAAGACCTAGTACTAGAAAATCTTATGCTGACAAATGGAAAAGATTCTGTGCCTGGAATCAATCTCAAGGGATGAGCACAGCAGTGCCCAATTTATCTCTGATTTTACAATACTTAACTGAGATGCTTCATAAGGGCCTGTCTTTTTCTTCCATAAAAATCCATGCCTCAGCGATTTCTGCTCATTATAACACAGAACCCCCCCTCTTCTCTCATCCTCTGCTAAAGCAGTATCCTAAAAGGGCCAAAAACTTGAGACCACCCAGGAGAGCTCCAACCCCTGCCTGGGACCTTAACTTTGTATTGGAGAAACTCACTGTATCTCCTTTCAAGCCAACTGCTACTGCAGACCTAAAATTTCTTTCCTGGAAAACAGCCTTCCCTTTAGCAATCACTTCGGCTAGAAGGATTTCTGAATTACAGGCCCTTATGGCAGTGGAGCCCTTCATCATCTTTCATACGGACAGGGTGTCACTCAGGACTAATCCATCCTTCATGCCCAAGGTGGTATCCAGTGTGCCTCTTAATCAGTCCATTCATTTGTCAACCTTCTTTCCCTATCCACAGAACAAGGGAGAGTGAATTCTGCATTCATTGGATGTACACAGACAACTTAGATTTTACTTGGACAGAACTAAATCTCGAAGAAGATCTGAACAACTGCTGGTAGCATTTGCTGCAGAGGCAGAGGGAAAGGCTATCTCAAAGCAAACCATTTCCAAATGGATAAGCCATTGTATTCATTTCTGCTATAAGCACCATGGAAAACCTATTCCTCAGGGGATCAGATCACATTCCACCAGGGCTGCATCTACTTCTGCAGCCTTTCTCAGAGGTGTTCCTACCAGGGATATTCTAGAAGCTGCTACCTGGAGTTCAGTTCATACTTTCACCAAGCACTATCATTTACCAATTTTCTCTAAATCCAGAGCTGGCTTTGCTACTGCTGTTTTGCAGGGCCTTATAGCTGGTCATAATGCTGTATAAATCCATCCTCCCAACCTTAGCTTTGAGAATCTACCCAAATGTAATGACTGCAGCAGTGAAACACGAAGAACATAGTACAGTTGTGTACACTTACCATAAATGTAAATGTTTAAGTGTATTCACTGTTGCAGTCCTGGTTACCCTCCCTCCAGCCCCCTGTTTTTTCTCTCACTATGCCTCTCCTTTCTTTTACTACACTTAAAAGCCTTTTTGGTGTATTTGCTTTTGTTTGCAGGTATATTTTTGTGTTTTAAATTATTTATATATATTTTGCTCCCCTTTTGGGGGGCACCTGACATCTGGGGCAAGAAAAACTGATGTAATGGCGTCGGCTGCATGTTTTATACCCCTGACGACCTGACATCATGGAAGAAGGGATAGCAACCGATGCAGGACCCAAGACTTTGTTAATCAGGCCGACTGAGGGCAACCTGCCAGCAGATTACCCAAATGTAATGACTGCAACAGTGGATACACTCGGACATCTACATTTATGGTAAGTGTACACAACTGTACTTTTTGCATTTTTAGGGGATGGGTACTGAAGTCCTGAATACGTCCTCTTTTGGATGAGATGACTAGTAACTATGAACCTGTTTTCAGTTTGCCATCCATGCAATATTACCAGCTTACCATTTTTTAAGTAGGCAATTTATTCTTCAAGGGCAGCAGGCACTGAATTTGTAGATGAAACACTGAAATAAAGTTGTTTGCTAGCAGCAACCTTTTCATTAGTTACAGATCTCTTTTAGGTAGAATTATTCAGATGACTTACTTCTGCAGAGATTGTGCATATTGACTGATATTGGTGGATTGTAATGACAGAAGTTTGAGTGGCCCTTTATGGTTGAAATGTTCTCAATTGGACAGTTTTGTCATTATTGGTTCATATGTTTTTTTCACTGCTTACTGGAAAAATGTGCAGAACTATGCATTTAAAACGTACTACCAAGTGGTGCTGTATTATACAAGGGATGTAATTTAATTATTGTGTATTAAAATGTAATTATACAGTCAGGAAGGTGAATCAAAGAACTTTTGATGCTCCTAAAAATGTTCGCTAGGGACCTATGCTTTGAAAAGAGCCCAAAGGTAAACTTAATCTGCTACTGGCCAGATGCATTTTCTTTGAATGTGGGTTTCAATGCTGTTTCAGTGAATATGAGTTTCAAAGGCAGAGAAATTGTAATGTCTGTTTTCTTTGAGACCATATTGCTTTGTTTAGATTTAGCAAATGTATGTTTAGCTTTAGCAAATGCCCATCGGTGTTTGTGCTATAAAATTTGAAATACAAGTTTTAAATCAACACCAAACATCTGTAATCATTGTAGAAGTAAAGCAGAAAACAGTATGCACACTGAGACTTTTGAACAGTGTTTATGGCAACTGGGGAGAATTAGCCAAGTAATGGGACACTGAAATGGCTGCGTGGTGGTGGTAGGGGCTGATTGGGGGGTTTGGGAGTTGATCCAAATGTAGCATATGTGTACCGCCGCCGATAGGGGTCCATCAAAATTTTTTCCTATATGAAAGAGGTCCTCCAGCTTGCAAAGTTTTGGAACCCCTACACTAGATGATCATAGACCTCTCAGATTATACTTAGAAAAGGCAAAAACCTAAGAAAATCTGAACAGTTGGTTTGTCTCATTTGCAGAAAAGAAAATTGTCTTGCCATTGTCTAAACAAACTACTTTCAAATGGATTTTGCAATGCAATTCACTTCTCTTATATAAATTATGAGAAATCATTATGAAGAATGGTTAGTGTCTATTCTACCAGAGCAGTAGCTACTTCAGGGGCTTTCATACAAGGTGTGAATTCTACAACTATGCTCGAAGCTGCTACTTGATCCTCTGTCCACACCTTCACTATGCTTACAAACTGGATGTTCAATCTATAGCAGTGACTGGATTTGCTTAGGCTGTCCTTCAAAGCATCCCAAACTTGGAGGGAGTACCCCTTTCCTTCATCCAATCTATCCAAGCTCTAGTTATATTCCCAAAATGTAAGGAATCCTGCAACAGCGATCTAATGAAAAACGAAGTGCAGCATAATGGTAGATATTTGAGTCGATCACATCCCTTCTTATGGTATTGCCTCAAATATTTGCCTCTTGGCTTGGGTGAGTACTCCCAAGCCCCCCTCCCCCTTTTGTAGAACTTCCTGTTTTTACCCTGCTTTAATTTTTATATGTTAGGGTGTAATCTCATCACTTTACAAGAGTGCTTTGGCTGTAGTGTGTATCAGGGCAAGCAAGTTCTAAAGGTGGTGACAGAGTGCATGCCTCTTGTACCAGCACACAGGTCAGACATATGCCGCACTGGGGAAGGATCCTAAGTTTTCGCAAGCTGGTGGGCAGGACCTTTATGGGGAAGGCCCCAGATATAAGGACTATTTAAACTGTGACCTAGTCAAACATGTACTATTATAGTACATTACCTACTCAATTGTACTTTTTTTCATTGTCATTTGTTTATATTTAAACATTATTTAAAAAGACAGGATCTTGTATCTTGTGTCCTGATATATCATTTACAAGGGCTCATGCTCCATTGCTGAAATAATTTTATGTGATGTCAGGTTTCTTAGGGTTGCCATTTGTAGCATTCTCCAAACAAGCAGCAAGTATGTTTTTCACATTTTCATAGAAGGTCTACATATTGGTGCTGACAACTCATAGAAGATTCACTCCCTTACAGTTTGCTTCAGTAAAGTGGCAAGTTTTTAACTCGAGGAAAACATAACATTCGTTGTCTTTGTAACTACCACTTTGTCTTGATTTTTATGTAGTGCTTTAATGCAGCATTTGTAAAGAACATAAGTGCATATGCTCAGTTATGCACCTGTGTTTACCTGTATACTTTGAGAATTATCTGGAAAATTTTTTGTAATTTTTTGTGTTTGTAGCTTTATCACATCATGTTTGAAACAAGATTCTGTATGATAACAGTACTTTAGTTGTAGCTAATTGTTTTTTTTCCCTTTTGTTCTCTTTGAAGCAACTAACAGTTAATTTGCAAAAACATGAAGAGGTACTTGCTGAACTAGAGAGGGGGATCCAGACCTCTCGAAAACTGGAGCTATTTTGTAGGGATTTTGAGTTACAGAAAATATGCTATCTTCCTCTGAACACATTTTTCCTCAGGCCTCTGCACAGACTTATGCACTACAAGCAGATTATGGAACGTCTCTGCAAACACTACCCTCCCAATCACGTGGACTTCAGAGATTCTCGAGGTAAAAGGACTCTAGTTCATGTAGTATTAATGTATAGTCATTTTCCAGCATTTAAATTAATATTTAGCTGCAGTTTGTTTACTTTATCTATACAAATATAACATACTGACTGGGCAGGCTTTGGAGAGGCAGTGTCCAGGTTTAGTAATTTGAATGCGAGTCACTGTCAACAGAAGGGCCTTTTAGCCCTTATATATTTATACACTTTTGCAGGCTAACAAGTAGTGCATTAGTAACACAGAAGACTTTTTGTGCCAATAATGACTTTGAGAAGTAGCCTTTACATTGTCTAGTGGCTATGGATTATAGCTGGGCTGCTCAGTACTTCTGGGTTCAATGGAGCAAATGTAGTAGCCTGACTGATCTTTTTGACTCTGCAGAATTTCACAATATAATACAAATGTAACCTGCCTAAAGTTCCATATTTGCACTAGATTAGAGTATAGAATAAGAGGAAGCACTTGTACTTTGCTCAACTTCCGTGATGGTGCCACTACCTACAGGTTTCAGCATAAATGGATTCCTGATAATTTGTACTGGATGTGGTGAAGAAAGTAGCAGCCTGAGTTGGTGAATATATAGTATCTAGTTGTAATACTCTGGGATGTAGAGGTGGAGGCTGGTGAAACATGGAGTATATGTTTTGTTCTATGTCAGCATTTGTCACTGCATCCATGAGTGCTTACTTTAATTTGCTGCTTATTTCCAGCTGCAAGTTTCACAAACTACACACCGTGTGCCTGCAACATCTCTGTTGAGAGCTATCCTTCACTGGGCTGCACAAACAACTAGATGCTTGCCAACTTGCAGCCCTGGATCCTGATATATACATTATATAAAATTGACAAAGCTTAATTAAAAGGCAAATATATAGTTTAATACAGTTACTCAGTTTATTGGGATCATTGGAGATTATTAGGCTATTGACCCAGGTCTATATTGCATGAACGAATGATCAAAATGTCGAGTACAAATTAATTGACACACTTTTTTTCGAACGTTCAAGTCCCAAAATGTTTTAGTCGACCTTGGTAGTTAGTGTAGTGTGTGACGTAAACACGCTACACTGTCCGGAATGGCTAGGTAAGAGGCTTCTTTACTTTTATATGCCAACTCCGAGATCATTGTACACTGGGGAAAGGGCAATTTAGGTGAATTTATCTCTAATATAGATTGAAAAATTGCCTCCTTTGATTTTCACACATTCATTTTGTGGTCTAAAGGTGTGAAAGGCATTCTAGCCTTGCAAGGCCGGGGTACTCTCTGAGGCCTTGAACCAGGTTTCTGTGACTGCACAGCCATCTACGTCTTCTAGCGAGAGAAATGCTTCCAGGGAGTGCAGTTTTTGGCTTAAGCTCCTAGAATTTAGTAGCATGACACTTATTTTGTTCTAATTGGTTAATTTCACGTCGTTGAAGTTGTTTTCGAGACATTGCCTTTTTTTAGGCAAGGTCTCCAATGTCTTCAGAACCAAACTCTGTCTTTTGTAGCTTATTTGATGAATTGAATGTAAAGCTGACCTGAGAGTGGTGGCAAATGGCATTAAACAGAGGAAAAGTTGGTCAGATTATTTTCTTAACAAGGGCATGGCAGAAAGTACTTTTTCATTATGTTCATCTGTACAACACGAAAAACACAGAAAAATGTGGAAAAACTACTTAGAAAACCTGCCAATACTAGTTGTTAAACAGAGTTTTCCAAGGTGGAGACAGCACTAACATACTGCAAAGTGTGAAAATTTCAGGTTTTCAGAAATTATGCTATATGTCATGCAACCTTTCTTCAAATATGAGTTAAGTATAAATATTTAAAAATCTTGAATATGTATATGTGTGTATGCAAGTACATGCTATACACACACACACACACACACATATATATATATATATATATATATATATATATATATGTATGTGAGCAATTTTTTTTATTTTTTAACTGTATTTTTCACTTCCAACTGTAAATTTTTATGCACTGTGTGTATTTGTCTTTATCTTATATTGTTGTTATGGAGATTTTCTCCTCAGGACTCCATTAGAAATTATGTATGTGTGCACATATATGTAAAATATATCTACATATACACATGCAACATGTTACGTAGCTCTGTATGAATCTACTTTTATATCATAAACCCACAACTCCGAAAGTTATTTTCCTGAGATGAAAATAATGAGTACTGAAAATCCTGAAGGGCTGATTTTTTCCAGGACAAGTAAACATTTGCCCAAAGTAGGGAAACATGCCCTTTTCTCTACTGTTGTGGTATCCCAAAGTTGGTGTATATAGTTATGGGGTAGGGTGAGAGGCGTAGCTCCCCACTTAGGCAGGTTTTATATTGTCCGGTGTGCTTACGTTAGATTTTGGGCAAGTGTTTACTTGCCCTGAGAAAAAGCGGCCATCTAAGATTTTCAGTATTCGTTATTTTTGTTTCGGGAAAATAACATTTGGTATTGTGGGTTTTGCGATATCAAAGTAGATCCCTATATATATATATATATATATATATATATGTTTGTGTATGTGTATGTATGTGTATATATATATATATATATATATATATATATAAATACATATGTATATATTATACACATACACACATATATAGATGTACACATGCACACATATATGATGTACTGAACAGTCAACATGTTAAATGAAAAAAACATGGACCATAGCATGCCAACTATTCATAATAACAACAACACTAAACACCAACACCCAGTACATCAGAGGGAAAAAAACACATTTTCTTTTCCGATGCACTGCCCATAACCCTACCCACACATTTAGCTCAGATTTGTCTAAATATTGGTAGCTGGTATGGAAGAGTGAATAAACTGCCAATGTTTGCAGATAGTAATATTGTTTATGTATCGGCAACAGAAGAGGACATACCAGTAGTATTTAATTAAGATATCATAGGAGTTTGGTAGGCTTTCAGGGCATAAAATAAATTAATCTAAAATGAAGGCAGTAGCTGTAATTGCACTCCTACATTTGATTTCAGTGGAAATTTATCCATATCTCAGGGGACACGAGAGGATGGGGTACTTAGGAATTTGGCTAAGAAGTGAGATGGCACTAGCAGCAGGAAATATGTAGGAAGAGACTGAACAGATGATGAACAACTATATAAAACAGTGATATGATCATTGATAGGGCCAGTAAGGTGCAGTCATGAAAATGTTTTAGAGTACTGTTGATTTTTTATACTGGGCAAGCATATTTTCAGAGGTGGGAAGATTTGTTGTGGGACAAAATGAATAGAAAAGTTAAAAAAAAATTATTTTGGAGAGGAGAAAAAATAGGAGTTTGAACTTCATGTTGGTCAAGCTAACACTACCTCGTTTTGAGACAGCATCTTCTCCATATTTGAAGTACTTGTTTCAGAAAACAATATTCTTAGTGGCTGTTACTTCCACCAGGAGAATCCTAGTGTAGCGGGCCCTTTGCTTTGATCATACTTTTTTTTTCACAAGGACAGTGGTAAGCTTAAGAATGAAACCTTTTATGACTATTGACTTAAATTTTAGCCAGTCCATACATATGGTGTTTTACCCCAGTTATGCTAAGGTGAGGATGTAAGCCATGCATTCTGTGGATGCTCTCTGTCAGTAATTATTCATTTTACAAAGGACCAGGAATCTGCAAGAATATTTGCAACTATTCATCTTTTTTGCAGATTATAAACTGGGTAAAGTTAAAAAAAAAATCAGTGTAGCCAAATGTTTGACAAACTGCACAGTTTTATCATCAGAAGTTTGGAGTACATTTGCCAAAAGCTGTTCACCTGCATTCTACTAGCCACATTGACATTTTTTTTCACAAAAATTCCAATGAATGAGATTTTTGTAGCTGCTGCTTGGGAATGCCTTGTGTACTTGTGCCCAGACACGGCAAGCTGGATGTAGTTTCAAAGTAGTGGTCTTCCTTTAGGACCAGCATCCTTAAAAGGGATTATTGGATAAAGAAAGCCTCAGAGGGAGTTTGGCTGGGCACCTTGTCCTACAGTTGAAGGGACTGGACTAGACCATTCTATATACAATAGTGACGTACGTACTATAATGATAAATCTAGATGATCTTTGTCTGTCTCTTCAACATACCTGCTATAGTTGGGAAGCCTTGGAAGTTATTTGCATTTTTTCAGATTTTCTCCTCTTTTAAAATGTGCTGTTTGAGTTCTCAACGTGCTTTTAGAAATTTAAAGAAGGACAGGGGTCCACAAATCATTTTGGCAGGAGGGGAGGAGCTAAAGCTTGGGAAAGTCTTCAGCAAAGTCCTGCTTATTGAAGAGAATGGATGAAGACAATACACCTAGAGCTATCATTATGTTTAGTATATAACTTTTGCTTCTCTTTACTCATCCCCTGTAAAGCATGCCCTCCCTTCATATCCTTCTTTAGAGGAAATAGCATGCTTATTCCTCTCATTAAGGGGGTTTATAATGACTGGAACACTCAGGAAAAGAAACAAAAGAAACTGACCATGTCAGCACTTTAAAGCTACAAGCTATGCTGCTGACCCCTTCACACCTTGGAACTCTTACTGAATCTTTCACATCCCATTTGGTTGTCTAATACCCGATTAAACAAAAGAGTATACGTTTGTTTTCCCTTTTGCAGGGAGGGGGCTCTCTGTGTGTCAGTCACTTGTTCCAGTGTTGTCCTAGTAGCTGTGTGCATTTTGAATGTGCTTAGTATCTTGTCTGCCTTGGGCTAGTGACATCCAGCATACAGGCAATCTTTACACTGTAAGGTGAAATGGAGATTGACTTGTTTGTCTCAAGAGAAATATAATGATGCCAGAGTTCTGTTCCTTCCTGTAGCACAGACAAGAGCTTTTGATCAGTGGATCTTCCAGGATGGCTGCACATTAAGTAACAGCTTAATTCTAGCTCTCCCATTGTGAAAACAGAAATTCAGCAGAGAAGTCTAGTGTTCTTTTGTGTTTTTTTCCCAAACATCTTTATTAAATTTTCACATATGAAAAGGCAGTCTTACATTTATATAAATGAAAACATACAAAATTATGCCACTTTAGTTGCAAACAGTTTACATCACAGACACCATTGAAACAACTGTTGTTGGAAAAATTATACATCCCTTATAAACCATCCAGTCATTGTCAGTTAAGCATAATGCATATACTGTTCCCACAATTCCCATTTTTTCGTATGTAGTTTGTTCTTTCCTTTTTCTAAAGATCCCAATTCCAGTTGCTTTATCTCGATTAATATATTCACTACTTCTAATAAAGTTGGTCTAGACTTTGATTTCCATTTTCTAGTAATTGCTTTTTTGGCAGCCACCATAATTAGACTCAGCAAGGTTTTACTATGTCTGGGCACTTCTGATTCTGTATCATAACTCAAAAAAAAAAAATCATCTAAGTCTGCCAGTTCATTACACTCCCAAAAAATATGTTCCCAGCTACTGCTTTCTTGCGTGTCCCACCTCCAACATTTGCTATCCACCTCAGGAAAAATTCTTTGGAGTCTACTTGGGGTATTAAAATACTTATGTAAACACTTCCAGGCAAAGATCCTAAATCTTCTAGACTTTGTTGCATATTTGGGAGACATACATATAACCACCATTGTCTCTTTGTGAATTGCTTATCCAGTCTCTCTTCCCAATCCTTTCTAAGCTCCTCTGATTGATTCTTATTATCATCATGCAGTATTTTATGTGCTTTACTAATTATTCCTTTTTTAACGACAGTTTCTGTTCTAGATTCAATTAAAAACTCTACCAGTGCTGGTCTTTCATTTAGAAGCTCCCTATATTCTTTCTCTTTGCCTATACTCAGATATCAATCGTTGATAGGGAAGGCAATCTCTAACCTGCAGTCCAAATAAATTCTTGGCTTCTTTCCATTCTATTACCTTTTCCTTTCTAGTTATTTGCTCCCAATACCTTGGTTCCTTTGCCAGTTTTCTCCATTAATTTTCGGCCCCCTTTTGCCTATTATCTATATCTCTGACCACAGTCATCCCTATACGCAAACTCTCTTTGCCCCATTCACATGCTGGTTTGGTTCTTAGAATACTCCCTGCTATTTTATGAACATAATAATCTGTATGATTTTGGTTGTTCTCCTTAAGAGTCTGCATCCAAAATCCCAATCTCTCTTTATTTCTTGAGCTTCCTACCTGTGTCAGTATCATTCCTTTCTACTTTGAATTATAGTTTTCTACTTGTGCTTTGTGTAAGAGCCTTAACTGTGTTGCTCTAAAATACCCCTCAAATTAGGTAATCCTAGTCTGCCTTGTTCTATTGGTAGAATCAGTTTATCCCACTTAACCCTTGCTGTTTTCCCTACCCAGGTGAAATCCTTCAACTCTTTAATTGCTATCCACAACTTCTCCGGTTGATAAAAATATGCCTGATCTGTGCATAAGACTAAAGGGACTAAAAACATTTTAATGGCTTGTATCTTAGTATCCATATCCTTATAACAAAACTTCCAGTTTCTTAATTTTTTTGTATTATCTTCTGTTTAGTTTATGCCGCGGTGGTACGGCGGTAGTGTTGTTACCTCACAGCAAGAGGTTCTCCCATTCGATTCTCGGCTTGGCTTGGGAGTGCCTTCTGTGTGGAGTCTGCATGTCCTCCCCGCGGTTGGGTAGCGTTCGAAAGACATGCGTGCATAAATGGGCGTGCCTTCATTGAAGGTTGGGCGTCGAGCTGGCACCTCAGCGTTTCGTAAAAATCTACTGCCAATCATTAGCAGACTGGAGTTCCGCTGTGGCGACCCCTTACCGGGAAAAAGCCCAAAGACAAACAACAACATCCTCTGTTTAGTTTCTTCCCACATATCTTTAGCTGCCCTCACAGAGTCATTTATAATCCGTACTCCTAAATACTTCATTTTATCATGTCTCCATAAATATGGATATTGTTGGACTAATTTGTGTGTGGGTACATAATTTACAGCTATTGCCTTTGTTTTAGCTTCATTAATTTTGTATCCTGAGAAGATTCGAAACGGTCTTAAAATATTTATTCCATAACACTGTAATGTCCCCTTCTGGTTTTGTCACATATAAAATAATATCATCTGCAAATAGAGCCAGCTTTTCCTGACTACCATACCAATTATATCCTTGAATTTCTGAATCACTTATTTTCTTTGCCAGTGGTTCTAAATATAATGCAAACAACAAAGAGGAAAGTGGGCAGCCTTGCCTGGTTCCTCTACTCAAGCAGAAATTATCGGAGAGGACCCCTCCCACTTTAATTTGCACCTTCAATCCATCATGTATTCTTCTAATCAGTGTTATAATTGTATCAGGGAAAGCAGATGCTTCCATTGCCCTCCTCATGAAGTCCCAGTCTACTCTGTCAGATTACTTTCTCTGCATCAAGACCCACCAATAAAAGTGGTACTTTCTTACATTCTCCTTCCCTCTGGATCATCAATGGTTCTGTCAGTATTATCAAATGTTTGCCTCCCCTCCAAAAACCACACTGATCCATATCTGTATCACTTTTGCCATTCTTTTAACCATTATAGACATAAACACTTTATAATCATGGTTTAGTATTGAAATGGGCCTATATGAAGCTGGATCCGATTCCGATGGATCTTTACCTCTTTAGATATTACTATTACCACTGCCTTCTTCCAGGATGCTGGTACTTCTCCTCCTCTTAAAATACTGTGAAGCAAACCTTCCAGATCTTTCCCTCCTACCTTCCAAACTTTCAAAGGAATACCATCTATTCCCAGGGACTTTCTTGTAGATTGGTTATGCACAGCCATTTTTATCTCATCCCTTCCTATCCTGTTAACAATTGAGCCTCATCTACCTCTACCTTTGGTGTATTTAAAGTGTTCTTTTGTGTTTTGGGGTAAATTTCAATACATGGCTAGCAAGTGCACTGCCAGGATGCCAGGAAAAAAAAGAAATACAGAGGACCTGAAGGAAAAACCGCTACAAAAGGTGAGAAAAAAACACCAACTGGGAAAAGTACTGCAGCTGTTCATCAAAAAGCTCAGCAAACTCCATAAATTACTTCCAGTAACCTTGAGGAAAGCATAAGACAATTGAACACAGACCTGGTTAAAATAAAACACTGATGGAGTATATCAACTCAAACAACAAAATGCTGGAAAAATGGAAAAAAGCTTTAAACTGATATTCAGATAAGGTGATACAACTGCAAAAGTCAGAGGTCAAAATGAAGAAAAGGCTGGCTGAATATGAGACTACTCAAGAAGAGATGTTTCAAAAAATAATAGAATTAGAAGACCAGGGCATGCAGGGAAAACCTGAGATTTCAGTTGTACCAGAGAAGCTGGAAGGAACAGACTGTATTAATTTTATAAAAGCACAAAATAAGCAACTGGGCTGGTATTCCACAGCAAACATTGTTATTTGAAAGTGCACATTGTTTGTATGCTCCAAACTTGGCTATGAGAAAGCAACATAGACCTTTAATAGTAAAGATGCAATCCTACCAGCAGAAGGAGATGATTCTGACAAAACTGTGACCAGAGGACAAGGTACTAAAAGGCTCCTGCACAAGCACAAACCTATAATTCAAAGTAGAAAGGGATGATGATGAAACAGGGGAAGCTCAATAAACAAGGAGAAAATGGAGTTTTGGATGCAGGTCTTTAAGGTGAATAACAGCAATCATACAGAATATTATATTCATAAAGTAGCAGAAAGTATTCTAAGAAATAAGCCAACATGAGAATGGAGGAAGGAGATTCTGATTGCAATTAGGGATACAGACAATAGGCAAGAGAGGGATGGAATTTATTGGTGAAAACTGGCAAAGGAACCAAGGTTTTGGGAGCAAATAACTAGAGAGGGAAATGTAAAAGAATGGGAAGACACCAATAATTTATTTGGGCTACAGATTAGAGATTGTCTTTCCAATTAAGGATTGATATCAGAGTATAGGCAAAGAGAAAGAAGTAGGGAAATCCTAAATGAAAGACTAGCACTGGTAGAGTTTTTAGTAGAATCTAGAACAGAAGCTGCCATTAAAATAGGAATAATTAATACAGCATATAAAATTTTGCATGATAACTATAAGAATCAATCAGAGGAGGTTTGAAAGGATTGGGAAGAGAAATTGGATAAGCAATTTGGAATGAAACAGAGCAAATATATATGTATGTCTCCCAAATATGCAACAGAATCTATAAGATTTAGGATTTTTGTTCAAGATTGTTTACATAGGTATTTTTTTACCCCAAGTAGACTCCTGAGAATTTTCCTGAGGTAGACAGCAAATGTTGGAGGTGTGATGGGAAAGAAAGAGGTAATTGGGAACATATTTTTTGGGAGCATAATAAGTTGGCAGACTTTAAAGATTTCCTGCAGACTACTCTGTCAGAGATACTAGGTGAGCAAATTGGTGTAACTAGAAAAATTATTTTTCTGAGGTATGAAACAGAATTGGAATTGCCTAGACATAGTAAGGCCTTGCTGAGTCTAATTATGGTGGCTGCCAAAAAAGCAATTACTAGAAAATGAAAATCAAAGCCTAAACCAGCAGTGCTAGAAGTAGTGAATATAGTAAGAGAGATAAAACAACTGGAATTGGGATCCTTAAAAAAGACGAGGTGCAAATTACATAGGAAAAAATGGGAACTGTGGGAATAATACAAACGGGAGGAATGAGGTTTAAAGGAAGGCAGGACTTGAATGAGCTATGTAATGTTTGACTGACAGTGATTGGTTAGATTATAAATGTATAATGTTTGCAATTTGGATTATGTTAATATGCTTTGTGATGTAAATGCTTGCAGCTGGGTTTATGTTAGCATGGTTTGTTTTCATTTGTGTAAATGTAGAATTGCCTTTGTCATAAGTGATAATTTAATAAGATTTTCTTGTTAAAAAAAAAAGTTTCACACACGCACAAGAAATAGCTTTTGATCAATGGACACTTTTTCTGGAATTAAGAATGGTTCTTTTCCTATGCATCCACCCCTCTTGTAAAGCTCATAGCAAAGTTCATGGTTGACGATCTACTTACCTTGTTTGTGCTGTGGAAATTAAACAAGTACAGGCTGTTGGTCTTTCAGCCTCTTGTGAGCAAGAATTTGATTTTCCCATAGACCACGGGACCCTTCTAGCTGTATTGCAGACCTTTTACATCTCAGAAAGTAGTTGCTTCATTAGTGGCATTGCTGCTGTTCAGCTTTTTGGTAGAGATGAAGATAATTGATGCTAACAGGAAATTTTCTGGGAGTAGTAACAAGCCCATGTGAAAGTTTTTTTTTTGGTTACTAAGCTGCCCATTGCTACATATGCCATTATTCTGAGGTTGCAATTGACCTTTTTTAATTTTAGTTCTTGGTCTTAAGTATTCATCAGTTAAGGGTAATGACTCAGGTTTTTAAAACCCTTCATGATCTAGTAGAAGACATGACTCTAGCTCAGCACATATTAGGTAAGCATTTCCTTTTGAGACCACTTTACCTTAGGTTGATGATCAAAATCTATTTTCTGTTTTAGAACCATCAGTTCAAAATTAGCATATTGACATGGCATTTTTGGACCATTAGGCTTAGCAGAGCAAAAATGCATGTTTTTGGATGCATTCTTTTTAAAATAATTTATTGACCAAGTGATGCTTTTAAAACCCCAAAAATAAGTATATTTCTTTGCAGATAGTTCCATTAACAAGGAAAAGAGTTATAAGTGATGGCACATAACACACTGGTAACTCAACGTGGCAAAAGATGATGACACAGAAGAACAGTAGCTTGTGAAAACCAAATTATGAACAAATGTGCAATTTTTTTGTCCATAATGATTTAAATTCTTTAAACATTTTTAAAGCAGAATATAGTTTAGGGCCTTTTATATTTTTTCTTACATTTATTTAATGATTTACACTAATACATTCCATCCATCCATGCATCCATAACCCATTTAACCATTTTTCATATAGATTCAGGGTGTCACTTAAACAATGACAATCATCTAGAGCCAATGTTCATACCTCCATGTGGTTAGCCCTGCCATGGTTGTTCTTTCCACTTACAAATTGTAATGCAATATTTAGAGAATATTGACTAAATTAAAGTTATAGGCCTGCACTATGGGAGGACTAGGTCATCCAGAGAGCACCAGTAAAGCCTGATGCCATAACAAGTTTATCCAGCTTCCTGCTTAGAAAATCTCACAAAGTGGTTACAGATTTGCATTTTCAAAAGATATGCTTAACATCCACTTCTTTCACATCGTAAGTCTGGCAATTACTGTCTTCCAAAGGAAAACTGATCAGTAGTTAAGTATTTTTACAGCTGTGAATTCTCTCTCTAACCTGATATGTCTGTCGATCTGCAGCTCCCTTCTACCTAGTCAACCTATTTATTCCCCTTCATCGGGTCAAAGGTTGACTGGGAGAAGCCATCATTTAGACAGCCATCAGGGGCAGTTTCTTATTTTCTGTTTTATCTCCTAACTCCTACGCACCCTTGGTAAAGCACTGGGGTAGGACATGCAGGCAGTGGGCTGATGGCAGAGGACATCCCCTCACTTCTGCAAGGGGTGTTCCCTGCAAGCAGCCCTTCTTCTCCTGATGCATGAATGGTTCTCTCTCTCTGGTGTCCAGCAAGGGAGTTAACACTACCCAAAATGCCTCTGAGTGCATACAGTCCTCTCTCTACCCCTCCCCCTGGAGAGATGAGCGTGAAAAATCCCTTCATGTCTCCCTCCCCCCTGTTTGGCTCCTCCACTGCTGAGGTTATTAATATAACCCTGGACATCTGAGTCGCACTCAGGCCTCTATGCTTTTGCACAGTGGAGGTTTTGAATTGGGTAAAAGGATATTTAGAAGTGGATATGATTTTGTAATGGACATATCTTAAAAGAAGACTGTTGTGAATTAAAGTTTATTTCAGCAATATAATTACCCAAACATGAATGAAAGTATGAATTTGCAAAAAAAAAAAAAAATGTCAAAATGGAGCCTGTGTGCTCCAAAAAATAGGCTTTTTTAACTTCTGTAAACTGAGTACAATATTGAAGCTTTTATAAATGTAAATATGACAATGTAAGAAATTTAATTAGAGCAGTTGAATACTTTGTAGTTGCTGTCACCCTTGCCCATCTAGTCTCAGATTTGCAGGCTGTGATGCACAAGGAAGGAGCACTGCTTGGTCTTTCACAGGTCTGCTTTAAATGGTTTAAGGCCTGTTTCTGAGTTGAGTTTTTCCTCATCTGGTTCCAATGACATTTTATGTTTTTTTTTTTGTCACTTATCATGGCTGTTCTGAAAAGAGTGCATGGTAAAAAAAAATAATAATATTCTGTCTGGGAAAAGAATGTCTTGAAGTTAAACAGTCTTTAAACAGATTGTCTACAACATTACATTCTTTTATTACGAGGCAACAGACATTTATTTCATATAGTCATAAGGCACTTCATCTGGGTTTATTCCTTTAGTGCTTACTATATGTCCATAATAGACATTTTTCTGGTAGTCACCTGGTTATCCGTGCACACCTTTACTAAACAATATAATCTGTGGGCTCATTTCTGAAACATGACTTTCCATGGGATTGCTGTGCTGCTGGGCATTCTGTCATGAGCTCTGTTTGAGTCTGTCTGCCTCACCTTGATGTTATGGCCTTTTAATTGGGGTTCTGCTCAGTTGATAAAGCCATGCAAAGGGCCTGTTAAATTATTATGTTACAAATGCTTAACATCATCTAATTATTCAAAGGTCACTTATAGACAGTACTTTGTCCTAGCCTCTTTCTACCTTGAGATTTTCAGCCTCTATTTAAGAATTGTTCCCTTTTCAAGTGATACCTGGCTTTACACAGCAGATATATTCAGAGACCTTGAAAGAGTATATACCTTTAAACAGTTGTTTACATATGCCATTGTAGACCAGACAGTGTATGTGGGCCATCTACAGACCCTGGAAACTACAGACCCATAAATCTCACTAGTCTTGTGTGTAAAGCCATGGAAATAATTATCATTGAGATTATCATTGGAGATATAGTAAACCTCCAGACTCTGGACCCAACTCAGTTTGGTTTCGTTAAGGGCAGATCATGCCTACTCAACCAGGTGGACTTCTTCGAGAAGGTCACCAAAGCAATGGATGAGGGCAAAGCCATTCACACTGTCTACCATGACCTGGCCAAGGCATTTGAAACAATACCCCACTCAGGTATTTTTGAAAAACTCAAGAGGTTAGGTGCAAACCTGTATGTCACCCGGTGGATAGCCAACTAGCTCCTAGACAGGACCCAGGAAGTTAGAATTGGGGAGTCCACCTCTACAAAGAGGTCAGTCACAAGTGGAGTTCCTCAGGGATCAGTTCTTGAACTGCTCCTTTTGGCATTTACTTCTCAGAAGTCAAGGCCAATGTCAGTGGTCTGTGGCTGAGTAAATTTGCAGATGATTGCAAATTAGGAGCTGTCATTGAATCTCACACTGACACAAATGTTCTCCTAGAGGGGCTGAAACAGACAAACAACTTTTGTCAGAGCCATGGACTAAAATTAAATGCCAAGAAATAGTATCCTTTGAGAAGTCATCCATCCCTGGTAACTATCATATTGACAACACATCCCTTAGAGCTGACCCAGGAGTCAGGGACTTAGGGACACATATAGATAGTAATCTAGCCTTTGATCATGATGTGTCTGCAGTGATGAGGAAATTATTTTATGTTGCGCAACTTATAAACAAAGGTATGTCATCTAAGTCCAAGGAGGTTATTGTTCCACTGTATTCGGCATTCATCAGACCTATCATTGAGTACAATGCCCCTTTTGGTATTTACCTAACCAGGCATATCCAACAAATGGAACGTCCACAGAAGTTCCTCACTAAAAGAATACAGGGCATAAGTAATGTATCCTATGCAGACCACCTCAAGGTCCTATCCCTGTATTCTGTCTCCTACAGGCTTTTGAGGGGAGATCTATGCCTGGTATACAGGGCATTGTCAAATCCCACTCTGCTGGACCACCTGCATATCCACAAAACAAACATCACCAGAATTACCCATTCTAAAGACTTAAACCTTGTCTGTAATATAAGTAGGACCTGCTGGAGAGATAGGTATGTATCCCAGAGACTACCCGTCTGTGGAACAGGCTCTCCACCCATGTGAAGCAGATTTCTTCCCTAACCCAATTCAAATGCAACTTGGACATTTGGAGGGGAAACTGGAAATTCATCCATGGTTTGGCACTAATGGACAAAGGTAACCTGTAAATTGTTCATCTCCCAGGCACATGCCTACACTTATCAAGGGTACTGGAACTGTCAGAGATGTGGGATGCATGGCTAGGCTTAAAAAGGTCCTTGTGGTCATTAGCATAGTAAACACCTATGAACCTATGTGTAGGCCTTGATCAGGAACTTAAGAGCTGTGTGAGACAGTAAGATACAGAAGATGTCAAGTGTTAAACCACTGTAGAGAACCCTTTCACAGAAGAACTGATATACCACTTAAACAGCATTTTGTTAGCTGCCTTTGTCAGATGCTTATTGAAAGAGAAACCAAGGTGCAGCCATACATCTAAATGTTTGAGGCTCATCATCCATACCACTCTGTATTACTAAGGCATCAAGAGTGTGGGCAGATTAGGTCAATCTTTTTCAATGCCAGAGAGCATGCAGTCTGTATTACTTGGATTGATCTTTATACATTTGCTGCTAAATGAGCTGGACTTTAGCCAAGTCCTCTGGTAATGTCTGAGTCAGCAAGCCATGGCAGAATTAGGGCTAGTTAAGACTGCAGTTGTTGGAGCATCTACAGATTAATTTTCCAGAAGTTGCCTGTTTAGGAATGCAGATTACAAGAGAGGTCTTCTAAGGAGTCACTCAGAAGCACACCTTGCTTGATGGCTTACGGTTAGTTAGAAGGATTTCATGTCTTACAAAGATTTTTTTATGTAAACCATAACCCAAGAATTGCCCACTGACATTGTATGAAACAAAGTATAGAGGCTTAGTTCTTACTCTGCTCGTAACGAACAATGTCAAAGGAAGAAATATTTTACTGCTGTTTTTGTGTTTACCATGTCCATTTTCTTAAAGATTAACTTGATGAGGCATGTTTATTTGTGGCAGTGCTGTGGGTTATCTGAAAGTTTTGTCTTTGTGTGAGTCCACCATATTTAAATTGTTTAGTAGCTCCAGCTCCAGTGATTGTTTTGGCAACAGAGATAGTGGTGTGCAGTTCAATCCACATTGTGTATCCTCAACATCACTGCACAAGAATGACTCTGGCCTACTTGCACATTCCTAGTAGATGTCAGAGGAAAGAGTAGAATTTGGAACAAAAGTGAGTGGCTTAGTTGTGACTTTTGCAGCTAGTATATGATGAAGTTAGAATGTAAGCAGTTTGGTATGAGGACTACCTCTTTCTTACATGCTAATAAAAGGATAGTGACTTTTTATTTATTCATTTGTTTGGAAGCCTAGTAGGTGCACTAATGCAACCTGGACCATTTCCAGTCACATTGCTTAGAAATATTTAAGTGATTGAGAGAAAGCTCATCAGCACATGAAACAAATACCCCTACTCTTCGATGTATGGTTGCCGTGGTGATCTTTAACATTTACATGGACTGCTTTCATATCAAGTAGATGTAACTATTGCTAAACATTTCCTCCAAAGACAGTACCTGTATCACTGTCAACCAGCTGACTTTGCAAAGAGGCATCAATTGCTGACTACCACCTAGGCAACCCATGTTTGAGTAGTGACTTGGGTATCTGTTAGAGGTGGCATAGGGAGATTGGGTGTACTTTTCCCTGGAGTGAGATGGTTACAGCTAGCTCCTTAGGACAAGGATGACTTCACTTGCATTGGTAATTTGTCTTTCTGCTGGGAGCGGCAGCATGTTTGGTAGCATGCATGCAAGTGTGCATCCCATAAGGAAGCATTTACAGAAGTGTGGCCATGAGAGGGGGTCATTAAGTTCTTCATCTACATGAACTCTGGGTGGCCTGTTACCTTAACACCCAATTCTTGTCTCTTGCTCTAGTCAGGTAACAAGTGGGCTATAGGACTGGTGCTGTGTCTGGGGAATGAGTAAGTTCAGCCTTTACCATGTAGGAGGAGGAATGAATGAGCCATCTGGATCAGGTATGGGAGCATTAGGGGAGATTGTGGTGATGGAGCAGATGTGGGAGTGAGGAAAAAATAGACTGTATTGCTGTCATTCATGCGGCAGTGTACATGTTACAGCACAAGGTGCTTTATGTGGGGTTAAAACACCCATTCCTCTAATTTTACAGCATCATAGACGGTTGTTAGCCTTTTGTTTTAGTAGTACTATATTTCTTTGTGGATACCACACAGAAGTGAAACTGGCATTTTAAGGTTTTGAGAAGATGTGCTTTAGTCCAAATCCTCCTTAGAGATATAGCTGGAAAAGGTTGCTTCATGCTGCAAAAGGATTGCTGAGTGGTATATTACAGGAACGGATTGCTTGCAGATGCCTCGATGACATTGGGTCTTGCCACATAGAAAGATGCGGCTGCTTGTTGTATAGTAGAAGGCAACTGTGAATGTTAAAGAATACATCCTGCTTTGTTTGCATAAGAAAATTACTTTGCATTGTATCAGAGGAGAGTAAGTCCACTGTAATAATGAAGTATATTATTTCCTGAGATATGATAGAAAATTCATTCTTGCTGAACAGCTAGAGATTGCTCCTAATTATGCAAGAAGAAATTCCCTGCTGAAATAATGACACCTTTTCCCTACAGTGTTTAAAAACATTGTCAACTGATAACCACATTTTTTTTGTTTTGAGATAAGAAATTGCTTCTTCTTGTAAAGAATTATGATGCTTTCTGGTATTCTTTACATAGTGAGTCATTCCTTGCAACTTCACAGCACTGCATTCCTCTCAGCTCTGGCATTTAAAAAAAATCATAGCAGAGGGTTAGAAAGAGGAACACTTTATCATTTTTTGCAATAGAAGTTCTCTCTATACTAGACTCTATACAGTAAGTGAAAAAAAGGTCTTTATATAAACGTAATTTATTTACTTAATACATGATGTCCCCATAACTAGACTTGACTTTATGAGGAAATCAGGAAATCTAGGAGGAACAAGTATAAGTGTGAGGACTAAAATTATAACTCTGTGCCAAAATCGTAGTAGCTGAGAAGTATGTAATGAGCTGCCAGTGCACAATTGTTGGTGTTTTGCTTATTTTAAGAATTAACTTAAAGGGACAGTCCCATTGTTTAAAGTTAGGGTCCGAGTTAAGCTGACAGACGTCACGCCTACTTTGACATGTCACTTTCATTCCCACCCACAGTGTTATTTTACTTTTAAATATCATGTAAATCCACAGTTCCAGTCTTTTTTCAGCTCCCAGTATAAACTAATCTTTGGATTTGTGTTCCTCTCCAACTTACATTGGATTGGGGAACTATACCCCCAGCTCCTGGCTCATATTTCAAATAGAAAAAGCTGTTCTAGGGAAAAGGTACATTAGTGTATACTAATTTTTAAATTTTGCATCGCTCATGCTTCTACAGATGTAGACGCAGCCCGCTCATAAAAAATAGTGCATTCGTTTAGTAGTATTCAGAAATCAGCACATATCAAACTAGAAGGTGAAAAAGGAACAGAAGTGTGTGTCTACTAATGCTTCAACCTTCTGTCACACACTTGCTTTCTATGGAATTACTAGCAGGTCAAAGAATCATTACACCAGGCTAGTACTCAAAAATCAGAATACAGTAAAACATGAAAGAAAGAGAAATATGGTTTTGACTACTGTTTGCCTGACTTAGATGCTTTCTGTACGTAAAAGCCATGTCATAAAGTTGTTGTAGATGACCAGGATTCACAATCACCACAGAATAAAATATGAAATGAAAGAAACAAAAAAATGTGTTTACTAATGTTTTAAAAGTCTTGCATTACTGATGTGCTTTCTAGAGCAGCAGCAACAGTCAGGTCATAAAATGCCTGAAAGGCTGCTTTTCTCAATGGGTGAAATGCGCAGATTAAATTAATGAATGGCTCACAGGGAGAGCTGTTGTCAGTACAACTGGATTTTGAGATGGAATTTGGCTAACATCTTTGAAACTTCCTTTAGGCACTCTTCCCCCAACCCGCTCAGCCAAAGGTGAGCATGCTCAGAAAGGCAAACCTAAAATGTAAACAAAGGCTGAATCAAAACAAAAAATCCCTGAGACTATCCCTTTAAGTAGCTGTTCATTCTTATAAGCTTTTAAGTTAAATGGCCGATCTGGTAGATGTTACACTATGTCTTTTATAAGGTGTAATGTCTATTTTTCTTACTTTTTTTGTAGTGAATTTATTGTATGATACCTTTGAAAAGGTACCAGAGTAATATTTTGTTTGATTATTATGCACCATGTAAAAGGGACTGCCCCTGGTAAGATATGTATGAAAGAATATTCCTTATTAATTAAAATCATGGGAAGTAAGTGCGGCTTAATGAATATTATACAGTGACCCCCCATTAATATTCCAAAATGTGTGCGCTGATTGGTCAGCGTGCACGTTGTAAATCAGAGTTATAGTAATGGAAAAAGGTCCGGTCGCCCAGTTTTTTCCATTAGTATAACTTTTTTTTTTTTTTTTTTTTACAGCAACGGAGAACACAAGATCTCCATTGCTTTTTACAACCTGTCTCGCTATGTTAAACGAGTTTAACATAGCGAGACAGCTTTAAAAAAAGCAACGGAGCATCTCTGTTGCTTTTTTAAAGCTATCTCTCTATGTTAAACCCATTTAACATAGAGAGACACTTTAAAAAGCAACGGAGATCTTGCTTTCTCCGTTGCTTTTGCCCACAGCTCTGATGTACTGCGTAAGTATACGCATGTGCAGTACATCAGAACTGCCACAGAATACCAGACAGCTGTGGAAGGGCAGCAAGGAGGCATTATACAATGCCATTATTTAAGAAAAGTAATTCTTTTTTTTCTTAAATAATGTCACTGCATAATAGCAATAACCCACTTCTGGGTGTGGGTAATGCTGGATTTACCCACGGTTGTCTTTGTTTGGCCACTCGGGCTTCGTCCTTGTGACCAAACCACACCAACTGTGGGTAAATCCAGCATTACCCACACCCAGGCGTGGGTTATTGCTATAGTGTTGTACTGTGAGTTTCTGCCAAGCCGAGTGTGTGCCTAATCTTTGATTGTTGTTTCCCTTTGTTTGTCTGTGAGAGTTGAACAGAAGACCATCCTCTACTGTCCTGTTGGGAAGTACTTGAGAATACCTGGTCCTTAATTCTACTAATTCACTTTAATTGGAGGTTTCCATTTCTCCACTGGTGTTTAACTAAATTAAGGACAGTACAGTTTTTTTCATTTTCCTTTCCCCCTATTAAAAAAAAAAAAAAAAAGATCCACTGTCTCCTGCACTGCTTCCTACATGTTTGTGTCACAGGGAATCTTCTACTGCACCTCCCCAGCATACCCTTAATTGCTTATCAGAAGTTCTGTCCTGTAGTTTTACTAGTTCAGAGCTCAGTTAAGTTTAATATGTGCTTAACTATAATGGCATGACTTGGCAATTTCATAATATTTCATAGTCTCTTAAAAATAACTTTAAAAAGTCCTCACTCCAAAAATGACTTCAAGAAATTAAACAACTTAAGGAGAAAATAAAGCTACCAAGGTAAGGCTGACTTTAGCAATTGTAGGATCTAGTATGAGACATTTTGGTGGACAAAGCTGCACCTCTCGCCTATCTCCCAGCCACACCCCTCCAGCTATGGCCTACTGAACTTGTTATTTTAGATTAGGTTCCAAGAACATGCTAGTACTCTGAGTAAAACAATATATTATTAGCTTGTATTTTGATAAAAAAGCCCTTTCTTCTCAAACTCTTTTTCCTAAAGTAAGGAACAAATCTGTAACATAATGATAAATAAATAAATCATAAATAAATGCCCATAATCTGTAGTTAACCATTTATCCTTCTAAACTGCATTAGAAACCTTAGGATCAATAACCAGCAGTGCACTGAGTTGTTACATAATAACACCCACTCTGACCCCCAGAGACATAGCCAGCACGTTATCAGCAAAGGTCATTTCAGAATTCTATCCCTGTTCATACTGTGCCTCCCTCCACTTGACATTAGGTCTTCCCCTTCCCATGATCACCTGTAAGTAAACCATAAAAGTTCTCACAGTAGTGAAAAACAACTAGTTGTGTGGGTGCTGACAGTTTGCCAGAATGCTTACTTCTTTCTGTGGAGCAGTGTTTTACTTACCCACTCCAAGAACTGATTTTATGCCAAAGCAGCAGTGAACTTACCCTTACAAGTCTGACTCCGCTTCTAATCATGTCAATTATAGACCAAAAGCCTTACTAACCTTATTTGTAAGTTAATGGAATGCATAATTATGGACCTTATAAAAATGATATTGGCATCCTGCTTTCCCTTCACCCAAGCCAGTATGGTTTTGAGTAGAGTAGATTCTGACTGCTAAAAGGGGTGGACATCTTTGAAAAAGTCACGGAGATGGTGGATGATGGTAAATTTAGTACACAGCAAACCTTGACCTGGCCATGCCTTCGATGGCATTCCACACTCAGGCATTATAGACAAACTAGTCAAACTGTATATAAACCTTTATGTAACCCAGTGGATAGCAAACTGGAGTGGCTCACCGAGAGAATGCAACAAATTAGGATTGGAGGCAATCTTTACATCAAAAAGGCCCATTAGAAGTTGTGTCCCTTAGGGGTGGGTACTAGGACTAATCCTATTTGGTATGTACTTCTCTGAAGTCAGAACTGATGTCCAAGGTCTTTTGCTGACCAAATGCACAGACTGTTGTAAGCTTAAATCTTCCATCAGCTTTCAAGAAGTGTGCCAGATTTAGCATGAAAAATTAGCATGTACAAAAAAATGGTATCAGGACCTTGGGCTAGACCTAAATACTAAAAAGTGTAGTATGACATCCTTTGCTAAACATGAACAGCCCTGTACCTGCTGCAAAGAATGCACCTTTATCAAAATCAATCTAGTTGTTAGAGACCTGGGCTTCCCCATAAACACTGAAGTCTCCTTTACCCATTGTATATATTGGCAGTGATTAGAAATCCCTTCTGCTTAGCCTAGCTGATTAACAAAGGTATATCATTCAGATCAAAGGATATTAGTATCTCACTCTCACTTTCTACACCCTACTTAGACTTACAGTAGAATAAAATGCCCATTTTGGTATGTACCTGACTAAACACATGCCCAGCTGGAAAGACTCCAGATTTTCATCACACAGAAGATCTAGGCCTGAGTTTCCTAAATAATGCAGAAACTTTAAGGATGTGCCTCCCTTTTCCATCTCATGCTGACTCCTGTGGGTGACCTCTGCCTAGCTTTCAAGGCCTCAAATGACCCTGTCCTGCATGACCTCCTACATGTTCACAAAACCTGTAATACCTTAAATACCTCCACAAGACACCTGAACATTCACCATAATCTAAATAAAATTTGCTGGTGTAATAGCTACATATCCCAAAGCATTCTTTTCTGGAACAGACTGCCATTTAACATCAAAGTAGCTTTCTAACCCTCCTCAAGCACATCCTTGATAAGAGAGTGGGTAACAGGAAATGCATCCATGGTCTAGCTGCACAAACCCTTACAGAAAGGAGTAGTGAGTTGTGAGAATAGTACTGGCTGGGCTTCAACTGACCATTCATATCAACAACCTATTAAAAAGCTATAAACAAAAGTGCTCCTTATAGTATGCATATAGTTTGTGAAGCTACTGACAGTTGTTTTCAAAAGATATCGTTGTTATTTACTGTGCCTGTCACGACTTGCAAAATAAATACAGTTTAAGGTTTGGAGTCAAATTAATGCATCCAGTGTAAAGCTGATGTTGTGCTGAACAGTTAGCAGTTCACACTTATTTATTTATTTGCAGTTTGTTAACCGGGAAAGTCCAGTGGGCCAAAATGAGCCCGTTTTCAATGGAGGCCCAGGGAGAAAAGCTCCATATACAATTATTACAAAGCTAATATCAACAAGGTTAAGTACAATACAATTTTCAAAACTACTAAAAACACAGTACTATAGAAGACAGAATAATAACATTTGAACAAGGTGTTGTAACAAAGCATTGAATGAAATTAAAACATAAGTATTTTGGAGTACATAAGTATGATTTGGAGTGCAGGCAGTTATGCACTCAAAGTTTCATGAGGTGAGAGGTATGAAGAATTAGAGCAAGAGAGTAGAATAGGGAAAGGTGAATAGGCTGAGTTATGAGAAAGGAAGAAAGGGAGAGGGAGTGGAAATGAAGGGAGTCACTAGGTTGAGTTTTGAGAAAGGAGGAAAAAAAGGGGGAGCAGGAATGAAATAGAGGGAGTCAGGTGGGGTGACAGCATGAGCATTCCCAGTGAGAAGAGAGATGGGAATGGAGCATGGTCTTGAAGGTGGAGTGGTTTTGGGTGATTCAGATGTGGGGGGGGGGTGTGAATTCCATAGGCAAGCGATGGATAAAGACAGGAGAAATTGCCCAGGTGCAGGTAAGAGTTTGTACAGTTCTAGGAGGTTCTGGTTACTGGACCTGAGTAGTCTTATCAGGATGATACAAGGTGAGTATGGAGGAGAGGGAAGGGCAGTTAGAGGGTTTGAAAATGAGTTTGTGAGCAGTTAACAGTTGAATGTAAGAGAGATTGTGGGGGAGTTCCAGCCAGTTCAAGAAGTAGAGTGCATCACAGTGGTGGGAGGAGGATTTGGTCCCAGTAGCAAACTTAGAGATTTTATTGTAGCAGGATGACAGTTTTGACTTTAGGGAGGATTGAAGGTTGGTGAAGAGAGGGGCGTCATACAAGAGAGAGGGGATGAGGTAGGAAATAGAGAGTAGATGTTTGGATGAGGGAGTGAGATAACGGCTGTGACAATACAGCAGTCCAAGCTTTTGGTGTGTTTCCTCAATACTGGTTTGTATATGAATTTTCTTCTTCTTCTTTTGGCTTTTCCCGATTAGGGGTCACCACAGTGGAACTCCGGTCCGCTAATGATTGGCAGTTGATTTTTACGATGCTGAGGTGCCAGCCTGACGCCCAACTTTCAACAAAGGCATGCCCATTTCACGCATGTCTTTCAAATGCCACTCTACTACGGGGAGGACATGCAGACTCCACACAGAAGGTGCTCCAGCCAAGAATCGAACGGGAGAACCTCTTGCTGTGAGGCGACAATGCTACCGCTGCACCATCGGGGCTTACAGTTTGTATATGAATGTCAAACTTTAAATGTTCATCAATGATAACACCTAGAAGTTTTGTATGTGAGACTATTTCAATGGGAATCTTATTCTGACTGAATATGAAGAAGGAATTTTTATCGATAGGGGTGTTTTTAGATGGGGTTAAGATCATGATCGTGATTTTGGTTTTGGATGCATTGAGAGCAAGGTGATTTTTCAACATCCAAGACTCTGTACAAGAGAAGGCATCTTGTGTTAGTTGCATGAGTTTGGGGAGAGACTGAGCATAGCAAATTATGGTGGAATCGTCTGCGTATTGGACAAGTTTGATATTAGAAATGCACTGAAGAAAATTATTAATGAAGATGTTAAAAAGTAAGGGACCCAGTACTGACCCTTGTGGAACTCCTGTTGAAGTGTGAAGGAAGGAAGAGGTACTATTGTTCCACTTGATGGCTTGCTGCCTATTTACTTGTTTATTAATACTTACAGTTTCAATGATGTGAGTATTTGTTTGCACTAAAACTTCATAACTTGATTTTGTCAAAAGGCTCATTTGGGAGTTCCAGCGGAAGCAAATAGTTAAAAGTCAGTGCATACAAACTGAAAAATATCCACACAAAGATTAAATTGTAAAATATGTGTTTGATCTGGATCTCAGCTGCAGCCATGTTACGTGAAGTGATATTACAGAATTCTGCATTATTCCCATGATCAGGTTTATTGTTGCAAAAGTTTAGGGGAGCAAAAACCACAAGATCAGAGTGAGATCCTTTTTTTTATTAAATGTCGTACTTTTCACATGGTGAGTATTCCATCAGCAGGTAAAAATTGAAAACCTATTTAGCCATTTATCATCTGGCATGCAGAATGTCTCATACAACATTTGTCACATTGAATACTGCCACTAAAGAGATTTGTCAGTTTATAACTCACTCCAACACTAAGGAACATCATTGTATTAGTTTGCAAAAATATAGACTGGCTACCTATCATTGTCATGTTCACACCTTAGCTCTGTTCACTAACTACCTGATGTTCATCGTGCATACAGCTGCAGTCATTACAGATGGGTTATCTTGCCGTCAGGCGGGTCCTCGGTCGGCCGAATTCCAAAGTCTAGTTCCGGCGTCGGTTGTCGTCGCTTCTTCCCTGACGTCAGTGCGGCAGGGGTATAAAAGAGGCAGCCAACGCTATTTTCTTCAGTCTTTCTTGCCGCGCGGTGCCCGAAGCAGAAGCAGTTCGCAAGTGCCGGTCGGCCAGCTCCTGAGATTTATGAAAGTATTTCAGCCGAAGTCTTCTTTAAAGCTAAGTACCCCATTGGGGAAACTTTTCTTGCCTCAGACCGATGTCAGAAAAAGTTAATAATTGCATTTCTTGTGGGAAGCAAATACCGCATAAGGATTTCCACTCTTTCTATATACCTTGCTTAGGCCCAGACCACGATGTCTAGGCCTGCCGTTTTTGTGCTAGGTTCAACAAGCACCCTATTAATCGCAGGGTGGAGTTCGCCCTTCATTATTTTGGCAAAAAATTGAATTATATCATGTCGTCGGATACACCGACACCAGTTTTGAGCAAAAGACGCAAAGATAAGGACCGACATCCGAGGTCCGCACCGAGTACGGAGACCACGCTTGGGCCGACTACCGGTTCTCCGGTTCTCAGCGAGGCGCCAACGCAGTCCCTGAATACCGATGAAACTACATTACCGGTGACATCAGTACCCGAGGTCGCAGGCCCCCCGGTTTCCTTACCTACTGCAGATACCGACGCCACTCTTGGCGGGGAAACTCAAAATTTAATCAGGCCTGCCATTTCTGAAGGCATCTTCAGGCCTTCCACCTTCTCCATTAAATCTTTCACTAAATCTAAAGCAGCCATGAAAGCTAAAAAACAGGGTCCTCAGACCTCCTCTCAAGGCCCCATGCCTAAAAAGCAAATGCTTAAAATGGCTGAGGATTTGATTACTCTCATCAGGGGTTCTCAACCCCCCCCTGACAAAAGACCCAGATTGGAGGAAGACTACCCTTCCTCAGACCAGGCTTCTATTACCTCAGAACACTCTGAGGACCAGGATTACACCTATTCCCCTTTCGAAGACTCTGATGCTGAGGAGTCTATTCCCTCGGTCTCCCCCCCTAAGGACTATTCTTTTGGGGAAACCCTGCATACATTGAGGGAACACTTTCACTGGGAAGGCCAAGATTACTCAGATTCCAAGAAAAGACTCAGGGAATTTCTACTGCTCCCCCAGCATAGGCCCCTGGCCATTCCTCCTGTTTTAGATATTTTGGATGATGTGTACACAGAAGCCAGCCTTAATCCAGATTCTTTACCTCCAGCCCCTGTTAAACCAGATAGGTATTACTGGGTTCCTGATTCCCACCAGTTCCTTTATAAAAGCCATACTGCTGACCCCGAAACTATTTCACAGGGTCCCAAGGGAATAAAGGCCTCTACTGCTAAGAACCCTTTACCTTCAGAGAGAGATTCCAGAGCATTAGAAAGGTGGGGGGAAAAAGGTGTATACTTCTGCCACTTTAACCATGAGGGCATTAAACTGTCAATTCCATATGTTAAAGTACCAACAGTTTTTGTTATCTCATTTGAAAAGCAAAATGGCACAAACAGAACAACCAGATTTGAAAGAGTTACAGG
This sequence comes from Protopterus annectens, assembly GCF_019279795.1. Lineage (NCBI taxonomy): Eukaryota > Metazoa > Chordata > Ceratodontiformes > Protopteridae > Protopterus > Protopterus annectens. The sequence continues at coordinate 1,476,904,493 of NC_056735.1, read as the reverse complement.
ATTTGTTGCATGGTACAGAGCAAGTGGGTAAACATACCTTGCAGTGTGGTTTTGATGCTCTAGAGGCCTCATGTAGAGCTGCTGTCACGGGGTCTGTTATACGTAGACATGCTTGGCTCAAAGAGCAAACTTTACCAGATCATGTCAAAGCAAAGTTATTAGATGCACCTCTTCAAAAAGATGTATTGTTTGGTGTTAAAGCTGAGGAGGTACTAAAGAAAATGGAGGAAAAAGCGAAATCAATGCAAACAGTGAAAGATTTCCTTCAGGTACAACCTCCAAGGTTCAGCAGAAACTGGCCTTCAAAAAATTGGTCCTTTCCAGCCACGGACAGACCTCAAAGGGGCAGATACAGATGCCCAAGGGGTAGAGGACAACCTCAAGGATCTTACAGAGCAAGACAATGGCAAGCACCAACCCCAAGAGGTGGAGAAGATAGATCACAGACATTTAGAAAACAAACACAATGACTTCCCCCTATACCTGCCAAGCAAAGCTTTAATGGCAGCACCTTTGGGCGGAAAACTGGCATTATTTTCAAAAAAATTGTCATATTGTTACAAAAGATAAATGGAATCTGGACATTATAGACAGAGGCTACAGGTTCCATTTTCACACCCTTCCAAAAATGAGAGGCATGCCAAATCTGCCACAGAATCAAAGGGCAGAGGCACAAAGACAAATTTCCGCTCTCATGGACATGAAAGCGATTCAAGAGGTACCTACAAAAGAAGAAGGTCAAGGTTTTTATTCCAGACTATTCCTGGTACCAAGGAAAGACAAAGATTGGAGACCTATCTTAGACCTGTCCATCCTAAACACATACCTACAGGTGCCAAAATTCAAGATGCTCACATTACAGCAGCTTCTTCCCATGCTGGGCAAGGAGTCTTGGCTGGTAACACTGGACCTCAAGGAGGCATACCTGCATGTCCCTATCAGACAAGATTGCAGAAGATACCTCAGATTTCTTGCAGGTTCAACCCATTACCAATTCTGTGCATTGCCCTTTGGCTTATCTACTGCGCCCAGAGTGTTTACGAAATGCCTGGCATCAGTAATTGCCTTCTGCAGACTACAAGGAATACAAATCTACCCATATCTGGATGACTGCCTGATCCAAGCGGACAGCAAGGACATTCTATTGCAGCATCTGGCGTTTGTAATAAAACTGTTAAACTTCCTGGGATACACAGTGAACAAAAAGAAATCAAAACTAATACCTTCTCAACAGATAATTTTCCTGGGTGCCAGCTTAAATACAAACACCCAGATGCCCTGCCAGACAAACAAGGGCAACTGTCGCAATACTTCAACAAAATGGCAACTTTCACCAGGCTAACTGCAAGGAAAGTCCTGCAGGCTCTGGGATTCATGGCATCTTGCATCCTACTAATCCCATGTGCAAAGCTGCATATGAGGAAACTACAATGGTACCTAAAAAACTTATGGTCTCAACACAGCCAAAGCTTGGAAACAATTATACCACTCATTCCATGCCTTCAAAAGGAATTTTTGTGGTGGGCTCAAGCATGCCAAAGAAACACAGGTCTCCCTTTCTGTGTACCTCAAGCAACTCAAATCATCACAACAGATGCCTCAGACTACGCCTGGGGAGCACACATGGCAGATCAGTGCATTCAGGGAAAATGGTCCCAAAAAGAGAAGCACCTACACATCAACCAAAAGGAGATGCTAGCCATGCACAATGCTCTTATGACCTTCAAAGACCTACTGCATTCAGGCCAGTTATTGATAAGGACAGACAACACCACAGCACGGGAACTGCAAATTCAACTACAGGCACAATTCCTGCCAGGGAAAGAAAACACACTGGCAGACAACCTAAGCAGAAATATGACAGATCCACACGAATGGAAGTTGCATCCTCAAGTTTTCTCAAAGATAACTCAGGCATGGGGACAGCCAGACATAGATCTATTTGCTACCCACAGAAATTGCCAATTGAAAAAGTTTTGTTCAAGGACCTATCATCCACAGGCCTGGAAAGTGGACGCACTCTTTTTCAATTGGACAACATTGACAGTCTATGCCTTCCCTCCTCTTCCTCTACTGACCAAAGTTCTATTAAAAGCCAGAGCAGAGAGGCCACAAATGATTCTCATTGCTCCAGACTGGCCAAGACAACACTGGTATCCGCTCCTGAAGAGCCTGACACATTCCCCACCATGGATCCTACCTCTAGTCCCTCTTCTGCTGTCCCAGCACAACTACAAAACCCTTCACAGCCAGCTCAAAACCCTAAATCTAGCTGCATGGAGAATACCTTAATTTCCCAACAGACTCTCCTCTCCAAGGAGGTGCAGGATGTCATCATGGAGGCCAGAAGACCTTCTACTAGAAAAGCCTACTCCGCCAAATGGAAACGATTTTGTTCCTGGAATCAAGAAAAGGGCCAGAATCCTTGGGTAATAAATATACCTCAAATTTTACAGTACCTAGCTGAGATGTTAAACAGTGGCCTTTCCTTCTACATCAAGATCCACGCTTCGGCCATTTCTGCACAATACAACACAGATCCTCCTTTATTCTCACATCCTCTCTTAAGGCAGTTCCTCAGAGGGGCCAAAAATATAAAGCCCCCAAGGAAACCACCAGTTCCAGCTTGGGACCTCAGCTTCGTATTGGAAAAGCTGACCCTACCCCCTTTGAGCCAGCTTCTTCAACAGAGCTACAATTCTTGTCATGGAAAACAGCCTTCCTTCTGGCTATCACCTCAGCACACAGGGTTTCGGAACTACAGGCCCTCATGGCTGTGCAACCATTCATCATTTTCCATCAGGACAGAGTTTCCTTACAAACCAATCCTACCTTCATGCCAAAGGTAGTATCCAGTCTAGCTTTGAATCAGACTATCCACTTACCTACCTTTTATCCAAACCCACAGAACAAAGGGGAGAGACTACTACATTCCTTGGACATTCACAGACAACTTCGTTATTATTTGGACAGAACAAAGCCATTCAGGAAATCTGAGCAACTCTTTGTATCCTATGCTACAGGTGCTCAAGGAAAGGCTATTTCCAAACAGACAATTTAAAAATGGATAGCCCACTGCATACGCTTTTGTTATTCATTTCATGGAAAATCTGTGCCTGCATACATCAGATCCCACTCCACCAGGGCCACAGCTACCTCTGCAGATTTCCTCAGGGGGGTCCCTACCAAGGACATTTTGGAAGCAGCTACTTGGAGTTCAGTGCACACTTTCTCCAAGCACTACCACCTTCTACTATACTCAAAATCTAGAGCAGGCTTTGCCACAGCAGTCTTGCAGGGCATCCTCGCTCCTCCTAGTTCCACTTAGTGCCTACCACCCTTACTTAGCTTTGGGATTCTTCCCATCTGTAATGACTGCAGCTGTATGCACGATGAACATAGTACAGTTTTGTACCTACCATAAATGTAGATGTTCGAGTGCTCATACAGCTGCAGTCCAGGTTACCCCCCCTCCGTCCCCTCTTAGGACAGGCCTTTTGACAAACACCTTCATCATACAACCTATTTGGGGTATTCTTTTATGGTGTATTTGCTTGCAACTACTGTTTTTTTATTTATCTATATTGCATGTTTGCATAACTTTATGTTTTGCCTTCCTTCTGGGGGCACCTGACATCTGGGGCAAGAAAAACTGAAGAAAATGGCGTCGTCTGCCTCTTTTATACCCCTGCCGCACTGACGTCAGGGAAGAAGCGACGACAACTGACGCCAGACCTAGACTTTGGAATTCGGCCAACCGAGGACCCGCCTGACGGCAGGATAACCCATCTGTAATGACTGCAGCTGTATGAGCACTCGAACATCTACATTTATGGTAGGTACAAAACTGTACTTTATTGCCATAGCAACACTTCGGCTCTATTCAGCAACATTTATAGTCCTTTTTGATAGACATTGTCCTACCCTTGCCTCTGAACTGCATGTTAGAGGCACTTCTTGCTCCTTCAGATCCAGTGCTGATAGAGCCCTGTTAGGTTCATAGGTAAATATCATTTTAATCCTAGCTAATAACCAAAGATCAGATTCAGACCCTGTACATTGTGCATATGAGGTAAAGACCTTAACCTTTATACCAATCCTCCACCATAGGTAAATATTAGGCAACCTGCCCTTGCAGGCCATTTTAAGCCTAGGAAATGTTGCTTTCAAAGATGAGAATTAAACCCTGTTCAATGGGTTGGCGAGGAAAACACGTTAACCATAATACCATAGCATTCAGGTATTGGCACAAAACAGAAGTCAGATTAGAACCCTCAACCCAGCAAATCAAGACGCAAACATCAATGCATAAAGCCAAGTGGCAGTAAATGAATACTAGGTAATCAGTCTGCAGACTATTGTACACCTAGCCAACAACCAGATGGCAACCAAATGTGAGAATCACGTCCTGTACCTTGAGTACTCTGAGTAAATACCTTGACCACTATGCCAAACACCCTCTTATTCGCACTTCTTCCTTTTAGGAATTTTAAGATTACTCCTACTTCATGGAACATGCTGTCCAGTAACCCAAGATCACTTGCAGTTTTGGTCCATATTCAGGAAAAAGTTAATCGCGCAACGGAAAAATAAGTATAGGATCGTAGGAGGTTACTAGGCTAATGGCCCTAGGGCCCTTATAAGCCTAGCCAAATTCAACCCTTGTTCCCAAGAGTGTCCATTTAAAGCAGACAGTAAAATCAGCACCGATTACCCTTGTCCAAGAGAGACACAGGTGGAACCCCCAGGGTGAATTTATTATTACCCATCCAATCTTCCAAAATGCGCCTAAATAGGATCAATGAGGGGCTCTGTTTAACATGAATTGGAAACCTGTTCCAAAGGTGAGGTTACCTCTGAGAGACAAGTCTGTCCCTTCCAGTATGTTCTGTTGATGTTGCATACCAGGTTAAGGTCCTTACAGTGAGTGACCCATGTGCCATTTGACTTGCAAATGCGCATTCCCATTAAAGCAGGGTTAGAGATTGCCGTATATGCAAGGCACAGGTTGCCTCGGAGTAGTCTGTATGACAGAGTAAAGTGACAGTGATTTCAGTCTGTCCACATATAACAGATGCTGGAGACCCTGAATTTTCTTTAAAAGGAACCTTTGTGCTCTCTCCAATTGCTGCAAGTGCTTGGAAAGGTACATTCTAAAGGAAGCATTGCAGTCTATTATTGTCCTGATGAGGGAAGAGTACGGGGGATTATAACCTCTTTTTTTTTCTGGAGGCAATGCCCTTACTTATGAGATGAGCAATATAAATGCCCTTCTACCACTGTGGAGAAGTGGTGATCAAAGGTAAGGTTGCTGTTAACCTGTGTGCCTAGGTCTCTCACCACTGAATGAATGCATAGGGTATTGCTATTGATGTGCTAGTTTGCAGGAACATCGCTCTTGCTGAAGGAGATGATAATGCATTTTTTGCATTTAGTTTAAGACCATGACTTTGGCACTAATCATTTATCTATGTAAGTGCCTCATTAGGGGGACGCAGTGACCTCTCCCAGTTTGCAGTCATCAGTATACTTTGTCAGCCACAGACCTTTATTTTTTGCCTGGATTTCAGAGAAGTAGATTACAAACAGTAGGGTCCCCAGAACCGATCCCTGTGGAGCATTACTGGTTACGGTTCTGTTGGAGGAGGTGGAATCCCCTATTTTGACTGTTTGAGTTCTATCAGTGAGCCAGTTTGCAACCCACTTGACAATATATGGGTTGATACATAACTGAGTGAGTTTATTAATTATGTCTGAGTGGGGAATTGTGTCAAAGGCCTTGGCTAAGTCAAGGTAGGCCATATGCACAGATTTACCCTTGTCTAGAGCTTTGGTGACTGTTTCGAAGAAGTCCACCAAGTTTAACAGGCATGATCTCCCTTTGACAAAGCCAAACTGGGTGAGATCAAGTATTTAGAGAGTTCCTATTTCTTTGTTGATAAAGTCCATGATGATTCACTCCACAGCGTTACAGGCTGGTCAAGCTAATGGGTATATAGTTCCTGGGGTCCGTGGATGTACACTCTTTGTGCAAAGGGATGACACTAGCTGTTTTCCATTTCTCTACATTGAAGCCAGTGCTTAAGGTATGATTGAAGCGAGTACCCAGTAGCATTGCCAATTCCTGTTTTAACCCATGTAGAACACAGCCTGTGATGTTATCCAGTCCCATAGAGACTGTGTTTTTGGCCTTGGAGAGGGCGTTTAAGACCTGCTCCTTAGAGATGCCAGATGGTGGATAGGTAGTGGGGATGCTTTGGGCTATGTGTGGCAGGAATGGGGGGGGGGGTGAAGTTTTCACTGAACCTGTCGGCCAGCAGATTTGCATTATCCACAGGTTCTGTATATGTAGTACCAATAACTACAAGTTCAGCACAAGTCTGGGACTTTCCTTTGAGGTTACAGATGTAACTAAAGGCCGCTTTGTGGTTATCCTTAGTTGTGGAAGCTAATTTGGATTTGTAGTTAGCTTTGGAGGACTTCACAAGGAGTCTTATTTGTTTAAGTTGAGGAGGTAGTGTTTCCAGTTTTGAGTCCATTCCTTCCTACACATAGACAGACAGCAGTTTCTCTCTTATTGTATGGCCTGTTAGTGGAAGATGCCCACCAGGCAGGTTTGTTTTTCTTGAAGATCATACTTTGGTCGCATCAAGTATGGCAGAGTCAATACAGTTGTACAATGTTCTTATAAAACATTGGTGTATAACCCACCATAAGTGTCCATTCCCTCTGTGGGGGGGAGGGGCCACAAGGCTATTTATGCTGTTTCATAAGAGGTTGTAATAGGCTTTGGAGAAGTTTTTAGTCTAGTTGCTGCTGTGGGGGGGGGGGGGCTGGTGTTATAGTTACTTCTAATGAGATTGATTTGTGTTCAGATCTCACCAGGGAGGGCAGTACACTGGGGGTAGTGCAACAGTCTCCTGTGTTGGTGAGCACCAGATCTAGAATGTTTGAGCCCCTTGTGGGAGTATCAACCAGCTGCTCCAGGTACTGGAGTTAACGAAATCCAGGAACCTTTGCTCAAGTCAGTTAGAACATGTATAATTTACCCAGCCAATGGACAGGTAATTAAAGTCGCCCAAAACCAGGGTGTTTAGTTGCATCTTGATTGACTCAAGTAGATCCAATTAGGCTGAGTGGATGTCCTGTTTCATGGAGGGGGTCCTATAGCTGGCAATGACTTGAATAGGGGTCTTACCAACAGTCATTTGCACCTGAAGTAATTCCAGGGAATCGTACTGTGTAACCAAGGTGTATTTATCTTTAATGAATAATGATACATCACCTCCTTTGGTTCTCACACCTTCAGTTTGTGGTCTGAACATGTGGAAGGAAATGTAACCCAGTATGGCTGGGGTGCTCCCCACAGCCTTAAACCAAGTCTCTGTGACTGCGCAGATATCAGCATCTTCCAAGGTAAGGACTGCTTTCAGTGAGTGCAGTTTCAGGTTTAGACTCCTAACATTTAGCAGCTTGACCCTGAGGTTGTTTTTAGAGGGTATGTTTACGTTGGGAATTTTGTTCTTGTGACATTGCCTAAAAAAGGCACTATGGGGGTAGCAAGAGCTTTAGCCAGTAGCCAAAATCTCAGGGGTGACAGATGAAGACCATTTCTGGCAAATCATCAAGGTCTGTCGACCATATCATCCCAGGCTGACAGATAATGGATCCTCTTAGAATGACATCAGAAACTTAGCCGGTTGTTGAAGTCGGTCATTTTTTGTTTGAAATGTGGCATCATCCTAGCCGAAGGTCAAATGTTTCTCAAAGCTAGGGACATACCTGCCTGAGACACACAATCAGAGAGCTCAGTCATGTTTGTCCTCATATAGTCCAGTGAGGTATAACTCAAGTTGTTTACACCGACATGGACTATGACGGACTCATAACAGTACCTGTTGTTGAGGGACTTGAGTGCATGTGTGATGTGGTGGAGCCTGGCACCTGACAGACAGCTGACCGTGACCTTTTCCTTATCCAACCTGGTGAGAGGGGCATCTGTGTGTCTCACAATGGAGTCGTCTGCAACTAAGATGTTTGGCTTTGTGTTAAATTTAAAAGTTTCTAAGATAAGAAATACTTTCTCTGCTGCTTCTGTTCTTTTTTCAGCTGCTCATTTAATTGATTTTTCCACTATAGATGCAGCACAATGGGTGCTTATTTTATTTTATTATTTTTATTTATTTTACATTTGTTGACCGGGCTAGTCTAGCTGGATACATGTCCATTTTCAGTAGAGGCCCGGGGAGAAAAGCTCCACAGATAAGAGAATACAGGATACATTTACAAGTGGTATAGAGTAGCATAACATACATATCACAGGAAAAGACACTGGTATAACATATTTGTAAAATAACAATCAGAATATTATATAGATAAGACTAAGTTGGACAAGTTTTGAAAGTTGAGGGGAAGGTTGAGATCTCTGGGATAGGGTGTATACTACAGCGGCTAGTCTGGTTTAGTACATGGGCATGACCATGACTTATTACTTTAGTCCTGTTCAGACCCAAATCATGGTCAAAAGGGGCATTAGACAGCGTAATGGATGAGGCACCCCACAATGCGTATATCCATTTATTTGCATGTCTCCCGCATTACCATTACATTTCTTGAAGTTGATCAGTACTTAATGAATAATAATCAGATATCAAACACAGGTGGCTGATATATGCTTGACTACTTTTAGTTGCCTGCAGTTTACATTACTGTCAGCTACCCAAATGGATGCAGTAAGTTTAAGTAATTTCTGGGCAACATTTTAACTATGCAAATATTAGGTTAACTACTCAACATCAGGTAAATATGCCCAAATATTCTGTAGTACAAGGATGAAAACCATTTGCAACCAGCAGTGTGAAAGCCAGCTACGAATGGCAGTATCAAATCTGTCATAATAACAATCCTGGAATCTTGCTGATGTCCTTCTATTCCCATGTTGCAGTATTCTTACTGTGGGATTCTCCGCCTCAGGTGATCTGAATGTCAGCTCCTATACAAAAGCTTTAAGCCTGGTTGCTGTCGGTGCGTGGGATGTTACATGCAGGGCCATAAACCAGAGGCCTTAAATGTGACATCTCTACACACAGACCCCAGAACTTTTCTGCTGCAGTCAAACGTCAAATCGATTGCATGGCTTATCTACTTTCAAGACATCTAAAGATAAACACTTGCACCACACCACACTCATCACATAGCCCCAGTAAACGTACACCAACAAAATCCACACATAGAAACACAAAAACATTTGCAGAGGCTCTCAGTAATAATCTGCTCAAACAAAAGAGACCTCCAAAGCAGAAACACAAGCAACCTCCTCCCCCAACACAACCCAAATGACACATAGCCCACAGACTCAGTGTGCCAATAAACCACAGCCCATAAGGCAAAACAACATACCCAACACACTAGTCATAGGTGACTGTATAGTCAGGCACACTGATGTCCCACTCATCAGGCTAAACAAGGAGAAGGTTACTGTCAGCTGCCTGTCGGGTGCCAGGATCCGCCACATAACCCAAGCACTCGGGTCACTCCACAACAAGTACAAATATGACTCTGTCATTGTCCATGTTAGTGTAAATGACCTGAGACGTACCTCTCTGGACTACATGAAAAGAGACATGGAAGAGCTCTCTGATCTTGTAGCCCAGGGAGGTATGATCCCTAGCCCCAAGTAGCATCCTGCCATTGCCCAGAATGATACTGCAGTACAAGGACAAAATGATTGACTTCAACAGTTGCCTAAACTTTTGGTGTCATTCTAAGGGGATCCAGTATCTGTCTGCCTGGGATGACATGGTCGATAGACCACAATGCTTTGCCAGAGATGGCCTGCACCATTCGCCCCTGGGATTCCAGATACTGGCTAAGGGTCTTGCCGCCCCTATAGTGCCTTTTTTAGGCAAGGTTCAAATGACAAATTCACCACTGTAACAGGAACAGGCAAGCAAAAACTGAGGGTAATGCTACTCAATGCTAGAAGTCTAAATCTCAAAATGCACTCACTCGAGGCACTCCTTAAAATGGAGAACATCAGTATCTTTGCAGTGACTGAGACCTGGTTCAAGGTTCTAGAGAGCACCCCTGCATTACTAGGCTATAACTCATACCACACTTTTCGGCCATGTAACCTGGACCGGAACACCAAAGGCGGAGGTGTGTCCATATTCATTAAGGATATCCACACCTCCAGGCTAGTTGTGGAGCATAATGCATCCGAGGTTATCCAAGTGCAACTAACTCTGGGCAAAACTGCAATCCAAACTGTAGCTTGCTACAGATCCCCCACCATGCCCCAGGATTCCCACTCCTCTTTTCTTGATATACCAGAAAATATTAGGGTTCTGCCAAACACCCTGATAATGGGTGATTTCAACTTTCCCACCATTAACTGGGAAAACTACTCATGTACCAACTACTTCCCTCAACACTTTCTGGAATTCATAAATTCCAATGCCCTGGATCAACTTATCCACACCCCCACCAGAGGCAACAATATCCTAGACCTAGTCATTACCAACATGAGAGATCGGTGTTTCACACCTGAAGTCAACTCCTCATTGGTCAGATCCAAACACAAGCTAATCACCCTAGATATCTGCATCCCACCCCCACCCACCATTAAGGAAACCACGGTAAAATGTTTTTCCAAAACCAGCTTCGTGCTTCTTCAGAAGTGGCGAACTTCATGACACCCATGCAGATGGACAATACAGTTATGACTGCTGAATCCTAAACAAATGCACTCTATAAACACTTACATGAGTGCATGGATCGTGCTATCCCAAACAGAACCAAGAAGCTATCCTCCAAAAAAAGGAAGCCAATCTGGTGGTCCCCTGCCATAAACAAACTCTACAACAGAAGGAAGAAACTGTTGTAAAAGACAGTAAAATCCCATGAGTGGAGGAGCTCCCTGGTCAGCCTCAATAAGAAGCTGAAATCCCTTATAAGATCCTCCAAAGCTAGCTACGAAAACAAAATTGCCACTGATTCTAAGAGCAACCACAAAGCATTTGGTAGCTATGTCAAGAATCTCAATGGCAACACCCAGATCTGCTCTGAGTTACAGCACAACGGCATGAAAATTACAGAACCAACTGATATTGCCAGCACCTTGGCACATAGGTTCAGTGCTAACTTTACCCCACCTCTCATCCCCTAAAGGGCCCATATCTATACAGGAAGAATGCAGAGTCTCTCTAATCACATCTATGCGGGTAAAACTGCACACTCTAAAACCAAAAACACAGCATCCATGGGACCGGACAACATCCCAGTCTGCGTTTTACACGAACTTCAGAACGAACTGGCTCCCCATCTAAGCACCATGTTCATAGTCTCACGTCAGGCTTTGTGGCCACTGAATGGTGCACAGCAACAATTATCCTACTCCACAAAGGGGGAGCCAACACTGTTCCTGAGAACTACCGCCCTATTAGCCTGACGAGCCTGGTCTGCAAGGCCATGGAACGTATCATCATGGAACTCATAAACAAAGACATTGGTAACCTCCAAACTCTGGACCCCACCCAGTTCGGTTTTGTGAAAGGCAGATCATGCCTTCTGAACCTGATCAACTTCTTTGAGGCAGTCACCAAATCGTAGACGAGTGTAAGATGGTTCACACAGCCTATCTTGACCTCGCCAAGGCTTTCGACACCATCCCCCATTCTGGAATTATAGCTAAACACACTAAACTAGGTGTAAATCCCTACGTCACAAGATGAGTTGCCAACTGGCTCACTGTCAGAACCCACATTCTAAAAGTTGCAGACTCCAAATCTGACTCCAAACCAGTGACAAGTGGGAGTACCACAAGGATCAGTCCTGGGATCTCTCCTGTTTGGTATCTACTTCTCTGAAGTACAGGCTAACACAGAAGGCCTCTGGCTAACGAAGTTCGCAGATGACTGCAAACTAGGAGCCATAGTCAAGTCCCCAAATGATGTGGACATCCTACAGCAGGGCATCGCTGAGACAGATGCCTGGTGTCAGAGGCATGGCCTCAAGCTCAATGCCAAAAAGTGCATTGTCATCCCCTTTGGTAAAATCTCTGTACCCATGAACTACCACATAAACGGCAGTCTACTTAATGCTGAATGTGTGATAAGAGACCTTGGGACCCAGGTGGACAGTAGTCTCTCTTTTGATAGTCATATCACCGCAGTAGTCAGGAAATCCTTCTATGTGGCACACCTCATCACAAAAGGGTTCTCATCCAGGAAAAAAGAGGTCATTGTTTTCCTCTACTTGGCACTCATTAGACCCATTATAGAGTACAACGCCCCTTTTGGAATGTACCTCACAAGACATCTGCAGCAGCTGGAAAGGCCACAGACATACCTCACAAAGAGGATTACTGGCCAAAAACAGATGCCCTACACTGACCGTCTCAAAAAACTCCAGCTTTACTCTGTAGCATATCGCCTACTCCGTGGAGATCTCTGCCTAACATATAAAGCTATGTTAAACCCAGAGCTGTTGGGCATGCTGCACCTAAAGAAATCTAAATCCTTCTGAGCTACACACTCTAGGACCTAAACCTTGTCACCACAATAAACAGGACATGCTTGAAGGATAGATTCTTGTCCCAGAGACTTCCTATACTCTGGAACAAGCTACCCATCTATGTCAAGCAAAGTTCCTCATTAGTACTCTTCAAGAAAAATCTTGATAAGTGGATGAGAAACAGGAAATACACCCTGGGGATCACTTCTGTGGCTCTGCTTGATATTGCCACAGGAAATTAACTTTCTTGGGTGGCGTAAGCCAGGGAACCTTGTTGGCTAGTCTTACTTAGGCCCACGTGCCGATAGCCTAGTATCTACCTAAAAACCTATATGTACCCCGTTGAGGAATTCTTTTAATTATTTTCACTCAAGCTTGGTTTGCTTTTTTGTTCTTAGCCATTGCCTGCTAAGAAGAGTAAATTTATTTATTTTACATTTGTTGACTGGGATAGTCCGACTGGATACATGTCCATTTTCAGCGGAGGCCCGGGGAGAAAAGCTTCAAAGGTATACATATACAGTCATTGCAATGTCATATAGAACAGGAGTAATCGTATCATAAAACAAATAAGCTCCAAAAGTATACATATACAGTCATTGCAATGTCATATAGAACATGAGTAATCATAACATAAAACAAATATAACACATTTTACAGTCTAGTTAAATTTATGGAAATATACCACATTTTATAGTCCAGTTAAATTTGTACAGTCTTAACAATCTTTTAAACTGGCTTAACAAAGATATTTGAGTATCACTTACAGACGTACAATTGTTTCACCAGTATGCATAAAGATTTAGTCAAGCATGGAGCAAGGACATATCCATTGAGACTTGAAATACTCCTTGAGAGCTATTTTAAATTGAGATAGGGTGGTATCCAGGGTAATGTTAGCAGGAAGGGAATTCCAAAATTTGACAGAAGAGTTGGCGAACAGGGAGTCACCAGCTGAGTTGTTGGATTTGATGGTTTGCTCCAAAGCCAACTTTGTGCTTCTTAAGACAGAAGTGGTGAATTTCATGACACGCATGCAGATGGACAATACAGTTACAACTGCTGAATCCTACACAAATGCACTCTATAAGCACTTACACGAGTGCATGGATCGTGCTGGAAGCCAATCTGGTGGTCCCCTGCCATAAACAAATTGTGCAACAGAAGGAAGAAACTGTTGCAAAAGAGAGTAAAATCCCATGAGTGGCAGAGTTCCCTGGTCAGCCTCAGTAAGAAGCTGAGATCCCTTATAAGATCTCCAAAGCTAGCTACGAAAACAAAATCGCCACTAATTCCAAGGACAACCACAAAGCATTCTATAGCTATGTCAAGAATCTCGATGGCAACACCCAGATCTGTTCTGAGTTACAGCACAAAGGCAAGAAAATTACAGACCCAACTGATATTGCCAACATCCTGGTAGATAGGTTCAGTGCTAACTTTACCCCCCTCTCACCCCCTAAAGGGCCCATATCTATACAGGAAGAATGCAGAGTCACTGTAATCACAGCTACGCAGGTAAAAGCTGCACTCTCTAAAGCCAAAAACACAGCATCCATGGGACCTGAAAACATCCCAGGCTGCATTTTTACACAAACTGGCTTCCCACTTAAGCACCATGTTCAATAATAGCCTCGCATCAGGCTTTGTACCCACTGAATGGTGCACAGCAACAGTTATCCCACTCCACAAAGGTGGAGCCAACACTGATCCCGGGAACTATCGACCTATTAGCCTGCCGAGCCTGGTCTGCAAGGCCATGGAACGTATCATCATGTAACTCATAAACAAAGACATTGGTAACCTCCAAATTCTGGATCCCACCCAGTTCAGGTTTGTGAAAGGCAGATCATGCCTCCTGAACCTGATCAACTTCTTTTTAGGCAGTCACCAAAGCCGTAGATGAGGGTAAGGTGGTTCACACAGCCTATCTTGACCTCGCCAAAGCTTTCGACATCATCCCCCATTTTGGAATTATAGCTAAACTCGTTAAACTAGGTATAAATCCCTGTGTCATAAGATGGGTTGCCAAATGGCTCACTGACAGAACCCACTGTAAAAGTTGCAGACTCCAAATCTGACCTCAGAGCATTGACAAGTGGAGTACCTCAGGGTTCCATCCTGGGGCCTCTCCTGTTTGGTATCTACTTCTCTGAAGTACAGGCTAACACAGAAGGCCTCTGGCTAACGAAGTTCGCAGATGACTGCAAACTAGGAGCCATAGTCAAGTCCCCAAATGATGTGGACATCCTACAGCAGGCATCGCTGAGACAGATGCCTGGTGTCAGAGCCATGGCCTCAAGCTCAGTGCCAAAAAGTGCAGTCATCCCCTTTGGTAAGCACTCTGTACCCATGAACTACCACACAGGCAGCAATCTACTTAACACCGAATGTGTGATAAGAGACCATGGGACCCAGGTGGACAGTAGTCTCTCCTTTGATAGTCACATCGCCACAGTAGTCAGGAAGTCCTTCTACATGGCACACCTCATCATAAAAGGGTTCTCATCCAGGAAAAAAGAGGTCATTGTTCCCCTCTACTAGACACTCATTAGACCCATTATAGAGTACAACACCCCTTTTGGAATGTACCTCACAAGACATCTGCAGCAGCTGGAAAGGCCACAGAAGTACCTCACAAAGAGGATTACTGGCCTCATACAAATGCCCTACACTGACCGCCTCAAGAAACTCCAGCTTTACTCCGTAGTATATCGCCTACTCCGAGGTGATCTCTGCCTAACATATAAAGCTATGCCAAACCCAGAGCTGTTGGACATGCTACACCTAAAGAAATCCCAATCCCTCCGAGCTACATGCTCTAGGGACCTAAACCTTGTCACCACAATGTATCCAAAAACACAAAAGAGGCACACCACGATGATTCTTCAGGCTTTAATAGAGAATTAAAAACATCAAACGAACAGCTGTAGGAAGGAGTAAGCGCTTTCACGTTTTAACAACGCTTCTTCAGACTTAAAATACATCTAAAAAAATGTGTTCTTATATACTCATAGTTAATTGAATAATTAAAGCAATTAGAATAATTAAAACTCTATCACAGTCATCCCTTGTTAAAGGTGTATTGCTATGTTAGTAGCTTATATAAAAAACTATATCTTGTGGCTGTATATATAGTAAATGCAATGTACCTATATATTATACAAGACATTGTCACTACAATAAACAGGGCATGGTGGAAGGATAGATTCCTGTCCCAGAGACTTCCCATGCTCTAGAACAGGCTACCCATCTATGTCAAGCGTTCTTCATTAACACTCTTCAAGAAAAATCTTGATGAGTGGATGGGAAATAGGAAATACACCCCAGGGATCACTTCTTTGTCTCTGCTCGACAGTGGCACAGGAAAATAACTTCCTTGGGTGGCATAAGCCAGGGAACATTGTTGGCTAGGCTTACGCAGGCCCTTGGGCCGATAGCCTAGTACCTAACTATGAACCTATACACTAATAGTCTATTAGATGACCAGAGTGATCTGGAGTTGGAGTGGGGATAGATGATGTTTTTCAGGGCAGGTGTATTATCTGGTTGGTTAAGTGCTTTGTGAGGAACAATGAGTTAATTATACTGAATCTGCCTGGGTAGCTCTAGCCATCCGAGATAATTTAGATTTTTACAATGATGTGTTCTATAGGGTAGACCAGTTGCAAATCTAGCTATGTTATTATAGCAACTTGAGAGTTTATTAAGATCAGAATTATTTACGTTGGCAAGTAAAGGGGAAGCATAGCGGAGTGTAGATAGTAGATGGAAGCGGGCAATGGAGGTCCTAGCATATGGGGTAAGGAATGGCTTTATCCTATATAGTGAGCCCGGTTTTCTGTTAATGGTTTTGATTGTTTGTTGACGTGCACATCAAACCTAAGATTGTTGTCTATAATAACTCTTAGCAGTTTTGTATGAGCATCTGGAGAGATAATAGTACCACTATTAGCCTTAATGGAGAGAGATGATGCAGTGGATCTTTGAGTGGGGGTGAAAAGTAGGAGCTTTGTTTTATTAGGATTTAGAATCAGACAGCAAGCAGCAAGCCAGTTCTCAACTAGGTTGAAAGTACTCTGAGTTATTGATAGCAGCTAATGTTTGCGAGGTCCCAGTGCAGATCAACGTTGAGTCATCTTATTGAATGCAGATGGCTTTAGGGATTACAGTGTGGAGGTCATTGATAAAAATGGAATATAGTCTGTGTGTATATTCCACCAGACCTCCTAGACCCAGTCAGCAGCCCTCACCTAATGTGGATGTCAAATTCCACATAAAGGCTCCCATGACCATTGTGTATTCTGTTTAGACCGGGAACATGACCATACCTCCTGTGCCATCTGCCAATCATTCGTCCCCAAAATGCTCAGAGGCCATCTGGCAGCCCTTAATTTATACTTGGAAAATAAGAGGCTTAAAATGCTAGCTTTAAGGATGGATCCGGAGTTGGTCACCCAGGTGGAACAACCAAGGAAAAAGGTCAAAGTTTCACCGCCTTCTACCTCTGCGCCTCCATTGTCAGACGCCCCACCAGCCGCGTGTGTAGGAGTTGAGGGACATCTGCTTGAGCCGTCTACTTCTGCATCTCCCCTCAAGGAAGCTGCTTCTGAAGTTCTGGCAGGCACATCTGCAGAGGATACTCAGATGCCGGTTACTACCAAAGTCGGGGGGAACCAGGCTGCACCGGACGCCCATCCCCGATTCAGGAATCCGAGTCTATTTAATCTCAGGGCCTTGATAGTAGGCTTTTGCTCTCACCTATAACTACCCCTTTAAAAAGAAAGCAAGAAAGGAAACATTTATCTTCCTATCCTGAAAGACAACCTGACTGGTAATCCTTCACACAGTCCTTAATGCAGGCCTTCTTGACCCTTAGGCCCTCGACCTCCTCACCTACCACTTTCCCAGTACTTAGCTCTAGGCCTGCCTCAACTACTTCAATCCTCCCTCCCATTTCTCAGGAAAAAGAAGATGTTTTCTGCTCATCATCAGATGAGTCTATTACATATTCATGACAGATAGCCTTCCTCCAAGAATACTACTCCCCAGATGAGGAATCCATAGAAAGGGGACTCTTCTCCAGAAGACATAACTTTTGGGGATACCATTACTAAAATGAAGGAATATTTTAAATGGGATACTTCCCAAATGACTGAAACTCAAAAAAGATATTTTGAGCTACTGCAGGTGGACTCCCCCTCTCCATCTGCCACCCCCACCGTTATACCTGCTTACCTAGATGCATTTGTGTCAGCTTCTAAAAATCCTGATTCTCAGCCCCCTGCTCCAAAGAGACCTGATCATTTCTCCAAGGTGCCTGATAATCACAAATTCCTAGTAAAACCTCCCTTGGCAGACCCTGCTGTAATAGCTGTAGCTCCAGACAAACAGTCTAGACTGATCCAATTCTTGTCACTTCTGCCCACTGACAAGGACAGCAAGAGCATAGACAGGCTGGGCAAGAAGGTTTATACCTCCTCCACCCTAGCCTTTATGACCATTAATTACCAAACCCATATGGTTAAGTATGCCTTGGACTTGGTAACCCAAGCATCCAGTCTACTATCCTCCTTACCTGATTCTCCCAACAAGGCAAAAGTAGCATCAAAACTGAAAGTAGCCAGGCACTCTGTCAGATGCAGTTATGATGCAGCAGAGGCCTCTGCTACATCTGCTGCATCTGCATCTGTGCTTCGCAGATATTCATGGCTTAGGCTACAACCTTTGCCCGAGGATTTCAGATCTAAAATTCTTGATGCCCCACTAGATCACAACCTCTTGTTTGGAAAACAGTCTGCAGAGCTGTTTCAGAACCTTCAGGAGAAGATCAAGGAGCTTCAAGACATTAAGCACCTTCTGGTATCTCCAGTACCAAAGTACTACAGAAACTACCCAGCCAAGACCACCTATGTCAGAAGAACCCCCCTCTGCAGGTACCCGTTCATCTTCCAAGCTAGGAAAGGAACCAGGAGGCAAACCTCTACCAGGCCCGCCTCTTCACAGCCTACCAGCAGACAGCCCTTTCAGGACAAAAATAGTACCAACGATGCGTGACTGCCTTGCCCAACTCCTTCTGTCATCCTCTCTCTCCCACTGCCTGCCCCTCTGGGAAACTATCACCTCAGACCACTGGGTGCTGGCTATAGTGGACAAGGGATATTTCCTTTCTTGGCAAGAAAGGCCAACACCACAGGGCATCCCTTTCCCACCCAAAAACCAACTCCACCTACTTCCCCTCATTATCCAGGACTTACTAGCTCATGGAACCATAGAACCTGTCCCCTCAGGCCAAGAGGGGAAAGACTTCTACTCAAGGCTATTCCTAGTACCAAAAAAGGATGGACCATGGAGGCTAATCCTGGATTTGTCCTCCCTAAATGTCTTCCTAAACGTACCTTCCTTCAGAATGCTATATGTCCAAACCCTCCTTCCACTACTGCCACCCAAAGCATTCATGGCCACACTGGACCTCGAGGAAGCCTACCACCACATCCCCATACAACCTGCCCACAGAAAGTACTTATACTTTGCTGGGCCCTGTTCTCACTTTCAATTCACTGCCTTGCCCTTTAGTTTATCCACTGCACCCAGGGTCTTCACTAAATGCCTAGCTCCAGCCATAGCCTACTGCAGGACCAAGGACCTTCAAATCTACCCCTACCTGGACAATATCCTTTTCCTTGCAGAAAAAGAAAACCCCCTCAGAAAACATCTGCAGTTTACCATATCTCTTCTTCAAGGGTTGGGGTTCACCCTCAACCTCGCCAAGTCATCCCTTTCACCAAAGCAGGACAAAACTTTCCTGGGATGCAGGATTTGGACAGACCTAATGAAGGCCTTCCTTCCTCAGGGCAAAGTGGTCTCAATAAAGGACCACTTCCAGGACCAGCAGCTGTCAGCAAGACAATTCATGTGACTTCTGGGTCTTATGGCAACCACTATACCTATGCTGCCTCTAGCCAGGTTACACATGAGGAAGCTACAATGGTAACTAAAGAATGTGTGGTCCCAAAACAGCCACCATCTAGAGTTCTAAATACCATTCCTAAAAACAGCATTAAAGTGATGGATCCAACAAGTTCAATGGAACCCAGGCCTTCCACTCCTACCCCCCCCCCACTCCAGCTCAACAGATGCACACAGATGCCTCAGGTCTGGGCTGGGGAGCTGCACTGAAGAGCCTCAAGGTGCAGGAATGCTGGGAGGCACCCCTCCTGAACAACCACATCAATGTAAGAGAAATGACTGCAGTTCATTTTGCCCTGAAAGCCTTCCTACCCCTTCTACAACCTTCTGATCTTCACAGACAACAGCCCTGTCATGTGATACATCAGCAAACAGGGTGGGACCAAGTCCTACCTCCTCTGCAAACTAGCAATGCAGATTTGGGACTTAGCCACAAGAAGCAACTTATCTCTGCAGGCAGTCTACATCCCATCACAGGAGAACCACCAAGCGGATGCTGTCAGCAGATCATTCTCTCTGCATCATGAATGGATGTTGCACAGGGAAGTATTTCTGTACATTGTCCACCAGTGGGGCACACCTCAAATAGATCTATTTGCCTCCCCCCAGAACAGACAACTGAAGAAATGTTGTTCAAAGGACCACTCCCCACTAGCCTGGAGAGTGGACACCTTCAGCATCTCATGGAAGGGAAGATTTCTTTATGCTTTTCCGCCCTTTCCTCTCATTCAAAAGGTCCTCATGAAGGTCAGAAGGGACATGCCAAAAATCGTGCTGGTGACCCCCTATTGGCCAAGGCAGCATTGGTTCCACCTTCTACTATCTCTCGCCAAGGGCAGTTACGACAATGTACCCCACAAGGTGGACCTACTCACACAGCAGAAGGGAACTCTCATCCATCCTCACCTGGAGATGCTGTCCCTAACACTCTGGGTGATAAACTTCTAATACCCTTCAGACACCACTACTGTAAGGACGTGTTTTCTGTCCTGAGGAAGGCCAGGAAGCCTAACACAAGTAGATCCTACACTTTCAAGTGGGAGAAATTCTCCAAATGGTGTCTCCAAAGACATAGGGACCCCTTTCAAGGGGACGTTGCTCTAGTCTTAACTTATGTGTGTGAGCTTATCAAGGTAGGCCTGTTATATGCTTCAGTAAAGGTACACCTATCTTCTATCTCTGCCTGCTTACCCCTAGACCCTCCCTTACTCTCCAGGTTAGATGCTAAACTGTTCTTAAAAATGGTCTTACACATTAGACCACTGGGAAAGCCTGTCCCACCACCTTGGTACCTAATGTTTATCCTGGAAAAACTCACTCTGGTCCCATTTAAGCCAACCAATTATGTATCCCTACAGATGTGCACATGGAAAACAGTCTTGCTGGTAGCCCTCACTTCAGCTAGAAGGTATCAGAGTTACAGGCACTCATAGCATATCCTCCCTACATTGTCTTCCACAAAGACAGGGTGTCCCTACGCACCATCCCCTCCTTCATTAAATCAGTCCGTCCACCTACCCACCTTCTTCCCCTTTCCTTCCAACGACAGTGAGAGAATACTCCATTTCCTGGATGTTCACAGACAGTTAAGGTTTTACTTGGACAAAACTAAGACCATTAGAAAGTCTAATCAACTATTTGTATCCTTTCTTTCCCAGACCCCTGGGCAAGGCAGTCTCCAAATAATCTATCTCTTGTTGGATCAGAAAAACTTTCTGCTTCTGCTACTCCTACCATGGAAAGGACTTGCTTTAGGGGGTCAGAGCACACTCTACTAGGACTGCAGCATACTCCAAAGCCTTCCTCTAAGGCTTAGACACAGCCTCCATCCTGGAGGTAGACACTTTGTCCACTGTACATACATTCACCAGACACTACAAATTGGATCATATCTCCGGAGCCAGAGCAGGTTTCACTAGGGCAATCCTGCAGGGATTTCTGAAGTCAACAGCCTCTACCTCCACCCTGCCTCCTTCCTAAGCTGTGCGACTCTCCCACAGTAAGACTACTGCAACATGGAAACAGAAGGACATAGAATAGATGTGTAAAATCTTACCATAACCATAGATGTCCTTCTCTTCCATGTTGTGGTATATCTTCCCTCCCACCTATCCCCCTGCATTACCTTACACCTGTCCTTGGGGCACTTAAGAGCACCACCTAGACTATGGTCACACTGGGCAGTCAATAGCATTTAAGCAACCTAGAGGGCATCAATTGGCTCTACCTAGGCTACCCTCTGATTGGGCAGTTGGTTCTGAGGTCTGTGCATGCAGACGTCACATTTAAGGCCCCTGGTTTATGGCCCTGCGTGTGATGTCCCACACACCAACAGCAACCAGGCTTAAAGCTTTTGTATAGCAGCCGACGTTCGGATCTCCTGAGGCAGAGAATCCCACAGTAAGAATACTGCAACATGGAAGAGAAGGACATCTATGGTTATGGTAAGAATTTACACAGCTGTTCTTTCCCCATTCATGATTATATTTCTGAGTTAACACAAATCATGAAACCCATCATCTTTAACCCAAGTCTAAAATCAAACTCAATCATATACAAATTATTCTTCCTAGACTTAATCAATGGAAACTTGGATGCAATAAATGTTTTATATATGAAAATAGACTTGAGTGCCACCATTAGTTACCCAAATAAGTCTGCTGAGGATACTGTTAATGAGTTATATGGTATTATTAACTGCTGCATTCATAAATATATATGCTGACACACATTTGTAGGTAAATTCATTGTGAATCATTTTAAGACTAAAAAAATAATAATTAGATACTCAATAGATACAAACTTACTTAGCTTTGCAAAAATAAACTTGCCGTACTCTAGATACTGTTTTTTCATATCAAATCTGTTGGGGTTGGCGTAAACAGTGGGAGCTGACATATTGGTTAAGGTAGTTACCTCACAAACAGAAGGTACAGGGTTTGATTCTCACATTGGCTAGATGTGTAGTAGTCTGTAGACTGATTACCTAACATTTGTCTATGAATCTGTGAATCTTCCAGGTCTAACAATGAATTATGTTAGGTGTCAAACGCTGAAAGTGGTAATAAGTTATGTATTTATTTATTCATTTGTTAGTTGGAGATGTTGGCTGGTCTGATGTATCCTTTTCAGCCATGACCTATGCCATAAGGAGAAGATGGAAAAATATACAGTTATATAGGTTTTTCATAAATAAATACAGTGTACACATAAAAAGTGTTAAATACAGGAGAAATAAAGGGATACCTAATGAATTATGTATCAGTACAGTCAGGCATGCATTGTAAACCACTTTATATACATCAGAAAATTGAAAGAAAAAATTATGATTGTAACACATTAATAAACAAAAAGTGACCACCAGGACACTCAGCATAGCAAATGTGCTTGCAGATTTTTTTTTTATGTAAACATGGTAAGCAAAGAAATATGTTAGGATACTGTAGACACAAGATGAGACATCTGTTACTCTGTAATGTAACTGCAGACATGATAACTACTGCCTCAAGTAAAATCCGAAGTTTAAATTCCATAGGACAAAACATCATACTTATGGTTTTCTGTACAGAACTAAAAAAAAAAAAAATAACAGGCTGCAGAGACAGCAGTTTACAGAAATGGGGCTATTTCTGGCCCATTACGTATGTAAAGTCATGTAGAGAGTCATAATAGATGTCATCCAAAATGACACAAGGGACCTACTAGTGTTAGATAAGAAATACTGTGGGTCTATTGAAGGGAGATCATGCTGGTCTTTTGAATCTTGTGGCATTCTTTGAAGAGGTAACATGAACACTTGATGAAGGGCTGACAGTGGTCGCCATTTATCTTGAATTTGCAAAGGCTTTTGCCACTTTTCCATGTAAGGAAGTTATTGACAAACCATCAAATGTCAATGCATATGTATTTCTGATGACATAAAATGTGACGTCATTAGTTCTCCACAAGTTATGCATTTCAGACCACCTTGGAGAACTTTGGGATTATTTTTTACTGAAGTAAACATACTACTCTGTTTGAAATCATTGGCATATTTGGTTATGCACAGCCCATTTCACGTTTACAGCTGAGAAGAATAGTCCAAAAAGAAGTGGTCTCAATATACAGCATTGTGGGACACCATTAACTACCCTTATTTTGACAGAAAGGTAACCTACCCTGACCCTGACTTGTTTCAGGATTTGGGACCCCTGCAGTCAACAATTTAAAATGGATACATTCTATTAATTCTGTTGGGCACCGCACAAACACGGTAGCTGCTTTGCAAGGCGGGTAACACACAGAACTTAAGAATGAATAGGTGCACCTGTCATTTAACTATTCCTGTGGCAACAGGTGTAAGTGTAGGGCTGTAATACAGATGGTCCTGTGTTCTAATGCAGGAAGTGCAACATATTTTTACTGTTGTGACAGTCCAGTTTAAAGTAATGGACAGGAAAATATACAAGTGTTATTTCAACATTCTTGTGGCAACAGGTGTAGGGCTGACATACACATGATTCTGGGTTCTAGTACAGGAAATTCCACACATTTTTACTGTTGTTCCATTTCACATTATATTCAGTCTCACTTATAACACTTTAAATATAATCATAAATAATGGAGCTGATATGAATTATCTGTATGTGGGATAAGACACCCTTACTGTGTTTTGAAGGTTTACATTTATGACTGAGCGTATTCTGTCTACTGTGTTTCTGTAAGTATAATTCTGCTACCTGGACTTGGATGGCCTTCATACTTAAGACACATATACAAATGAATGTATATGCAAAGACCTTGTCAGGTCACACACATATAGGTGGTTTGTACCTCAATCTGTCATCTATATTTAGAAATGACTCATGACTATGTCTGAGAAGCACTTCTTCTGTGGCAGAGATGGAAAATCACTGTTGTTGAAGAAAATGTTTTGAACCATATGCATAAGTTTGACTCTCACACTGTGAAAATCAATTTTAGCAGTGTAAAAAGCCAAACGTGTCAGGTTAGGACATTTATGCCCCCAGTACATGTCAGCAAAGTTAAATCACCTAACAGTTACAGCAGAAGACACCCCTCAGACTAATGTCAAGTGTCAGATAAACCTTCCAATTTCAAAAAATTGCTTTCCTCCCTGCTTGGCACTGTTGATCTCCACTTAACATCGAGCAAACGTGGTTGGCATAGTTTCTCCAGTTTCCACATTACTGGTAAATGCAGTAACCGGAATTGGTGGAAAATCATCATTCGCCAGTGGTGTACTTTTGGGATTAGACATGTCTGGTTTTAGAGGGGAAGGCACCCAATTTAGAGCACAGATGTGGGGTGTTCAGGAGCCCAGAATATTTACTGGACTCCTGGTAAAGTGCCACAACCAAAGGCTTTTGCAAGAGGACTATTCTGGCTCCCAGTACAAGTCTGAGGCTTGGAAAAGTCTGGCCAAGGCTGTATCCAGTGCGACTGACATCCCACTCACAGGAGAACAGTGTTGGCACCACTTTAATGACCTAAAAAGGCACAAGACGGATACACTCAATCAGTGGTTGGATGAGTTTCAAACTAGCAACATCCCACAGTTGTGTAAGTATGCTAATAAAGAAAATTTATAATACAGCAGCTGGAAAGGCCACAGAAGTACCTCACAAAGAGGATTACTGGCCTGAAACAAATGCCCTACACTGACCGCCGCAAAAAACTCCAGCTTTACTCCGTAGCATATCGCCTACTCCGAGGTGATCTCTGCCTAACATATAAAGCTATGTCAAACCCAGAGCTGTTGGACATGCTACACCTAAAGAAATCCCAATCCCTCCAAGCTACATGCTCTAGGGACCTAAACCTTGTCACCACAATAAACAGGACATGCTGGAGGGATAGATTCCTGTCCCAGAGACTTCCCATACTCTGGAACAGGCTACCCATCTATGTCAAGTAAAGTTCTTCATTAGCACTCTTCAAGAAAAATCTTGATGAGTGGATGGGATATAGGAAATACACCCCGGGGATCACTTCTGTGTCTCTGCTCGACAGTGGCACAGGAAAATAACTTTCTTGGGTGGTGTAAGCCAGGGAACCTTGTTGGCCAGGCTTACATAGGCCCTTGGGCCGATAGCCTAGTACCTACCTATGAACATAGAAAGCTAAATATAGACAAGACTGGTATGCATAATGCTCTTCTGTTCTGTTATTTTCATTTATTTTCTTTTCACAGCTAATCCTGATATTAAGTTGAATAGGCAGACTCATGCTGATTGCCTGGAGAGACTGAGGGAAGCAAGTCATATGTATGCAGCACAAGAGAAGTATTACTGTAGCTTTAAGAGTTAAAGGTAGATGTTCTTGTTTTCTATACTCTAGTAGCAAAAGTAAGCATGCATATCCTAACTGTGAAAGCAAGTATACATGCATAATTCTGTAGCACAAACCAACTTCAGGAGTCAAGTGTAAGACTGTAGTCAGATGCTGTGGGTTCAAATACCATGAGTAACAACTATGCAATACTGCAATTCTTTAATAATATGACATACATTAAAATCTATACAAGTGGCATAATGCCCCGCTGTTAACTGTAATTTCTATAATTGGACCAAGCATATGTGCAATATATGCACATTGCAAGGATTACTTTGAAAAATCTGTAATTATAGTTTGTAGTTGTTGTTACTTAAATGTAATAGTTCAGATAAGATCGTTGTATTATTGTGATAATGCATTGTATTTGTCAAAATGTCTCCATGTCATCAATCTGTAACAAATCACTAAGTGCTTCACAGCACAATGATATAGGCCATCCTCAGTGGGTCAGCCTGTCCCCGCTCCACCAGCTCCAGCACTGATGCCCAGTACATCTGGGACCCATCCTGGCAGTACTGACTCTGCTGCCCCTGCGTGACCTGCACCCTCAGGTAGCACTACCCTGGCAGCTGATGCTGTGGTAACCTCTGGGAGTAGTGGCAGAGGTGGGGTTTTGTCACCTGCTAGGAGATGCTAGGGTTGGTCAGTAAGGTCATGCACCACACTATTGGTGTATGCCTATGATGGATGGAGAGGCTGCTCTCCCTTATGGTCCATAGTAGAGAAGATGTCAAGCACTCTAGCAGCCAGTGGAGTAAGGGGACAGTGATGACAGTCCTGTGGGTTAGGACTAGATTCTCACTGTTCCCATGTTTGATGGGCATGAGGTTGCGTTATCCCCTCCTTCACTCCAATCATGGTGTCCCCCAACCTTTTGTGTGTCCCTTACTCTTCCTGTGTCTTTTCTTGTTTGTCCTGTTTGTATGCATTTGCTTCTTCACCTACCCAAGTTACCTGACCCAGAAATACCAATGTCCTTTACCCAGGTTTCCTGTCTTACTGAAGTAAAAATAAAAAAATTAGGCACCAGTCCCACAAAAACATATTGTCCCATGCATAGCTCTCCATTTCCCATATGTGTCTTCTTGACACACTTGATTTGGTCCAGTTGGCTATACAGCATGATTGTATTGTCACCACCCCTCTTTGTGGATGTGACAGTCCAAATTTGGCTAATATTCTGTAAATATTTTCATTTTACGCTGTTTAAGAAATGGATAGTTATGGTTCTTTCCTACCTCCCTCCTGCACATTCCTGTATTGCTTTCCTTTTGTTCTTCCCCTTGCTTGCCCCCATTTTACCACTTTCCTATCTACTCCATTTTAACACCTATAAGCTGGTCAAAAAATTTGAATCACACACAACAAACATAAGTAACAAAAAGAAACTGTGGAGCCCTTCACTTTTTGGCTTCTATGTTTGCACGGAGTTTGGCATTGTGCACCAATGCCAATTGACAGTGAGCAGCTCTTTTGTTGGTGCAGTTACCTCCCCACAATGCCACTTAAAAATGCTGCACTACATCAGCACACAGTAACACACAGTGAAGGCAGTGTAAAGTATGATTTCACTGCATTATCACTACTTGTTTAAAAGTATTATATATGCCTGGATTCAAACTCTATATCATCTGGGTTCAAAAAGATGTGTGAATGTATTTACACCTGCTGCCACAGAGTCATCTAAGCAGCAGGTATGTTTAATCCACTCAGTACTAACTCTCATAATTTTAGCATTGAGCCTCACATTTGCACACTGCTTAACTGTGCACAAACAGGGAAAGCAGTAGAGATGTGTATCTCACATGTGCAAACACTTTGCCAGCCATCGCACAAACCCACTGCTGGCCATTGCCCTATACAAAGTAAATAAGAGCATGTATTACTTATGTTTACTGTCCATTTAGTCTTCCTGCTGTGAAGCTAGATGTGGAAACATAAAAAATGAATGTCCTGACTAAGAAAGTGTTGCATATTTCCAATGGAGCCATGTGTTACCTTCCCCTATGCACTGCAACCATGGTCTCTTAGTACTTGTTCACAAATATGTCAACTACACTACATAAATTAATAACAAATGTGTTATATACCATTCACATCTTTAGAATGACAATACATTCAGATTTTTAAGTATGTGTAGTAATGTGGACACATGTTTGCATATAGTTTGTAAAGCTGTCTCTTAAAGTATATACCTGCACATTGGAACACAACCACTACATATTACACATTGCACGCTCGTCAATCTAGCAACATGCAGAACTTGAAATATCTTGACAGCTGAACATGCCTACACATCCATTTCATGCAGGCCTCCCATCATCTTCTCTCCAAACATCCAGTGCTGATGTCATCCACCATATGTTGTCGTGCAGCCTTGTGAAAGTCAGAAGTCAGATTTGTGCCATGGCGCTTGCATAAGGTACTGAGTTCTCTAGTCTGTGTACTTAGATAGGTAGGGGTTCTGTTCTCACTCTAGTCAGTTGGTGTGTGTGTGTGTGTGTGTGTGTGTGTGTGTGTGTGTGTGTGTGTGTGTGTGTGTGTGTGTGTGTGTGTGTGTGTGTGTGCACTTGCTTGATGTCAGAGACAGCATGTGGACACTGTTATTAGCATTTTCTCCTCACCAGACACTGCTGATGTCATCACCTATAAACTGTTGTCTGGCATTCTCCAAGTCAGACATGAGCTGTGACACTTGCCTTAAATGCAGAGTTCTGTAGTCTGTGTACTTAGGCAGGGGTTCTGTTCTCACT
This sequence comes from Protopterus annectens, assembly GCF_019279795.1. Lineage (NCBI taxonomy): Eukaryota > Metazoa > Chordata > Ceratodontiformes > Protopteridae > Protopterus > Protopterus annectens. The sequence goes on along the minus strand of NC_056735.1, from coordinate 1,476,875,922 downwards.
GAAGTCAACTGGTGTTTGTGTGTGTGTTTGTGCACTTGCTTGACATTACAGAGATCATTTTACACCAGCATGTGGGACACTGCTATTAGCATTTTCTCCTTACCAGACAACATTGATATCAGCTATAGCTGATTTGCAGATGTGCAGTATTCCCATCAGGGCCGGGTCAGAGATTGGCCTGTAGGCCAGGCACAAGTCACCTCATCCTGTACTATACAGATTACAGTAACAAGGCTTTCAGTCTATGAACATACATCATGGCATGGTTTGTAGGGCCTGTATTTTCTTGATGAGAAATCATGGACCTTTTCTATATGGACACTAGTAATATCCCAGCTGTGTGCAACAGACATGTGTGAGTTGTTAATGCTACATCAATGTCTGTTACATCTGTTAGATGTCCTAGAAGAGGTTATTGAAGTCATGCATAATGACAACACTATCATCCTGTGGAACATGGCCAGGGCATTTGACACAAATCCACACAGAGGTATTCATTTAACACTATCAGATGTGGCCATAAACACCTATATCAGTGGGTAGACAACTGGATCACATACGTGGCATCTAAATATGTTAAAGTATGTGAAGTGACATATATCTCTGGTCCAGTGATCAGGTGCATACATCAGGGCTGTCTGCTAGGCCCTTTCCTGTCCAGTAAGTCACAGAAATGAAGAATGACATTCATATACTGTGTCCAAACAGCTGTGTGGAGGACTACAGATTGTGGGCAGTCATTGACTCCAACTGTGATATTAGTATAGTACGGACAGTATCAACACACACCAATGATTGCTGCCACAGCCATGATGACACATGAGGTGAAACAAAAACATGGGGGATTTGTCACTTTATGAAAACAAATGCACAAACCAAGGATAATGTAGACAGTCCACCCTATAAGCAGACCAACTGGTATGTGACGTGTGTCCTGGGGTACATGGTATGTGGAACATCCACCAGCATGTGACCACAGTGGTGAATACTCCCTTGATTATAACACAACTACTGAGTATGTGCAGGACATCCACATCAAAGGCCATAATACCCCCACAGCTGACTCCCTTCATCATACCAATAACAGAGTACAATATATCCTTCTTTATGTACCTCCCTACACATCTTCCCTTGATATGTAACTGAAGTGTAATAGCTTTGCCACAGTGAGCTCCCACACGTCTTATTGGCCATACCTAGGTATTCTCTTTGTTGCATAAACATGACTGTCTGATGGTGCGGAACCCCTATCAAGGTGTTATACCAGCTCCATGTGGGATACCTGTTCCAGTGATGCACACAGTACATACATAGCTGTTTAACAACATTGGTGGCATGGGTTACATTTGTGACACACACACATATGGTGATCATAATATCATGTACATGTATAGCAGTGTCCATCCTAACACCTCCAGCAGATGTTACAGTATCAGGACAGTGTGCTTGATTACCCTCATAGATCGCTGACATGTCATAATAGTTGTACAAGTGTGTTTGTGCAGAAACATCTGTCATTACTCAGAATCACATATGTGTCAGAGACATGGGATTACTGGTGGTATTATTCTGATATTGTCCATGAGGTTGTAACTGTGTCCCACATGTTGGAGACCTCTGCTGATGTTACACTAATGTTCAGGCAAATCAGTTAGCACAGCTTCACAATATGCACACAACACCAATTGTATATAACATCCCTGATAGATGTCCTCACCATTGTTCATGTCAGGATGCTTATCTCACAAAGACACCTTCTCCATTGTTATGTCACCTTGTTTGAAAGTCACACAATATATATTTTAACTTTGAAGCCCATACCGTACCATGTTGATATGAGATTAGTGTTCCTGCTACAACTGTCTTCCATTTACATGCCCTCATCTGCTGTACATTACGATATTTCACTTATCCTCTTTACCTGTGTTCATTACTACAATTCATCTGTGTATCCCTATTCAGTACACACACTTCCCCTGACTGTTTATTTTAAATGGCAGTCCGTGTACCCTTCTAGATCATTTACACAACTTTTGTACAGAATGCCTAAATACATTGCACTGTATACACTGTCCTGTACTGTGTTTGGACCATACACATTACTATATAATATACCCTGCTAATCATTGTGGCATTCCATGCAATCCAGCTACCTTAGTTTGCTGTACTCTAAACATGTTTGCTATTTGTATTGTTTTACATGGTTTCCTGGCTGGCAACAGCCATAGTTGTTTATGTTTGAATGAGGTGCACGGCATGAATATGTAATTAGTGCTTCTGCTCACTGTGGAAACATGTAAACTCCGTGTATGCTTCACATGAATCCCATCCCACTGTATAACTCTTTAGACAGATTTGGTCTGTGAGTGATGATGTTTTGTTTCTGTAAGATTACAAAAGGAACGTGTTTTCATTTTGCAATCTTTTTTCTATTTCTGTAGATTGTTTTTTTGGTAACTACATTTCAAAAAGAATGCATCAGTCAGGAATGACTCAATATATTTGCATTTTGATCAGTTACCTTAAACCCATATATAAATATATTTGTGAGTGCTAGTGCTTCTGCTTTCATGTATCTATGTTGTGATGTCTGAGAATAATTGTGGCAGTCATTTCTGAATCATACTTTAACACATATGTCAGCAGAACTAGGTCTGATAAAACCTGCAACAAGTAAAACAAAAGTGTTTAACTTAATCTGCAGTATGTGTGCTTTTCAATAGCATAAAAAGATATGTGAACTTGTAACCTTTTTCACTGAAATGTATAAAAAAGTATATAAAGTTTGTGTCTTCCTCTGAGAAATAAAAGGATTATATGTAGGATGTAAACTACATAGCAGACATGTGAACCAGTAAACTTTATTTGTTATGCCTTCTAATTTTAAGATCCGTAACTTCTGTGGGTGGTACAGTGGATAGCATTGTTGCCTCACGGCAAGAGGTTCCTCAGTTTGATTCTTGGCTGAGGTGCATTCTGTGTGGATCTCCTCCCTGTGTTTGCGTGGGTTTCCTCCAGGTGTTCCCATTTCCTCCCACATTCCAAAGACATGCAGTAGGTGAATTGAACACTCTAAACTGGCCATAGGTTTGAGTGTGTGGGTGAATGTGTGATAGAGAATAACTAATGTGGCAGGGCTTGCCACCCGGTGGTGTAAACCTTGGCTGTAGATTGTCAGTTGACAGTTCAAGCGACATCCCAACCCCATGTGCAGAAATGGGAAAAAAGTGTTATGGATGGATAACTGTTCATAGGTCAGGGAGTTAAGGGCTGAAAAGGTAATTAGAAATCAGATAGCTGGCTCAGAGCAAAAAAAAAAAAGGGCTAAAAAAGGTAATTGGAAATGAGATAGCTGGCTCAAAGAAAAAAATGCTTAATTGCAGGTGTGTTTCTCTGTATTAAAAAGATACAAGTCAGCAGATTGAACTGATGTGGTGTTTGTGATGTGCAGACTTGTGAGTTTTTTGCATTTTGTCTCTGTAATATGTTTGGAAACTTCAGCCATTGTCTCTTATGTCACTGATTCTTTTAGCTCAAAACTAGCTAGAAAAGAAAAAAAAAACACTAGTTGTGGACATATGTTTTTCTTTCTTCAATTCTGTTTGTTCAGAAGGATTATTTTCAGTTTTTCTGTACAGTTTCATATCTCTCTATGTACTGCTAGTTGAACTGCCTAACTCAGTCTTTATTATGTAAAGTATTTTTATTCAGTTTTTAAAAGCTTGTAATCGATCATCTATTTTATTATTTATTAATTGATAAGAGGGTGTTTATTGCTAAATGATAAACTGCTGGCATTTACTTCTAACTGGCCAGACCTCTCTGGTGCACATTGTCATTAGTGTTTATAATTAATTTGGCTTCTCAGCAAGAATAAAAAAGTAACTGGCGGGTCAGTAGCCTTGGTAGCCTGGGGTTGTAGCAGTTTAGAATCCTGGACCAGGACAGAAGGCTTTAGTGTCTGAGTTCATTTATTATCTTTCCTAGAAAATTAATATAATTGTGCATGTGTGTTTGTGTGTGTCTGAAGGAGTTTATTCAAAGTCCAGTTACTGTGGGCAAGTGAGAACTAGAAAGGCACTGAAGCCCAGAGTGAGTGATGAGAACAAATCTGGGGAGCTAGACCAAAGGCTTTGCTCAGTGGTATGTTCAGTGTGAAACCTGGTTTTATGTATAGATGTGTTTATCTGTAGGCCCATACCCAGCACAACAGTGCAGATTTCCTGCATGCTTCTGTAGCCAGGCTGAGCTGTGAGTTACTTAGTGATTCATATTTGTGCACCTTTTTTAAATACTTTAATCTGTTTGGTAGTAGTTGTGTCACCTAAGAAAGAGACACAGAGACCATGCCAGTGGTAGCAGTAATATTTAAGTGTTTTGTTTAGATTAAAAAGTAATTTAGTAGTTGGCAATTTAGTGGTTGGCAGTGGAACAGATCCAATTACTTGAGCCCTGTTAATCTATTTTTTTACATATATGTTTGTGTATAATATATAAACACATACATGTGTGTGTATGTATGTATATATATATATATATATATATATATATATATATATATATATGTGTGTGTGTGTGTGTGTTTGTAACATTTTCCTCAGCCTACTTCTGATATCCTAACATGCCAGTGTTGTCTTGAATATATTCTTACTGGAGTAAGTTCTAGCAATGACTTTCTTTACTCATGTTTATTTTTCTTAGTTAAACTAAAAGATTGTTACTGTTCATGTATTGTTTCATAATCCCTTTTGTCTCCCTGTCCACTTTCCCACTTTCTTATTATTTTTGGCAACTTCAGGAACAATGAATAGATTGGGAACAACCATACTTGGATTTAAAAACAATGAGTGCAACATGCTGTCATAATAAAATACATTTTCTGCTGATGGCTGCTCCCCTACAGTGTGGCGTATCCTCCTCAGTCAAAGCCAAAGTCTGTGTCCACATCATTGCATTGTCATCAGCTAACAAAGAAAACGATTCTTCAGTTTTGTTGATGACACTTGGAGCAGCTCGCCTAAACTCACCGTTTTAGAGCAGCAGAATGATACAGCTGTGTTCATTCTGTCTCTACTGTAGTATAGGTGAATGTGATTTACAAAAAATATTATACATTTTATTTTTCTCCATATCTTTCACTTTAAACAATCTCACCTTCTTAAGACAACTCCTGTGTCATTACTACTAGTTGTAATGATTGTCATATGATCAAACCATAAGTCACTGTTTGGTTCTTAAACTTCTGATGAGGCCTATGCCTAATGTTCTTTCTGGAAGAGAGTCTTCAAACACTCCCCATTGGCCAGCCATAATAAATTTTGGAGTCTGTTTCCGAACACAGCCTTTGTGGTAAAACCACACTAACTGTAGGTTAATCCTATGATACCCACACTCAGTCATGGATGATTGCTAATTATACAACGACCCCCCACCCCCATTAATATCCCAAAACGTGCATGCTGATTGGTCAGCGTGCACATTGTAAATCAGACTTATACTAATGGAAAAAGGTCCAATCGCCCGGACTTTTTCCATTAGTATAAGTCTTTTTTTACAGCAGCGGAGAACGCAAGATCTCCGTTGCTGTTTAGACACTGTCTCGCTATGTTAAAGGAGTTTAACATAGTGAGACAGCTGTAAATAAAAGTAACGAAGATCTTCCATTGCTTTTTTTAAAGCTGTCTTGCTATGTTAAATGGGTTTAACATAGCGAGACAGCTTTAAAAAAGCAACAGAGATTCTCCGTTGCTTTTTTCAAAGCTGTCTCGCTATGTTAAACTCCTTTAACATAGTGAGACAGTTTGTAAAAAGCATTGGAGATCTTGCTTTCTCCATTGCTTCCACCCACAGCTCTGATGTACTGCGTAAGCATACGCATGTGCAGTACATCAGAACTGCCACAGAATACCAGATAGCTGTGGAAGGGCAGCAAGGAGGCATTATACAATGCCATTATTTAAGAAAAGTAAGTTTTTTTTTTCTTAAATAATGTCATTGTATAATAGCAATAACCCACTTCTGGGTGTGGGTAATGCTGGATTTACCCATGTTTGTCTTTGTTTGGTCACCCTCGTGACCAAACCACACCAACCGTGGGTAAATCCGGCATTACCCACACTCAGGTGTGGTTTATTGCTATAATAATTCACTCCTGTTTGTGAGTATATCAGGATTTACCCACAGTTGGCGTTGTAAACCACACCAGCCTTGAGTGAATCCTGATATACCCACGCAGTCATGGATTATTGTTTAAGTGTACTGCCGTTTTCGTGCAAATGACAACTAAACTGGGGATGCACAGTAATTAAACTTAGTAATGGGAGACTTTAGAAGGCTTAGCAGTGGTGTGTTTTACAGTGCTGTCCTGCAACAAATCTAGCTACCCTTTTGTAAACCAATGTAAAATCACAGAATATTGGAAACTGTAGATTAATTAGAAGATGTGTAGAATGTAGACCTAACCTTGTGATCTTGTAACTTGGCATCAGTTCTCTTACTCCCCTTTCCTTAAATGACTATAGCCCTCTTAGGCATTTTCTTCATTCTAAATCTGTTTCTTATCCCCTGTCTTAATCTTCTGTGTTTTTTTATCGTTATGTACGTGTGTTCCTTATTGAAACATTCTATGCTGACTGTTACCATGGTAATGTTCTTATCTTTTATTGTGATTGCTAGCATTGTAATATCTACTTGTATCACTCGTGCCACTTGCAATTTACTGTCATTGTGTAATACTACCTTTCCTTTGCCTTTTGGCATGAGTCATGCCTTAAAAAAGGTCTTTGGACCATTGCACCTAACCTGGTTAATAAATGCATAAATAAACACAGAAAGACATAGAAGGGAGTAAGGACATAGAAAAGTGATTTATTACATTTTTTAAGTGTTTTGCTTTTGTTTTGTATCTGTTGCAGTAGCAGTATTACCTCTCAAGTGTACAGATTTTTGCCTCATATTTTTGGTCTGTTATTCATAAAATTGTGGATTCCTGGCAAATTGGTGGCAAATCATTAATGACTGAAGTTAGAAAATAATGACAGACATTTGAGTTTCAGACTTCATACCCTTCAGAAATTTCATGCTAATGCAAAACCTATTATTCTATCAACTTTCTAAGTTTGTAAGAGCATTGTTTAGAAATTGTCCTATTTTTGGGCCATTGTCCCACATTTACTTATGGCTTTGTCCAGATTTCTTGCTCTAAGAGTTTGAGAGGTATGGCTATTACTTACTGTAATGGTTAATGTTATGTGTGTTTTCTGTGGTGGAGTTATTTTCTAATTGAAACTGCTAAAATAAAGATTCTGCTGGCATTCTGAAACATTTTCTGTGAAGCACTGCCCTCTGCATGATGTCATGTTAGGTTAACAGTGCTAGAGTACAGCTGGAAGTATGGAAGCATGGTTGCATTTTTGTTAGAGGCTTGCTGTTATTTTTTTTTTCTGGGCTTCAGCTGTGATAGAATAAAAAAATGAGTATGCATTCACATTCAGTTTTTTAATGTAATCATTATTGAGCTGGGTGTTTTACTATTTTACATGTCACTACTTTTCAAGGAGTCACCGTTAAGTTTGTGCAGTGGTGAAATAGGTTCCATCTGAGTGCTGTACTGCTGGTTGCTGGTAGTCTCATGTTTGTTGCAGATCATTTTTAAAAATGGCATAAACTGTGTGTTTTGGTTCTCTGGAAGCTCATTTGTGTATTGTTTACAGTTATCTAAACCAAGATTCAATGTTAGTTGTTCTGTACATACCTCTTAACTTTCCAGAATATTGTAGAATGTCCCTAACTGGGTTTTCACACACGCGCACACAGCGTTAACACAATACTGTTGCATACTTCATGGATGACTGCAGTTTGCACATCACAGTCTATCTCCATGATATACTCCCAGCACTGTCATCATTCCACCTTCTCTCTATCACCCTCCAAATACTGTCAGGAATAAGCCTTTGTTCCCTCATAAACTACATTAAATGCCTGTCCTACAGTTTTGCACTACATTGTCTTCAGAAAAAAAAGAAGTTCACATTACATCCAGAAGTGAAACACTGCACCAGATCTACTCCAAAAAACATAGAAAGAACAAAGGTGTTCAAAATTCTAAACTGCACAAACCAAAACAAGCACCAGTCCACAGTAAATCTAAATAAAACCACAATTTATTATAATTCTGATGAAGTTCTTTCTACAGGGAATGAAAGTCCTTAATAAATTGTGATTTTCTTTACATTTCTTGCAAATAAGTGTTTGTTTTGGTTAAATGCACCAGATTTGACTCCTTTGCCCAAGAGCAACCCTCATCAAACTTAACATTGCTGTCATGTGAACTTCTTGCTGAACTCAATAAGGGTCATACATGTAATAATTTACAATTCTAACATCAGAAGCTAAACCAGTAACTTGGACATTTCTGCTGTCACAGGTTAAAGCACCCCAGTCCTCAGAACTGTTTGTATGCACTGAACTGACAGCTTTATTAGAATGCCTAACATGACATCAAAGGTCAGAGGGCATTCCACACACTAGAATTGATGCCGAGAGAGTTTATAGTCATTTAGAAGAAAACTCAATCATGGCAATTGAACAAAAAGGTAACAAAAGAAATTTGTATGGAACAAAGGATCATTTGTTGTTAAACAAAGTCATAATGGAGAACTGTAAAAAGGTGAAGAATTTACGTATACCATGGATTGACTACAAAAAAGCATTTGGTAGTATCCCACATTCATGGATAAAAGAGTGCTTAAAAATGTATATGATATACACTATACTGATCAATTCCATTAGAGCAACCATGAAACAGTAGCAAACCACTTTGCAATTAAGCCATGATAAAGGACAAATTATTATTCCAGGGATACAAATTCCAAGGGAGATATTCCAGGGTGACCTTTTGTCATCACTGCTCTTTTGTCTTGCCCTTAACCCATTAAGCTCTTTACTTAACAGACTGTTTCATGGCTACAGTTTGTTTCCCAGAAGACAAAAAAGTGTAAAGACTTATATTCTTTTTGAGGATGATTTAAAACTGTATAGCTCATCAGATGAGGAACTGAAAGCACAACTGCAAGTAGTCAAAACTTTTTAAGGTGATAACAAGAGTGTCATTTGGTCTAGATAAATGTGCAAAAGCAACCATTAATAAAAGAAAGCTCCAGCAAATAGAAACCATCAGTCTAGGATAGGAATGTTGATACAAAGATCTTGAACAAGAAGGAGTATATAAATATTTGGGAATTGATGAAGGATCAACAATAAAATATGAAAAAATGTGAATAAAACTTAGGAATATTTTAGAAGACTAAAATTAATACTGAAAACAGCATTGACATGTAGTAACAAATTCCAGGCTATAAACCAATTTGCTCTTCCTGTTCTAACTTACAGTTTGGGAGTGACTGACTGACCCTAAAAGGTGTTGGATCATTTGGTCAGGAAAACAAGGAGGATGTTTCATGCTCATCAAATGATTATAAAAATCAGTGTTTACCAAAACTGTGTATTCCCCATTCTGAAGGAGGTATTTGCTTCCTTGAAATTGATTACATGTATAGGTCTGCAAACGTAGGACTGCATACATATTTGCTGACCTCACAAGATCCAAACATATTGCAAGTTTTAAAACATGAGGAGAATAAGTCTAAGATGACTTCCCTGCTTATTTTAGCAGAAGCGGTGTCAAGCGGGAATGGAAATCAAACCAGAAGTAGAAAAAAATCAGGCAGTAACTGAATGTACCACAAAACAAAAGAAAGATTATAAAGTGAAGGATCAGATGAGAGGGCAAGAAATGTGGAAAATGCATAAATATAGTTGTAAATATAGAAAACTGTTGGAACAACTTTGTTAATCTGGATCGAATGGTTAAGCAGAGATGAATTTAAACCAAAAGACGAAAGGTTAATATTAGTGGCCCAAGATAGTGGGCTACATCCACGTTGGTTTACAAAGTCCATTGAACATATGGGAGAAACAGACAAGTGTAGGTTTTGTAAAACAGAATTGAAAACAATTGCACATCTTGTTGCTGGTTGTGATATACTAATGGCAGAAGGACTGTGTACTGAAAGACATAATAATGTGGCAAGACTGTTGCATTGGGGATTGTCCAAACATTATAATACTGAAGTAACTGAAAAGTACTGGAAACATGAGCCACAAAGCATTATAGAAAATATTGAAGTTTATCACATGGGATCACCCATTGCCAACCGTTCAAAAGCTGGATGCAAGAAAACCAGATGTAGTAGTCCATAAAAAGAAGACAAAAGTAATACTGATCATTGAGATTGCTTCACCCAGTGACTACAGTGTCTTGCATACAGAAAGATACAAAGTCATAAAATATCAGGATTTGAAGGCAGAAACAAGGGCAATATAGAAGAAGGATACTCAGACAATTCAATAGTAGTAGGAGCAACGGGTCTTATAAAAAAATAATTTACAATTATAGTTAGATATGTTACTGATACATGTAACTCCATATGAATTGCAGTAGGAGTCATTAACTGGGCACATTGTAGGTGCTGTGAAGAGCACTTCTGGCTAACATAAAAGAAAAAAAGACAGAACATCACACAATGAAAAATAACAGAAAAAAAAGGGGAAAAGAATTGCACAAAAATGCAACAATTTTTGCGAATACACAGAAAGATGCATTACAATAATAAAACAACCATGAAGGTATGAATAGTGACAAATCAGTTTAACAGTAAATAATCAAGCACCAGGAGGAAAAAAATGACTTGGCTGTCTAAAGCTGGCATAGTTATTGGATGTTTTTGAAACACCAGATTATGCTTACAGTTATGAGATCAAAGCAGTCAAGTTTATATTATTTCCCTCATTTGATGACATGCGATAGTGTTAAAATCTCAAGAAGGTTGCCTCTTGTTTGAGAAGAACTTTGTTTTGGTCTTAGTAGTGTTTGAAATGCTACCTAATTTTAACCTGAAACTGCAGCGAGTCAAAGTTGGATTGCATTTTGGCATTACCTTCAGTCACTTATATGTATTTATTTACCAAAGTCTACTATTTTACTCTTCTTTGCTGTCAAGAATAATATTTTTGTAAGAATTAAATGCAGTCTTTGTTGTTGCTACTGTGTAGAAAACAGAGTTGTTCTTTATCATTGTTCTCTAGTCTGAACTATGTTAATAATGTATATAATGTTGCTGTAGAACTTTTTTCACCAGGCCTTCTATATATACTTAGTGTGTATGTGTGTGTAAGTAAAAAAAATACAATGCAATACAGTCTTAGTTCCTTCCTTTCTCCTAAGGTGCATGCTGACTGCCTATATCCTTTCTCCTCAGTCCCCCCCCCATTTACCACTGTACCATCTTGTTAACTGTCCTTCACAAAGATTCTACCAGCTGAACACCCTTTTTTTACTATAAGACTTTCTGAACTTTGTAGACTATTCCATTTACTGCCTTACCAGTGTCATATGCAGTCATACCTCCACTGTCCAGAGTTTCTGCCTCATATTTTTGGTCTGTTCCTCAGTGTTTGAAAATCAGTAAGAATCAAAGTCAGTAAGTAATGACAGACATTTGAGTTTCAGACTTAATTTTCTTCAAAAAATGTATGCTAATGAAACACCTGCTATTTTTGCAACTTTCTAAGTTAATAAGATCTGCCCTTGTTTTTCGGCCTTTGTCCTCCCTTTTTTTTTTTGCTTTGTCCAGTTTTTTTGCTTTAAGAGGTTAAGTATGTACGTACATAAATACATACATACATATATTTCATGCATGAGCAGTAATGTCTTTCTAGTCTGCCAACATACCAAAAACAGTTGTTCCCATAATAAGTGCTCAGGTTGTTCTTAAAATGTCTAAACAAGTGTTTTTTTTTTTTTGTAATGGAATTTGGTAGTTTATTCCATGCATCAACTACTCTTCCAGAGAACCAATTAATACACTTCCGATGGCTATAAAATCTTCTACATAGGTTGTCTGATGATTCTCTACTACTTTTTGATAATCCCAGATATTCCCAGAAGTAGATGTCGCTGTAATGCCCTATAGGTATGAATAAGGTGTCCTCTTAAATATCAGTAGGAGACGTTGTATAAGTTCAGATATTTTAGTCTTTCATAATAACTTAATTTTTCACATCCATGGATGCCCTTGGTATATTCCCCCTGTCCTCTTTCCAGTTTACTCTGATTTACTTTCTTAATAAAGTTTCCATATTTTTTTGAACAAGAAACATCTTTATTAAATGATTGCCTATGACATAGGCAATCTTACATTTTTATAAATGAAAGCAAACCATGTTGACATAATTTTAGTTGCAAACATTATACTTCACAAGCCATATTGACATCATTTTAGTTGCAGGCTTATAATCTATCCAGTCAGTCAGTCAGACATTACATAGCTCATTCAAATCCAGCCTTCTTTTAAACCTCGTTCCTCTTCTGCATGTATTATTCCCACAATTCCCATTTTTTGTAGTTAATTTGCTTCTACCCTTTTCTAAAGATCCCAATTCCATTTGTTTTATCGTTGTTACTATATTTACTACTTGAAGTAAAACTGGTTAAGACTTTGTTTTCCATTTTCTGTTAATTGTTTTTCTGGCAGTCACCATAATTAGACTCAGTAAGGCTGTACTATGTCTAGGCAATTCTGATTCTTTTATTATAGCTCAAAAATCATTTCCTTTGTTGTACCAATTTCCTCACCCAGTATCTCTGACAGAGCAGGCTGCAGGGAACCTTTAAAGTCTGTCAACTCATTATACTTGCAGAAAATATGTTCCCAATTACCTCTTTCTTCCCCATCACACCTCTAATATTTCCTGTCTGCCTGAGGAAAAATTCTTTGGAATCTACTTGGGGTATAAAAATACTGATGTAAATACTTCCAAGCAAAGATCCTAGATCATCTGTTGTTTGTTGCATATTTGGTAGACATATATACATCTCCCATTGTTTCTTTGTGATTATCCAGTCTCTCTTCCCAATCCATGCTAACCTCCTGTGATTGATTCTTATAGTTATCATGCAATATTTGTATGCTGTACTAATTATTCCTTTTTTAACTGCTTCTGTTGTACTTTCTATTAAAAACTATACCAGTGCTTATCTTTCACTTAGGATCCCTCTATTTCTTTCTATCTTCTATACTCTGATATCTATCCTTAATAGGGGAGGCAATCTCTACCCTGCAGTCCAAATAAATTATTGGCCTCTAACCATTCTATTAATTTTTCCTCTCTAATTATTTGCTTCCAGTACCTTGGTTCTTTTGCCAGTTTTCTCCAATAAATTCCAGCCCCCTCTTTTCTATTTTCTGTATCCTTAATTGCAGTCATCCCTATCAGCAGAATGTCCTTTCTCCATTCCTGTGTTGGCTTAGTTCTTAGAATACTTTCTACTACTTTATGCATATAATGTTTTGTATGGTTATTGTTATTCTCCGTAAGGATCTGCATCCAAAAATCCCAGTCTCTTCTTGTTTCTTGAGCTTCTCCCCGTTTCATCATCATCTCTTTCCACTTTGAATTTTAGGTTTCTACTTGTGCTATGTATAGGAGCCTTAACTATGTAGCTCTGAAATACCCCTTCAAATCGGGTAATCCCAAACTGCCTTTTACAAATGGAAGAATCAATTTATCCCGCTTGACTCTTGCCGATTTCCCCCCACAAATAAAGTCCTTTAACTCTTTATTAGTTACTATCCACAACTTCTCCTCTGGTTGATCAAGGTATGACTGACCCATGTATAAAACTAATGGAACTAAAAACATTTTAACTGCTTGTATCTTGCAATCCATGTCCGTATAACACAGCTTCCAGTTTCTCATTTTTTTGTATTATCTTTTGTTTAGTCTCTTGCCACATATCTTTATTTGTCACAATAGAATCCTTTTTAATCCATACTCATAAGCACTTCATTTTATTATGTCCCCATAGTGATGAAGGGAGATACTGCCAGCACAGCTATCTGGAACTTTGTAAATTATTGTGTGTCAGTTGTGAATATCAACATGATTTGTGTTGGATGCTTATGTTGCAAATATATTGGAACTGTATGTCATGTGTACATCAAACTAGGTGTTTACAGACATTTGCGTTGAAAAGATATTTTATAAAGTGCTTATGCTTAAAATGTAACCACAGCGTGCCTTACTGGAATAGAAGAGAAATATACATGCACTATTATAACTGTTTAAGTGTATATATTTTAACAGTGGAAACTGGAATACAGGAGGCTAACTTCAGATTAATAGCTGAAATTAAATTACACTTTATGGCAGCTAGAGAAGGAATGTCTGTACTAGGGAGTTTTCTATATTTCTGTAAAGTGAAATAATTACTAATTTTGAAATGTGGAGGGATGTAATTGTTTTATGACTTCCAGCATCTGTCAAAGATCTGAGATCTATGTACTTTCATAGGTAGATGCTATATACTGCTACCTTCCAGTAGTGGGGGTTTCACATGGGATAGAGTCAGATGACAAGAAATTATGTCATTCTACAAGCTATCCCAGCAGTAATATTTGAGATATTAATTTGAGAGGTCTCTTAGTGAGACACAGCATTCTGTATTCTGTCTGGGACCTGGCAACAACAATAAGAACCATTCACCACATCTACATCTGCCTTGCCTATAAGTAAGCTTCTAGGGTATAGTAATTCTCTTAGATTCAATCAGGAATATAGTGAAGCTTAGTTTAGATATTTTTCTTTCTTTATTTGAGACAGTCCTGGAATGTTGTTTTACATATTTGCCATTGTTTTGAACTGTGATGTCACTGTGAATATTTATTTAGTATTGTCTTATTCTTTTATTATTAAATATATTTAAATATTTTATTGTGGTTGATCTGTGTAGAGATATTTAAGTTCTGAGACTACTTGCATATTTATTTGGTGATACTGTGTAGGCCACTCCTAATACCCTTGCTCTTGGTCAAACTACCATTTGTATTAATAGTAACATTACACAGTAAGATTGGACACCCTTTGTTAAAGGCTTTAAAGTAGCTGATAGGGAGTGTATGGTGGCAGTGATAACTACCTTATAGTCTGTGCAAAAGAGAGCATAACTAGTAGACCTGTGCCAGCCTTTCCCAGGTGTGTGTGTGTGTCTGTATGTGTGTATGTATGTATGTATATGTATAAATGAAACCTCAAAGAGTGTGTGTGTCAGCTACTTGGGCAGGGACACGAAGCAGTGGTTGGACAGAGAGGGTGCTGGAGGTCTTGGCTTAGCCACTCAGCTGAGATCTCAACTCTATAGCTATGTCAGTGGGGAGTCTTATTGGGAATCTGGGAGAAACCAGCCCTGGATTGACTGTGGTCTCTGTGTGCTCTTAAAGGAAATTGCATTTGATGCAGAGAGCTGCATCTGGGAATACTGTGTGTGTACCTGTCATCCTCCTAGTGTACATCCCCCACTGGTGCCAGTGGTGAGGATTGAGGCTCCATGATTACTGGTCTAGTGATGGGTCACCACACCTATAACTATGGATATTGCTGAACCAGTTTGTGTTTGGGTACATCATTTGCAGCTGTTGCCTTTATTTAGCTAATAATTAATTTTGTATTAAATTAACAATTTTGTATTCTGAAATGATTTGACGCTGCCTCAAAAAGTTCACAACACTGGTATAAAGTAATATCATCTGCAAATATAGCCAGCTTTTCATGAGTACCATACCAATTATGTCTTTGAATTTCTGAGTTTCTTTTTTTCTGTACCGATGGTTCTCAATGTAGTGCAAATAACAAAGGTGCCTGGTTCCTCTGCTCAAACAGAAATTATCAGAGAGGAACCACCCACTTTAATTTTATATGTCCTCCTAACCTCTCCTCATATTTTTCAGGGTACTGCAAGTGCTCTCCATTGTCTGCTCATAAACCCCAACAGTGGTATTTTCTTAGATTCACCTTCCTGCTGGATCATCAGTGT
Source organism: Protopterus annectens (assembly GCF_019279795.1). Lineage (NCBI taxonomy): Eukaryota > Metazoa > Chordata > Ceratodontiformes > Protopteridae > Protopterus > Protopterus annectens. Next base: position 1,476,859,991 of record NC_056735.1, on the reverse strand, counting down.
TCTGTTAATGTTTTCAAATGTTTGCATCAAAAATTGTTGATCCATATCTATCAATTTTGCCATTCTTTTAGCCATTATAAACATAAACACTTTATAATCATGGTTTAGGACTGAAATGGGTTTATATGAAGTTGGATCTGATGGGTCTTTATCCTCTTTAGGTATTGCAGCCACCACTACATTCTTCAGGATGTTGGTACTTTCTTAAAATACTGTTAAACAAAACCTTTCAGATCTTTATCATGTTTCCAAACTTCCACAGGAATACCATCTATTCCTGGGAATATCTTATCAATTGAATATACAGCACCATTTTTTATCTCATCTATCATAGTGTTATTAATTGAACCCCTCCTTGCCTCTAACCTTGGCATATTTAATTATTCCATATCCTCTCCTACTATAAGGTGTTATTAATTACTCCTCTCTGCCTCTAATCTTGGGCATATTTAATTATTCCATAAACATTTCCATTTGTACCTTTTCTTGATCACCATGTTTCTCTGCTTTATATAGACTTTATAAAATTTCTGAACTATTTCTAGGACCTCTATAGGATCTCTTATTATCTTTCTTGTTATAGGCTCCTTAAAATTGGTGACAACCCTTTCTACTTTCTGTTGCCTGAGTTTGCACCAAAAGTTTCTGTGTTGTAACATTATTATCAAAAAACAGTTAACAGCAACATTTCTAAACTCATGCATATTATCGAGATAATCCCTTATTTTCTGTTTAGCATTCTGCAGTTGCCCCTCTTCTTGTTCTGTGATATTCATGTCTCTCTTTTATTTTCTCCCTATTTTTAAACTCCAGTTTAATTTTATGCCACTCCTTAGTTATATTTTCAGAAGACATTTCTATCTTCTCCAATAACTCCCAAATAATTTCTACTACCCATTCCTTAAATCTCTCTCTTTTCAACAGATAATTGGAAAGCATCAGTATCTCATTTTTATTTCATTACCCTGCATTTTTGTTTAAATTGTTATTGGTGTGTGATCTGAAATAGTTATTGGTATCAAAACACTGAATTAAATTCAAATTTTCCTGTGAAATGCAAGTTCTGTTTAGCCTAGCCCAGTTTTTGTATCTTGGAGAATAATATGTAAATTCACTCCAAACTTCTAGAACTGAATTTGCATCTCCCATGCCAAATATTTTCATAAATTTCATCAAACATTTATCTTCCTTTGTTATATTTTCCCTTCTAGGTCCACCAGACACATCTTCACTGCTGCAAATCAAATTCCAATTCCCACCTATAAGTATTATTCCTGCTTAAAACATTTTATTACTACCCAAATTTTATTAAGCTCCATTAGCATTTTTTTAGGTGGAATATTAATACATGCCAGTGTAGTACTCCTTTCTACCATGATTACCTTTTTTATCCTTTTCATTCCACTGGCTCCTTTCAAATGTGTCTTTGCACTCTTCATTTTCAATGTAGTTCACTACTCTTTCTTTTTGTATATATTTGTGAGACCATTAACATTTAAAGATGTAATAAACTCATATAGAGAGCATAACCATAGAGGTACACAAGTAAATAACACTCATGTAAAATGGTTCAGTGTATTGTCAAAAGGCAATTCTCTAAATTCGCAATTATATATGTATATATTTATCTTTTACTCAGCGATTACAGCGGCTGCTCAAAATGAAATAATCGCCGCTGAAATCATAACTTACTTAAATGGCATAAACATATACAAAGCTATAGCATTAGTTCTAAAACATCCCTTCGAGAAAATATATTTAAAAAACAGTAGCGATGTTTAACATCACTATCCAATATGATTCCTATGTCTGCCTGACGTGCCGAAAAAATGTCTGCACGTGTATTAGAAACAAATGTAAATGGTATATAAAACATGTCAATGACATTTCCTAAAACCATCAAATCATATAGGCATAGTTCAAAATCATATTGCACTACTATTTACATGTCCTGTCTATCATTTAGTGTGACAAAAACCAATAATGCAGTTTTTACTTACTGTTGTGGCTATCAACAGCAAAATCAGAGTCGATTACACCTTAAGGGCAGTCGTAGCATCCAAAGAAGGTGAGCTCACACAACTACTGTGAGCGACATATGATCAAAAAATAGTCGCTATAATTAACGGAAGCCTACTAACACATCTTATTGTAACAAAAAGCACTCTATACATAAAAGCGTCATCAACGACAGTCGGACAAATAAATGAGATACATAAGAGCATAATCCGTTAGACATATAACATTGTAAATGTATAATAAAAACGACATCTACGATTCTTAGTACAAAGAACAAGGTCTATCAGATAAATAGTTAGCTGCAGCGGTGGAACAAAATCTGCTCACTCTTCCTGTTCCACCCTCTACCATTAACATAGCAGCACAAACTATCTAGATATATCATGACTACAAAAAGTCCCAATAGTGTATTGGGAAGTGTAGATTAAGGGTGATACACTTCTAAAAAACCCCCCTATGCTGGTATGTTATAAATACTGAAAGTACATGATGCCCCAGTAAACAGGGACCACTCACATCCCATAATGCATAGGGTCTCAGATATATATTCAGATACATATCTCTATCCATATATAAAGAATGGCAAAACTCTGTAATTATCAAATAACTACTAAATTCTGAAAGCAAGGCCCTAATGTATGTTTAACTCATATAATATCTGGACAGGGTCATTTAGCTCTACACCTCCTCCTATTCTTTAGAAAAGGTTTAATTTGCACTTTATCGTTCAGGCCAGGTGGTGTATCTGACCTAAACCTAATGATCCATCTAGTCTCACATTCAAGGGTTCTGTTTATAATATCTCCTCCTCTAATACCTAATGTTAATCCCTGTATGACACGGAAACAAAACTGGTGGCTACTCCCTGCCTGCTTAATGTGTCTAGATAGTGCATTAGTATCTGAACCTATCCTTATCTGATACATGTGTTCCCTGATACGTTCTTTTAACATCCTATTGGTCTTCCCTACATAGTAACTTGAACAGGCCTTACACATAGCGAGATAAACTAAATTTCTGGACTCGCAGTTGGTGTTAGTATAAAAGGTGTATTGCCGTTCTGTGATAGGATGTACAAACTCGGTGGAGTCACTGATATATCTACACTGATTACATTTCCCACAGATTTTTGTATTAACGTGCAATGTATTCCTCTGATTAGTCCCTAGGTTCATTTTTGGCTTACACAACAGTCTCTTCAGATTTGGGTGATTCTTATAAATTACCCTTGGTTTTGGACCTACTAAGTTCTGTATCTGATGGTCCGACATTAAAATGCTCCAATGTTTACCTAGGGTGTTGACAAAGTCCTTGCTATTCCTACTGAAAAAGGTAATGGGTTTCACTACGTTGTCATCCAGCCTATCTATTTGAGTGCATTCCCCTTGATCCATAAAATAGGGTCTAGCTCTCTCCATTCTCATATCACTAGTCTCTTCCATAATATTACTTATTCTCTTAGACTCATAACCTCTCTCTATGAATTTATTCATTAAATCTATACATTCTAACTGATGTCGTTCGTCACTGGGATTCAAACGTGACGCTCTCATGAACTGGCCTTTCAAAATGTTGTTGAATACATATGCTGGATGCATACTTTGTCTGTGTAACAGACTATTCCTGTGACAGGCCTTTCTATGTATTGTTGTATTAAGGAGCCCATTTTCCATTCTAAAAATTTCAACGTCTAAATAGGAGATGTTTGACCTAGATGTATTTGCAGTAAACTTAATAAAGTCAGTAGAAGAATTTAACATTAGTATGAAACTGTCCAAGGTTTCTTCATCTCCCAGCCATAAAAAGAAAAGATCATCGACAAAACGTCGATATATTCTCACATACTTCTTATACAATTCATTATTGCACATGAATCTGTCTTCCCATGCAGACATGACAAGGTTGGCGTAGATATTGGCACAAGAAGTGCCCTTAGCTACGCCATCCTTTTGAAGATATAAAATATCATCAAATACAAAAATGTTGTTTGTAAGGACCATTTCCAAAAATAATGTCAATAATTCCACTTTACTGTTGGAAAAATGTGTATTCGCTTTCAGATAGTCATAAATATAAGTTAAACCTAAGTCATTCGGAATGACTGTAAATAGGCTAACTACATCAAGCGTTACCAAAATGAACTGTTCATCATTCCTCAGATCCTTAGTACAAGCATATAAATCTAACAGGAACTGTTTACTATCTTTAAGTATCAACACGTTCTTATCTACTAATGGTCTGAGTATACTATCTAAATAAATTGATAGTGGTTCAGTAGCCCATCCTTGTCCGGCTACAATTGGTCTCATAGGTGGATCTGTTATTTACTTGTGTACCTCTATGGTTATGCTCTCTATATGAGTTTATTACGAGAGCGTAAGAATTGTACATGGTCATTGCACTTTGATGTATGTGTTGAATTGTCAGTACAGCAGTTTATTTTAAATGTGACTGTGATTTGATTGATTTTAGGTCATGTACTTGATGGTTCCGTGAAATCATTTTTCAATGCTACCTAGACTAACAGTCTTAAAGTGTTTTTTGTAAGTTGTATTAATTATTTTAAGACTGTTCATTTCAATCTAATTATGTAATAGAAGAATGCATTGGATGTGTTATCTTAGAATGTGTTAGCTAGACCCTGATGTGGGATTTTGTGTTGCTGAAGTGTTGATATGGGTTTGCACGACTAGTTCTGTGCATTTTACTTTAAACTTTTAGGCGCAATTTTGCTAATTCTGTGACCAATCAGAAATCATGATGGCTGTTTTAAAGAGCTTGTTTCTTTGTAATTTTATTAAAGTCTGAAGAAGCCTGTCGGCGAAAGCGCTTACTACGTTTTAGCTGAATAAACCTTTTTTATTCCGACAACGGGTCGTTTGTTTTGGATCTATACATTCTACTTCATTTGGTGCAACAAGTGTATTTTTACCACGTTTCATAGCCAGTTGGACTACGTGCATGATCTGGGAGACTGCTTGCTATTATATCTTTTGCACGCTGTCCTTTGCCTTGGTGGTTTTGCTGTTCAACTTTGGAACTGATAATAATTAATTTTGTATTAAATTAACAATTTTGTATTCTGAAATGATTTGACGCTGCCTCAAAAAGTTCACAACACTGGTATAAAGTAATATCATCTGCAAATATAGCCAGGTTTTCATGAGTACCATACCAATTATGTCTTTGAATTTCTGAGTTTCTTTTTTTCTGTACCGATGGTTCTCAATGTAGTGCAAATAACAAAGGTGCCTGGTTCCTCTGCTCAAACAGAAATTATCAGAGAGGAACCACCCACTTTAATTTTCATCTGCAATCCCTCATATGTCCTCCTAATCAACCTCATAATTTTATCAGGTACTGCAAGTGCTTCCATTGCTCTGCTCATAAACTCCCACCTTACTTTGTCAAATGCTTTCTCTGCATCAAGACCCGCCAACAACAGTGGTATTTTCTTAGATTCACCTTCCTGCTGGATCATCAGTGTTCTGTTAATGTTTTCAAATGTTTGCATCCCCTCCACAAAAACTTGTTGATCCATATCTATCAATTTTGGCATCACTTTTGCCATTCTTTTAGCCATTATAGACATAAACACTTTATAATCATGGTTTAGGACTGAAATGGGTCTATATGAAGCTGGATCTGATGGGTCTTTATCATTTTTAGGTATTGCAGCCACCACTACATTCTTCCAGGATGTTGGTACTTCTCCTCTTAAAATACTGTTAAACAAAACCTTTCAGATCTTTATCATGTTTCCAAACTTCCACAGGAATACCATCTATTCCTGGGAATATCTTATCAATTGAATATACAGCACCATTTTTATCTCATCTCCTCCTATCATAAGTGTTATTAATTGAACCTCCTCTGCCTCTAACCTTGGCATATTTAATTATTCCATAAACATTTCCATTTGTACCTTTTCTTGATCACCATGTTTCTCTGCTTTATATAGACTTTATAAAATTTCTGAACTATTTCTAGGACCTCTATAGGATCTCTTATTATCTTCCTTGTTATAGGCTCCTTAAAATTGGTGACAACCCTTTCTACTTTCTGTTGCCTGAGTTTGCACCAAAAGTTTTTGTGTTGTAACATTATTATCAAAAAACAGTTGCTTAACAGCAACATTTCTAAACTCATGCATATTATCGAGATAATCCCTTATTTTCTGTTTAGCATTCTGCAGTTGCCCCTCTTCTTGTTCTGTGAGATTCCCCCTATTTTGCAATACTTTAAAACTTGTTAGTTCCTCTTAATAATTCTTGTTACTTCTTAACCATATCTCTCTTTCTTTTATTTTCTCCCTATTTTTAAACTCCAGTTTAATTTTATGCCACTCCTTAGTTATATTTTCAGAAGACATTTCTATCTTCTCCAATAACTCCCAAATAATTTCTACTACCCATTCCTTAAATCTCTCTTTTTTCAACAGATAATTGGAAAGCATCAGTATCTCATTTTTATTTCATTACCCTGCATTTTTATTTAAGTTGTTATTGGTGTGTGATCTGAAATAGTTATTGGGTGCGTATCAAAACACTGAATTAAATGCAAATTTTCCTGTGAAATGCAAGTTCTGTTTAGCCTAGCCCAGTTTTTGTATCTTGGAGAATAATATGTAAATTCATTCCAAACTTCTAGAACTGAATTTGCATCTCCCATGCCAAATATTTTCATAAATTTCATCAAACATTTATCTTCCTTTGTTATATTTTCCCTTCTAGGTCCACCAGACACATCTTCACTGCTGCAAATCAAATTCCAATTCCCACCTATAAGTATTATTCCCTGCTTAAAACATTTTATTACTACCCAAATTTTATTAAGCTCCATTATAGCATTTTTAGGTGGAATATTAATACATGCCAGTGTAGTCCTCCTCCCTTGCCAGAACCCCTTTAGTACTACAATTCAAAAAAAAAAAAAAAAAAAAAAAAAAAAAAAAAAAAAAAAAAAAAAAAAAAAAAAAAAAAAAAAAAAAAAAAAAAAAAAAAAAAAAAAAAAAAAAAAAAAAAAAAAAAAAAAAAAAAAAAAAAAAAAAAAAAAAAAAAAAAAAAAAAAAAAAAAAAAAAAAAAAAAAAAAAAAAAAAAAAAAAAAAAAAAAAAAAAAAAAAAAAAAAAAAAAAAAAAAAAAAAAAAAAAAAAAAAAAAAAAAAAAAAAAAAAAAAAAAAAAAAAAAAAAAAAAAAAAAAAAAAAAAAAAAAAAAAAAAAAAAAAAAAAAAAAAAAAAAAAAAAAAAAAAAAAAAAAAAAAAAAAAAAAAAAAAAAAAAAAAAAAAAAAAAAAAAAAAAAAAAAAAAAAAAAAAAAAAAAAAAAAAAAAAAAAAAAAAAAAAAAAAAAAAAAAAAAAAAAAAAAAAAAAAAAAAAAAAAAAAAAAAAAAAAAAAAAAAAAAAAGGGGGGGGGGGGGGGGGGGGGGGGGGGGGGGGGGGGGGGGGGGGGGGGGGGGGGGGGGGGGGGGGGGGGGGGGGGGGGGGGGGGGGGGGGGGGGGGGGGGGGGGAGGGAGGGAGGGGGAGGGGGGAGGGGGGAGGGGGGGGGGGGGGGGGGGGGGGGGGGGGGGGGGGGGGGGTGGGGGAGGGGGGGGGGGGGGGGGGGGGGGGGGGGGGGGGGGGGGGGGGGGGGGGGGGGGGGGGGGTCTGTTCTTTCCAGTTTCTCTGGTACAGCAGAAAATCTCAGGTTTTCTCTACGTGTTTTGCCCTCTAATTCTTTTATTTTTTTTTAAATGTCTCGTCTTGAGCAGTCTCTTATTCTGCCAGCCTTTTCTTCATTTTGACCTCTGATGTTTGCAGTTTTATCACCTCATCTGAATATCGGTGTAAAGCTTCTTCCATTTTTTTCCAGCATTTTATTATTTGAGTTAATATACTGCATCAGTGTTTCGTTTATTTTAATCAGCTCTGAATACATTTGACTTATGTTTCGTCTAGGTTACTAGAACTCATGTTTTGCACCAACGCTAGAGCTTGCACTGCTTTTTGCTGAACAGCTGTAGAATTCTTCCCAGTCAACTGTTTTTCTCACCTTTTGTGACAGATTTTCTTTCAGGTTCACTGAATTTCTTTAACCAAAGTCTCTCTCTTCTGAGTTTATGTTTTTATACTGGGAGAGCAGAAGTTAAGCTGTTACTCAATGTCCAGCCATCTTGGAAGTCCTACCGCCTCTTAAGTGTTTTTTGTTTTTTTAAGGTTTTCATAGTGTTATTCCATACTCAAGTTTGGGTCTAATGTACATACAAACAATGACTTCATAATTCCTGATTTCTTAGACTTCATAAATCTTTTTATACAGTATAGTATATTTGGTTGCTATGATTAGAATAACTCAAAGCTGGATCTACCCATGTAACCAAGACTTAAAATTTCAGTCACTATGTGCTATATTAAATAGTCACCTTTCAGTTTGTCTCCTAAATCTCATACACTTTGTTTTTGATGCGTTTATTGGCATATTATTCTCCTGTGCCCAAATGTTCAGTGTAGTCAAGTTCTTTTTCAGGCATGCCCTGTCTGTAACACATGTAATTAGTTTACCGATTTTCAAGTCATCTGCATGCAGACTGCAGAGCACTTCAGATGAAAAAGATAGATCTGAAAGATGCAATCTAAACAAGTATGTGCCTAGGATAGATCCCTCTGGGACACCCTGACTGTAACCTCGAATTCACCTGTCCAGTTGCTGTAAGATACTTGCCATGTCCTATTTCTAGGCTGTGCAGTTATCCATCTTACAACAGTACATTAATATGTAGTGGTCATCATTTATTGATCATTGTTTTGTGTATGACTATTATCAAATGCTGAAGTTAAATCTAAAATTGCGTCACAGCCCATTTTTTCATTCATAGGAGGTTACTAGGTTAATGGCCCTGGGACCCTTACAATCCTAGCCAAGAGTTTATCCCCAAAAGAGAAACCTCAGTCAGCACCTGTCTTCTCTGTCAACGAGAGACACAGGTGTAACCCCTGGGACAGATTTGTGGTTTCCCATCCATTCATCAAAGTTGCACTTGGAGGGTCAGTGAGGTACTCTGTTTGACGTATATGGGAATTCTGTTCCAGAGACGGGCAATGTCTCTCTAGCAGGTTTTGTTGATGTTGCATATTAGATTTAGGCTTTTCAAGTGGGTAATGTGCAAAGAGTTAGACTTACAGATATGGATCATCTCTCGTAGAGCAGAGTCCGAGTTTGCCTTGTTGGTGAGACACAGATCACCTCTGAGCATTCATAGCTAATAATATATTGTTATAGAACATCATGTTATAGGTAGTAATAGATCTATTTTCAACACATGCATGCTGATGTATGGTTTCAAGTCACAACCTTTCCAATCCTGACAATTATTTATCCAGTATAACTTTCTGTATTATTTTCCACAACATGAGAGTAAACTTATGGGTCTGTATGATTCTGGGTTTGCCCTACTCCCTTTTTCCTTAAAAACAGTTTTAACAAGTGTGTATCCACAATCTTGCGGAATCTCCCCATATTTATACAACCTAGTAAATAACAGGTATAATGGTACTGTAAGTTCATGCTGAAGTGTTCTCAGGTCATTATTACTTATTCCATTTCTTCCCTGTGCTTTGTTTGGATCTAGTTTGCATAGTTGTTTTTCAATCTAATTAACTTAATTTCAATATATGAGGTTACCTGGATGTCACTAGGACAGTTTATCACCCCCTTTGTAGAGCTAATCGTCTTTATATAAGATTTTGTAAATATATCTATAATCTGTTTTGACTAAGAGTAAAATTTGAGAATCTACAGACAGTTTATCAATTTCTATGTCTGTAATCCTACCACATATTAAATATCTATAATGGTATCCTGTTATGTTATATAAATTTTCTTCAAAATGTTCTTGATTTTGTCTCAGACTATGTTTAGGTTGTCTGCCCAGCTTTTATTTCAGATTTCAAAATCATAGTTCAACCTATTTTCCATTTTCTTATTTTTTCTTTTACCTTAATCAAGTATCTTGCTCTTATGGAAATATATATTTCTGAAGTTGTGTGCCTAGATACTGGTGTTAAACACTTTTTGATTTTTAGGTATTGCAGCCACCACTACATTCTTCCAGGATGTTGGTACTTCTCCTCTTAAAATACTGTTAAACAAAACCTTTCAGATCTTTATCATGTTTCCAAACTTCCACAGGAATACCATCTATTCCTGGGAATATCTTATCAATTGAATATACAGCACCATTTTTATCTCATCTCCTCCTATCATAAGTGTTATTAATTGAACCTCCTCTGCCTCTAACCTTGGCATATTTAATTATTCCATAAACATTTCCATTTGTACCTTTTCTTGATCACCATGTTTCTCTGCTTTATATAGACTTTATAAAATTTCTGAACTATTTCTAGGACCTCTATAGGATCTCTTATTATCTTCCTTGTTATAGGCTCCTTAAAATTGGTGACAACCCTTTCTACTTTCTGTTGCCTGAGTTTGCACCAAAAGTTTTTGTGTTGTAACATTATTATCAAAAAACAGTTGCTTAACAGCAACATTTCTAAACTCATGCATATTATCGAGATAATCCCTTATTTTCTGTTTAGCATTCTGCAGTTGCCCCTCTTCTTGTTCTGTGATATTCCCCCTATTTTGCAATACTTTAAAACTTGTTAGTTCCTCTTAATAATTCTTGTTACTTCTTAACCATGTCTCTCTTTTATTTTCTCCCTATTTTTAAACTCCAGTTTAATTTTATGCCACTCCTTAGTTATATTTTCAGAAGACATTTCTATCTTCTCCAATAACTCCCAAATAATTTCTACTACCCATTCCTTAAATCTCTCTCTTTTCAACAGATAATTGGAAAGCATCAGTATCTCATTTTTATTTCATTACCCTGCATTTTTGTTTAAATTGTTATTGGTGTGTGATCTGAAATAGTTATTGGGTGCGTATCAAAACACTGAATTAAATTCAAATTTTCCTGTGAAATGCAAGTTCTGTTTAGCCTAGCCCAGTTTTTGTATCTTGGAGAATAATATGTAAATTCACTCCAAACTTCTAGAACTGAATTTGCATCTCCCATGCCAAATATTTTCATAAATTTCATCAAACATTTATCTTCCTTTGTTATATTTTCCCTTCTAGGTCCACCAGACACATCTTCACTGCTGCAAATCAAATTCCAATTCCCACCTATAAGTATTATTCCCTGCTTAAAACATTTTATTACTACCCAAATTTTATTAAGCTCCATTATAGCATTTTTAGGTGGAATATTAATACATGCCAGTGTAGTCCTCCTCCCTTGCCAGAACCCCTTTAGTACTACAATTCTACCATGATTACCTTTTTTATCCTTTTCTATCACTGTTGGAGCTCCTTTTGCAATTAATGTAAGTACTCCTGTTTTCCTTTGCCCCAGGTATTCCACTGGCTCCTTTCAAATGTGTCTTCTGTAGCATAGTTATTTGCACTCTTCATTTTTCAATGTAGTTCACTACTCTTTCTTTTTGTATATATTTGTGAGACCATTAACATTTAAAGATAATATAGAAAGTGTCATTATGTTAAAAAGTTATTTCCCACTTTTTATTTGTAACATCTTTTTTGTTAAGTATCTAGTTACAGGTTTTGTGTTACATGCACACACTAATGTTTGGCAGGTTGATCTTTTATATAGTTGTTTCGTGTCATATCCATTTGAGCCTATGTCACATCTTAACAGAACTTTTTGTTTTATTGAAAGCCTTCAAACAGAAAATACACCCTCGATACACCCCTAGAACCTATTAACTTAATACTAACACACAAAACCATATACATCTTCAAATATTGAAGTTTACCCTCCTAATAAGAACAATTGTCCCAAACTGATAGCCCCACTCATAGACTTGGCCTAACCTAAAAGGAAGGTTATCCATGCTAAGATACATGGTTACAGCATGTGCTTCTACTAAGTGCTGTCTGGTTTTATCTTATCTTTATTACTCTCTTAAAATGAAAAAACAATTGAATGCTTTCAGAAAACATCATCTCCTAGCCATTGAAAGAAAAATGTTTTCTGTTTTTATTGCTCTTTATCAGAGTGCATCCATGGAGACATGAGAACCAGATACAGAGTTGCTTCTACAAACATTTATTTATTTATTTACTAGGGAATCTTTTATTATATTCAATGATCTGTTTTATTTATTTGCTTTCTCTTAAAACTTGTCACTAGATCAAGCCAAGGACCTTAATCCAGTCAGTCCTCTATGCAAGAATGAGAAAAAGCACATCATTTTTTTCTTGTATTATCCTATTTTGACCAGACTTTTCTTCTTTTTTTACATTGCAATGCTTACATTTCTTAAAACTGAACAAGGAGAAAGAGAAAAGGGAAAAAGAGGGGGACCTGTTTATTTTATTATCCCATTACACTTAAAAAAAACTGAGAAAATGTTACTTTATAGCATGCAGACTATATCATGCACTATAACAATATTACTGTTAAGAACAAAATTTTGTTTTACTAACAGTTAACTCTCTCCCTCCTCTTCCCCTGTCATAAACGTTCCTTAAAACATTAATGACATGAAGTAGGGCATATGCTTTAGAGTCCCTTACAAGTTTAGCAAAGTCAAGAAAGTCCAATTTCACAAATATAAGTAATGCTTTGTAATCCAATTTCCGAGCTGCTGGTTTTATTCCTGTTTATTACCATCTCCAAATCCAGTCTTTGTTTCATTTCCAACATATTCTCAATTCTTCTAATCAACTCTTGTGTTTTTTCTCTTGCTCAGGCATTTTCCATTGAAATGTTGGAAAAGGTTTCACTTGCACAGTCTCTCTCTGGTATTTATTACCAGAAGAACAGGAAGCAGACTCTCCTTCTGTTTCGCATCTCACTTTTTTTTTGGACAAACTTTTGTATTTCCTCCTTAGCATGTTATACTTCAAAAATAATTTTGTCCCTGCATGAAAGAATATTCTGAAGATAGCCAAGTACAGCAGTTTGAATCTCATGCCTGCTTCTTGACCTTCCCTGATTAGTGGGAATAAAGTTATTCCTCTTCTGCCTGGTGTACAGTGAGTAATCATTTTCCACAAACCTTCTACTGTCTCCCACTTTTAGTACTTTGTTCTTCTGCCAGGGTTTTTTTTAGAATCAACTTCTTCTGCTGGTAAGATTGCATCTTTATTATTAAAGGTCTAGCTTGCTTTTTCATGGCCAGGTTTGGAGCATACACATGATGTGCCCTTTTAATTAACAGCAACTGCTGTGGAATACCAGTGCAGTTGCTTATCTGTGCTTTCATAGAGTAATATAGTCTGTTCTTTCCAGCTTCTCTGTTACAGCAGAAAATCTCAGGTTTTCTCTACGTGTTTTGTCCTCTAATTCTTTTATTTTTTTTTAAATGTCTCGTCTTGAGCAGTCTTATTCTGCCAGCCTTTTCTTCATTTTGACCTCTGATTTTTGCAGTTTATCACCTCATCTGAATATCGGTGTAAAGCTTCTTCCATTTTTTTCCAGCATTTTATTATTTGAGTTAATATACTGCATCAGTGTTTCGTTTATTTTAATCAGCTCTGAATACATTTGACTTATGTTTCGTCTAGGTTACTAGAACTCATGTTTTGCACCAACGCTAGAGCTTGCACTGCTTTTTGCTGAACAGCTGTAGAATTCTTCCCAGTCTACTGTTTTTCCTCACCTTTTGTGACAGATTTTCTTTCAGGTTCACTGAATTTCTTTAACCAAAGTCTCTCTCTTCTGAGTTTATGTTTTTATACTGGGAGAGCAGAAGTTAAGCTGTTACTCAATGTCCAGCCATCTTGGAAGTCCTACCACCTCTTAAGTGTTTTTTGTTTTTTTAAGGTTTTCATAGTGTTATTCCATACTCAAGTTTGGGTCTAATGTACATACAAACAATGACTTCATAATTTCTGATTTCTTAGACTTCATAAATCTTTTTATACAGTATAGTATATTTGGTTGCTATGATTAGAATAACTCAAAGCTGGATCTACCCATGTAACCAAGACTTAAAATTTCAGTCACTATGTGCTATATTAAATAGTCACCTTTCAGTTTGTCTCCTAAATCTCATACACTTTGTTTTTGATGCGTTTATTGGCATATTATTCTCCTGTGCCCAAATGTTCAGTGTAGTCAAGTTCTTTTTCAGGCATGCCCTGTCTGTAACACATGTAATTAGTTTACCGATTTTCAAGTCATCTGCATGCAGACTGCAGAGCACTTCAGATGAAAAAGATAGATCTGAAAGATGCAATCTAAACAAGTATGTGCCTAGGATAGATCCCTCTGGGACACCCTGACTGTAACCTCGAATTCACCTGTCCAGTTGCTGTAAGATACTTGCCATGTCCTATTTCTAGGCTATGCAGTTATCCATCTTACAACAGTACATTAATATGTAGTGGTCATCATTTATTGATCATTGTTTTGTGTATGACTATTATCAAATGCTGAAGTTAAATCTAAAATTGCATCACAGCCCATTTTTTCATTCATAGGAGGTTACTAGGTTAATGGCCCTGGGACCCTTACAATCCTAGCCAAGAGTTTATCCCCAAAAGAGAAACCTCAGTCAGCACCTGTCTTCTCTGTCAACGAGAGACACAGGTGTAACCCCTGGGACAGATTTGTGGTTTCCCATCCATTCATCAAAGTTGCACTTGGAGGGTCAGTGAGGTACTCTGTTTGACGTATATGGGAATTCTGTTCCAGAGACGGGCAATGTCTCTCTAGCAGGTTTTGTTGATGTTGCATATTAGATTTAGGCTTTTCAAGTGGGTAATGTGCAAAGAGTTAGACTTACAGATATGGATCATCTCTCGTAGGGCAGAGTCTGAATTTGCCTTGTTGGTGAGACACAGATCACCTCTGAGCATTCATAGCTAATAATATATTGTTATAGAACATCATGTTATAGGTAGTAATAGATCTATTTTCAACACATGCATGCTGATGTATGGTTTCAAGTAACAACCTTTCCAATCCTGACAATTATTTATCCAGTATAACCTTCTGTATTATTTTCCACAACATGAGAGTAAACTTATGGGTCTGTATGATTCTGGGTTTGTCCTACTCCCTTTTTCCTTAAAAACAGTTTTAACAAGTGTGTATCCACAATCTTGCGGAATCTCCCCATATTTATACAACCTAGTAAATAACAGGTATAATGGTACTGTAAGTTCATGCTGAAGTGTTCTCAGGTCATTATTACTTATTTCATTTCTTCCCTGTGCTTTGTTTGGATCTAGTTTGCATAGTTGTTTTTCAATCTAATTAACTTAATTTCAATATATGAGGTTACCTGGATGTCACTAGGACAGTTTATCACCCCTTTGTAGAGCTAATCGTCTTTATATAAGATTTTGTAAATATATCTATAATCTGTTTTGACTAAAAGTAAAATTTGAGAATCTACAGACAGTTTATCAATTTATATGTCTGTAATCCTACCACATATTAAATATCTATAATGGTATCCTGTTATGTTATATAAATTTTCTTCAAAATGTTCTTGATTTTGTCTCAGACTATGTTTAGGTTGTCTGCCCAGCTTTTATTTCAGATTTCAAAATCATAGTTCAACCTATTTTCCATTTTCTTATTTTTTCTTTTACCTTAATCAAGTATCTTGCTCTTATGGAAATATATATTTCTGAAGTTGTGTGCCTAGATACTGGTGTTAAACACTTTTTGATTTTTTTTTCAGTCAATTTCTCTTTCAAAACTTTCCACATTCCTTCTGCAGTTTTTCCATTGAATGCATCACTCTATAATTTATTTTACATAGTGACTGTTTTGCTTCCATGTAATCTGTAATTAATCGTCTGTGCATTGGTTCATGTTTCAGTTTAGAAGATTTATCTAGCAACAAGTTAACCTTTATAACCCTATGATTACTGCACATCAACGGTTATAAAACTTGATATGAAGTAACAGTAATTTCTTTAGGAATGCAAACAGTGTCTAGTATGTTCCTTTCCCTAGTAGGCTTTTTTTTTTTTTACATCTGAAGCAATTGTTCCTGAACATACTTATTTACATCCTTACAAATGTTGAGTCAATATTATTCCAGTCTGTTTCTGGTAAAGTCCCCCAGCCACTGTTCTTCTCTCCTGTGTTTCATGCATGAAATGTATGAATTCCACTAGGTCATCAGCATATGACTTTTCTGGTGTATATACTCCAGTTGTATGTTCCAGGGATACTTTTATTGTCACAGTTACACAATCTGCACTATTAGTGCTATCATTGAACATGTGATAATCACGGGTCTCATAACAATCTTTATTTCTTATCATAACACCTCCAACTGAATTTTTATAGTAAAAACATTTATACCCTGACAGAACTGGTTTCCAGTAATTGTTCTTTAACCATGTTTCACAAACAGTAACAACATTTATTTATATTATTTATTTATTGACATTTGTTGACCGGGAAAGTCCACTGGGTCATTGACCCATTTTCAGTGGAGGCCCAGGGAGAAAAGCTCCATGGTAGTACATTCAAAAATAAAGAACATTAAGACATGTAAGACTTTAAAAAACATTTGCACATTATATACCATAGTGGTAGTACATTCAGTATAGTACATTTAAAAAGAACATATTTATAGTTCCATATTCAGATAAAATTTCACAGAATGTTTCGAAGCAAGGAAGAGAGTAAAGTCAGTGAGTAAAGGGGCATCAGTATATAGTGAGGTAAGTTGTGAGTGTCACATAGGATAGTTTAGCAAGAGGTAGGGAGAAGGAGAGAAAAGTCAGGCAGTAAAGGACAGCAATATATAATGAGGTAAATTGTGACTGCCACTTAGGATAGTTTAGCATGAGGTGTGGAGGCTATGGATGTCTGATTGTTGTGCAGTGACAGGATAAGTTTTTTTGGTAGTGTAGTTTGAGTGATGATTTAAAGAGTTTTGAAGATTCCATTAGAGTTATATGGGAGAGTAATGTGTTCCAAAGTTTGGCTATATTATAGGAGTATAGACTTTGTCCAGCTCTTTTGTTTGGTTTTATAACCTTTATTAGTTGTTTCTGAGAGGATCTTAGTGACCGAGCAGGAGTGTACGTTTGTACGACTGAGTGAAACGCTGGGCAGAGGTGGGGTTTAAAAATTAGTTTATGTGCTAGTGTTAGTTGGGTATAAGAAAGATGGCTTCAGAATTCGAGCCAGTAGAGTCCTGCAGTTGCTTCACAGTGGTGCGTACGGTTTGATTTTCCTGAGACAAATTTAGCTATTTTACAATAGCAGGATTGCAGTTTATTCCTAAGGGATGAAAGTAGGTTGGTAAAGATAGCACTTCCATATAGAAGGGAAGGGAAGAGTAGGGTACTTGCTAGTTTAGCTTTGGTTTGCTTGTTGAGGCATAATTTATGCCTATATAGTTTGCCTAATTTGAAGTGTACTTTTTATTGTGTTATGAATATGTGTCTCAAAGGTAAGTTTGTCATCTATTGTTATACCTAATAGTTTGGCAGTTCTAGCTATTTCTATTTCAGTTCCATCTTACAAAAAAATCTTAAAGTCTATGCTTGTTGGTTTTGAAGTGAATAGGAGTAGTTTTGTTTTTTTTGGCATTTAGTAGTAGAGAATTATTTAGCCAGGTTTCTATTGAAGTAAAAGCTTTTTGGGTTATATTGAGAAGGTCATAGAAATGACCAACAACCACTGGGTTCTCAACATAGTGTCTCAGGGATACAAATTTTCCTTCCACACCCTTCCAACCCCAAAAGGGTTCCCAGATCTACCTCCAAACCAGTGGGCAGAGGCTCAAAAGCTAATCCTTTCATTGTTTTCTATGAGGGCAGTAGAGCACGTTCCTGCAGAACAGATAGGCCAAGGTTTCTACTCCAGACTTTTTCTGGTGCCCAGAAAAGAGGGCACCTGGCACCCCATCCTCGATCTATCCATTCTAAACACATTCCTGGTGATCCCAAAATTAAAAACGCTCACCCTTCAGCAGCTGCTACCCATGCTCTCCAAGGACGCTTGGCTAGCCACCCTAGATCTAAAAGAGGCCTACCTCCACACTCCTATCAGGGAATCATGCAGGAAATATCTCAGTTTCAGGGCATGATCTCAACACTTTAAGTTCTCTGCACTTCCCTTTGGCTTATCTACTGCTCCTAGAGTTTTCACAAAATGTCTGGCTCCGGCCATTGCCTTTTGCAGACAAAGGAATATCTAGGTTTACCCATGCTTACATGACTGCCTTATTCAGGCAAACAGCCAGGAAAAGCTACTCAAGCACCCGGCCTTTGTAAAGACCCTACTAACCTCCCCTAGGGTACACAATCAACGAAAAGAAATCCAAACAGGCACCCACCCAAAGGATTAGCTTCCTGGGAGCAAGCCTGGACACAGCATCCCAGATGGCATTCCTTACACCAGAAAAAACTAATTTTCCTGACAGCCTACTTCTGTCAACTAGCCACCAGACACCAGTTATCTGCAAGGAAGATCCTGCAAGCTCTGGGGTTCATGGCATCTTGTATACTACTCATTCCATATGCCAGACTGCATATGAGGAAACTTCAGTGGTACATAAAAAGCCTTTGGTGTCAGCACTCTCAAGACCTGGAGACTCTTGTACCTATAATTCCTTGCCTCAGAAAAGATTTTCTTTGGTGGGCAACAGCATGCTCCCACAACAAGAGACTACCCTTCTCACCCCCTCCCCCCCGCCACCCAGACCATCACCACAGATGCATCAGACTATGCTTGGGGTGCATAACGGCAGGTGAATACAGGGCCAATAGAGCCCGCAGCAAATCCCTCTGCACATCAACCAAAAAGATGATGGCTGTCCAGCACGCCTTGATAGCTTTCAAGTCCCTTCTCTCCCCATGGGCTCTCCTGATCAAAACAGACAACACCACTGTGATGTGGTATATAAACTGGCCATGACCCATTGGCACACAGCCTCTGCCATGCAACTGCACCTGTTAGCACAATTCCTACCAGGTTCTCTCAACTCTCTGTCAGACCAATTAAGCAGAAATCTTCTGGGCCAACATGAGTGGCAGCTGAACAGAAGAACCTTCACCCTAATAACTCAGAAATGGGGCACCCCAAAGGTCGACCTCTTTGCCTCCCACCCCAACCATCAGCTCAGCAAATTCTGCACCAGGGAACATCACTGCATGGCTTGGAAAGTGGATGCCCTGTCCTTCCCCTGGGTCAATCTATCGGTCTATGCCTTTCCTCCACTACCTCTCATTCCCAGGGTACTGTTCAAAATAAAGGAGGAAAAACCAAGGACAATTCTTATAGCTCCAGACTGGCCTCGCCAGCACTGGTACCCCTTGCTGCTCAGCCTATCCCCACTGCCACCATGGCATCTTCCTCAAATTCCAAACCTCCTGACCCAGAGAAAAGGGGAATTCATGCATCCCTAATTGCAGACACTCAGTTTGGCAGCTTGGCTTATTCCCTAACCTCGGATCAATCTGCCAACCTCAGTAAACAGGTTCTAGATGTAATACGTGAGGCCAGACACCCTAGCACTAGAAAGTCTTATGCTGACAAATGGAAAAGGTTCTGCACCAGGATCCAGGCAAAGGGAGCTAATATGGCACAGCCCTCCCTCCCTCTCATCCTGGATTACTTAGCTGACCTACTACACAGTGGCCTGTCTTTCTCCTCTATAGAAATTCATGCCTCTTCTATCTCTGCTCATTCTCCCACTGAGCAGCCCCTTTTCTCACACCCTTTGATCAAACAGTTCCTAAGAGGGGCTAGCAACTTGAGGTCAACCAGAAAAGCACCAGCCCCAGCTTGGGACCTTAACTTTGTGTTGGAAAAGCTCACTCTGCCCCCTTTCGAACCAGCTTCTTCTGCAGAGCTAAAATTTCTCTCCTGGAAGACAGCTTTCCTTCTGACCATCACTTCAGCCAGAAAGAGTCTCCGAGCTGCAAGAGCTCATGGCTGTGGAACCCTTCATCATCTTCCATGCTGACAGGGTGTCCCTCAGAACTAACCCATCCTTCATGCCCAAGGTGGTGTCCAGTGTGGCTGTCAACCAATCCATTCATTTGCCCACCGTTTTTCCTAATCCCTAGAACAAGGGGAAGGGATCTTGCACTCTCTAGCTTGGTATTGGTTGGAGTATTTTGAGTCTGTCCATATAGGACAAGTATTTAAGGCCTAGGATCCTCTTTATGAGGTACTTTTGTGGCCTTTCCAGTTGTTTCAGGTGTCTTGTGAGGTACATGCCAAATCTGGCATTGTACTCGATGAATGGCCTAATGAGGAAAGAGTAGAGGGAGACAGTGACCTCTTTCTTCCTGGATGCAAAACCCTTAGTAATGAGATGTGCTACATAGAAGGACTTTCTGACCACAGTGGTAATGTGATGGTCAAAAGAGAGGCTGCTGTCAACTTGTGTTCCCAGATCTCTTATAACACCTTCTGTGTTCAGTGGACTACCATAGATGTGGTAATTCATGGCAACTGGATTCTTCCCAAAGGGGATGACGACAAATATTTTGGCACTAAGCTTAAGGCCATGGTTCTGACACCAGTCGTTGGTCTCAGTGAGGCTTTTCTGTAGGATGTCAGCATCACTTGGGGAGTTAATAATAGCTCCCAACTTGCAATCGTCTGCAGACTTTGTCAGCCAGAGACCCTTTGTGTTGGCCTGGACTTCAGAGAAGTAGATACCAAACAAGAGAGGACCCAGGACCAAACCCTGTGGGACTCCACTCATGACTGGTCGGCAGTCTGAATTGGAGTCCACTACTTTCACACTGTGGGTTCTATCTGTGAGCCAGTTTGCAGCCCACCTAGTGATATAGGGGTTGATGCCTAGCTTTGTGAGTTTTTCTATGATTCCTGAATGAGGAATGGTATCAAAGGCCTTGGCCAGATCAAGGCAGGCTGTATGAACCACCTTGCCTTCATTCACAGCTCTGGTGACTGACTCAAAGAAGTTTACCAAGTTGAGTAGGCATGATCTACACTTCACAAAACCAAACTGTGTGGGATCCAGAGTTTGGAGATTCCCTATATCTTTGTTTATTAGGTCCATGATGATGCGTTCCATAGCTTTGCATATCAGACTCGTCAGGCTAATGGGGCGATAGTTCCCAGGGTCTGTAGTCGCTCCTCCTTTGCAGAGAGGGATGACTATAGCAGTACGCCATTCAGTAGTGACAAAGCCTGAGGTGAGGTTGTGATTGAACAGGGCACACAGGTGAGGTGCCAGTTCACTCTGTAGTTCATGTAACTCTGTAGTTCATGTAGAACACAGCCAGGGATATTGTCAGGTCCCATGGAAGTTGTATTATTGGCCTTGGACAGTGCTGTTTTAACCTGTGCAGCAGTAATACTGGGTGCCTGGCAATCTACTGGTATTGTGATTGGTCTGGGGGGGTAAAGTTGGCACCGAATCTGTCGGCCAATATATTGACAATATCTGTTGGCTCGGTATAGGAGGTTCCATTGTGCATGTAGCTCAGAGCAAATCTGGGTATTGCCATGGAGATTCTTTACATAACTATAGAAGGCCTTGTGGTTGTCTTTACTATCTACTGCAATTTTGTTTTCATAGCTAGCTTTAGAGGATTTCATGAGGGATCTCAACTTTTTTGTTGAGGCTGATAAGGGAGTTTTTCCAGTCTTGGGACTTCACCTTATTCCGCATCAGTTTCCTCCTTCTGTTGTAGAGTTTGTTTATGGCAGGAAACCACCAGATTGGCTTCCTTTTTTTTTTTTGGAGGAGAGCGTCTTGGTTCTATTGGGTATGGTGAGATCCATGCATTTGTGTATGTGTCTGTACAATGCATTGGTGTATGATTCGGTGGTCATGCAACTAGTCTCCATTTGCATGGGTGCCATGAAGTTGGCCACCTCTATTTTTAGGTGCCCAAAGTTAGCTTTGAAGAAGTTTTTCATGGTGGTTACCTTTGCAGGGGGCGGAGTGATAGGGATGTGGATTTCCAGGGTGATTAGTTTGTGGTCGGATCTAACCAGGGAGGAGTTAACTATTGGTGTAGAGCAGTGGTCGCCCATGTTAGTAATGACAAGGTCAAGGATGTTGCTACCTCTGGTGGGGGTAAGAACGAGCTGGTCCAGGGCATTTGAATTAATGAATTTCAAGAAGCGTTGGGCAAGTGTATTGGTACCCGAGTAGTTTTCCCAGTTAATGGAGGGGTAGTTGAAGTCATCCAGTATGAGAGTGTTAGGTTGGACCCTAATATTCTCCAGTGTGCTTAGGAATGTGGAGTGTGAGTCTTGGGACATTGTTGGGGACCTATAGCAGGCTACGACCTGAATCGCTGTCTTACCCAATGTTAGCTGCACCTGAAGGATCTCTGATGCATTATGTTGGGCTACCAGTCTGGAGGTGTGCGCATCCTTCATGAATATGGAAACACCATTGCCTTTGGAGCTTTGGTCCAAGTTCTGGGCCTGAAAGGTGTGGAATGAGTTGTAGCCTGGTGGTGCAGGGGTGCTTTCTGCTGCCTTGAACCAGGTCTCTGTTGCAGTACAAATGTCGATGTTCTCCATTTTAAGGAGTTCTTTGATCGAGTGCATTTTCAGATTTAGACTTCTAGCGTTGAGCAGCATGACCCTCAGACTGCATTTGTTTGTAACTGTTACAATGGTAATTTGGTCTTTGGAACACCGCCTAAAAAAGGCACTATAGGGGTGGCAAGAGTGTTGGCCAGTATCCGGAAGCCCAGGGGTGACATATGCAGGCAATCTTTGACGAAGTATCGAGGTCTGTCAATCATTTCATCCCAACTAGACAGATACTGGATCCCCTTAGAATGACGCCAGAAACTTAGCCAATTGTTGAAATCGATCATTTTCTGCTTGTACTGTGGTATCATTCCGGGTGATGGTAGGATGCTGCTCAGGGCTAAGGTAATACCTGCCTGGGCTACATAATCCAAGAGCTCCTCAATGTCTCTTTTCATGTAGTCCAGGGAGGTATGTCTCAGGTCATTCACACCTACATGTACAATGACAGAGTCATATTTGTACCATTTGTTGAGGGACCTGAGTGCGTGCATTATGTGGCGGTTCCTGGCACCTGACAGGCAGCTGACTGTTACTTTCTCCTTATTTAACCTAGTGAGTGGGACATCAGTGTGCTTCACTATCGAGTCACCTATGACTAGTGTGTTGGGCATGCCATTTTGCCTTTGGCTGAGTGGCAAACTGTTTAGGAGAGTTATGTGTGTCATGATTTGTGTTGTGGTGGTCGAGTGCATTTCTGCCTTGGAGGTCTCTGCTGTTTGGGTATATTTTTATTGAGAGCCTCCGCAAAGGTGGGTGTGTGGTTTGTGTTTTTATGTGAAGGCAGTGCTGGTGTGTGTTCTGGAGGTGTTCCATGTGGTGTGGTGCAAGTGTTGACCTCCTCCTCTTGACCAGCTATTCCGGTCTTGGCTGGACAGTGTGTGGCTTCCAATTTGGATATACAAGTGCATCTCTTGCAAGTCTGAGTGTTAGGAGGTAAGAGGAGTGGGTTGTCGGTGTACATGAGGCAGTTGCTACATTGCCTCAGGATGCCCAAGTTCACCAGTTTAATAGGGGAAAGCACAGGGAACTGACCTTTAGACATGCCTGGATGGGTGGGTATTAATAGTAAGCACTGGAGCTGTTTCATTGTACAACGTTTAGTGCTGGTAGCTCTTTTGTGTGCTACAATAATTGCTACAAAAAGTCTGGTAAAGTGCTAGATTGATAAGCTAGTAAAAGTACAGGAGAGGAGAGAACTAGCAAGTCTAAGTGAAAAATTGAAGAGCAGACTTTGGCACCATCAGAAGCTACAAACAGTCCTGGATACAGCAAATCTGTATCTGGAATAGACTAGTTGCAGGAAAGGTGAGAAAAAAGTGCAAATGGGGGGGCTTTTAAACCAGAAAGTTGAAAGAGGTAGAAAAACTGTACACACAGACAATAAACTGCAATTTCTGGGTCAGAAACCACTCCTCTTGTGATAGATAGGCTACCCAGTGCTTACCACTCCCACTGATAAGCTAGAAGTCATCCGTCCAACACAGACAGGCTTGGGAGGCTCAGAAGCTTACATACAAACCTGGATACAGCAAATATGTATGTGGACTAGACTAGTTACAGGAAAGGTGGGAAAAGCACAAATGCAGGCTTTTGGACCAGAAATTTGAAAGAGATGGAAAAACTCCCCAATCAGCCAATAAACTACAATTTCTGGGCCAGAAACCACTCCTCTTGTGTTAGATAGGCTACCTAGTGCTTACCATTCCCACTGACAAGCTGAAGGCTTCCCTCTGACACAGAAAGGTTTGGGGGACTCAGAAGCAAATCTGTATCTGGACTAGACTAGTTACAGGAAAGGTGGGAAACAAGCGCACATGTGGGCTTTTAAACCAAAAGTTGAAAGAGATGGAAAAAACTCCCCAAACGGCCAATAAACTTCACTTTCTGGGCCAGTAACCACTCCTCTTGTGATAGATAGGCTACCTATTACTTACCACTCCCATTGATAAGATAGAAAGCTTCCTTGCAACACAGACAGGCTTCGGGTGCTCAGAAGCTTACATACAAAACTGGATACAGCAAATATGTATTTGGACTAGACTAGTTACAGGAAAGGTGGGAAAAGCACAAACATTGGCTTTTGGACCAGGAAGTTGAAAGAGATGAAAAAACTGCCCAAACGGACAGCAAACTACAATTTCTGGGCCAGAAACCACTCTTCTCGTGGTTGGTAGGCTACCTGGTGCTTACCACTCCCACTGATTAGCTAGAAGGCTTCCCTCCGACACAGAAAGCCTTGGGGGGGCTCAGAAGCTTACAAACAGTCTTGGATACAGCAAATCTGTATCTGGGTTAGAATAGTTATACAGGAAAGGTGGGAAACCAGTGCAAACGTGGACTTCTAAGCCAGAAAGTTGAAAGAGGTGGAAAAACTGCCCAAACGGCCAATAAACTTCAATTTCTGGGCCAGAAACCACTCTTGGGGTAGATAGGCTACCTAGTGCTTACCACTCCCACTGATAAGCTATAAGACTTCCCTCCAACACAGAAAGGCTTGGGGGGGGGCTCAGAAGCTTACAAACAGTCCTGGATACAGCAAATCTGTATCTGGACTAGACTAAGTTACAGGAAAGGCAGGAAACAAGCTTAGAATTTTTTTTAACACTAGAACAGCACTAAAAACAATTCAAGTGCAGTGCAAGCTAGCACACTTGAGTGTGTAGCAATATTAAAGCAAATAAAGTTTAAATAAATGCAATTTATTCAAAGTGTATTCTGAGCTGAATTCAGTTTTTGTTTCATTCAACTCTGAACAGTTAAAAAGTGCCAACAATATACTTAACAGCTGAGAAGCACACTCAGAACACAAGGAGATTCTAGTAAAATTTTTTTTTTGTAAAGTGGAAAGGAGAAACCGAAGATAATTCAAGGTTAAGGACTTAAGTGGGTTGCCCTTTTCAGATGTTCTCTCTGTATTCGGTAGAATGAGCTAATGACACTTGACTGGGATAGAGCTGAACATATGGGACTGGTAGGAGTGTATGAAATCAAAATATGATCTCACTGGACTCGGTTGAGTGAGCAAATGAGATGGACCCAGGAGGAGTGTTCAAACACATATTTACAGGAGGGTGGGGCAATTCCAAAGACACCAAGATTAACACCAAAACAAGAACAGGGAGGGAGGGCAGGAAACTAACTACAGAGAGACAGACAGATCACATTATTCACTGAAACAATTAAACAGAAAAATAAAATACAGTACTATCATTAAAACTGCAAGTTTTTACTTAACTTCAGCTTCTAATGCAGTTGATTGTAGCCAGCCAAACCACTCAGATATTGAGCAGAAAATAAATCCCCAGCTATGTGGCTAACACCTAAAGCACAGAGAAACCCTCTAGGCTAAAAGTTAAATATCGAATAACAAGGAAGTGAGAACAGCAATAACCCCGTCTAACTGCAGAGAGACAGACATACCACAATATTCAACAATTAAAGAAACAGAAAAATAAAATACAGTGCTATCTTTCAAACTGCAAGTTATACTTAACTTCAACTTCTAATACAGTTGATTGTAGCCAGCCAAACTACTCAGATATTTAGCAGAAAATAAATTCCCAGCTATGTGGCTAACACTTAAAGCAGCATTAAAGTGATGAGCCAGCAAACTGTTCATTACCTAAGATTTCATGTCAAATATGAAAAATAGAGACAAAAACAGACCAGTTTTGGCTATAAAGTTAACATAGCCTTCATCAGTGCTGTACAAAACATGACTTCAGTAACTCCATTTTATAGTAGACATGTTAATAATCTAAAAAATCATTGGTCATTCACAAATGCTCATTAAGACCCGGTGGAAATAACCCACCCAATTTGATGATCCATTTCTTTTCCTTAGAATTCAATATAGTATGCCATCCGGCTTTATTCATCCTGTTGCCCATAATTTTATCAATCACAATGAATCTGAAAGAAGCATTCTTGTGTATCATAGTATGTTTATAGAGAGCATTGCTGGTCTTATTTAGTTCTCATGTCACTAAGATGATCTGTTATGCGTAGCCTTAAAGGTGTAGACATTTGTCGTACGTAAAAACCAGAACATGTACATGTTGTGAGGTAGATGACCCAGTCCGTGCCACAATTTGCAAAGAACCCAATATTATATACAATCCCAGTATTATTGCTGCTAAATTCTTTGGATTTGGTAACACTCCTGCAATGGGTGCAACACTGATGAAGGCTATGTTAACTTTATAGCCGAAACCGGTCTGTTTTTGTCTCTATTTTTCATGTTTGACATGAAATCTTAGGTAATAAACAGTTTGCCATAGTCTGCTGGCTCATCACTTTAATACTGGATTGCTACTTTTGGGGCCGTGCAGTTGCCATACGTGCAGAGACTCTTTTGCTGTTCCTAACACTTAAAGGACCCTGCTTATTACCCATTTATGTTGGACAACTACAAATTCTACTGGTTCAATATTCTGCTCCTGTAATACTTCATACATGCAACTAATTTTTCAAATCTCAGATTTCTTCCAGGGTGAGTGTGAAAAACTGAGGGGCTGCCAGCCCAGCCAGATAGAATTTTGTATATAATTTTATGTCATTGTAAATATTAATATAATCTACAAACTTGTTTTACAAATGTAAAGAGAACTATATGTTACGATTAAACTATATGTTGTACTGAGCTTCAAAAATATAACCACAGTACACCCTGCTGGAAGAAACCTGTTAAGTAAAGAATTTTACAGCTGTGTTTGATCTCAAGCTCGGAGACAGGCTGTCTGGGCTAGGAAATTCTCTCTGTTGTGTTAAGACAAAGATAATTACTAGGTTTCACATGTAAAAGAGTATTTTATTGCTGTGGTTTCCTGGAAGGTGCAGCTTACAAAGAAATGTAAATTTTGAGTTTCTGTTAGCCTGGGGACTAAAGAAGTGATAAAAAATTATGTAATCTGAGATGAGTTAGCAGTACTGTGTATTATCAATTTAAGACTTTCTCAGAGAGAAAGATTCAGCATTTTGTATCTTGTCTTGGATCTAGTAAGAACATCCACTCACCTGCACTTGCTGCTCTGCATTTAAGTAGTATTTAGAGCACTGATTTTTCTTAGAGATAGATAGAAGTAGCCAGATTTGTCTGGCTGTTTTCTGTATTTATGTCAGAATATCCTACAGTATTGTTTTAAAGTATTTCCTGTGATTTCTGAACTCTGTAATCTCATTGCATTAAAGTAATGAGTATTGTCTTGTGTTTTTATTATTTATTATTAAATATTTTTTAAACCTTTCAACTGTGGCTGTTTTGCGTAGAGATAATTTAAGCTCTAGAGTACTTACATGTATTTGGTGATACTGTACAAAGCCACTGCAATAGACTTGCTGTTCGTCACACTTACTAATTGGATAATAATATTGCACAGTAAAATTGGACACCCTTTGGTAAGGGCCTTTTATAGTAGCTGATAAATAGTGGTGGTGGCAGTGATTTCTACCTTATAGAAGCTGGAGAGAAGGGGTTATAGCTGGAAAACCTGTGCCAGCCTTCCCCAGGAGTGTATGTGTGTCTGTATATAACTCCTATCTCAAAGTGTGTGTGTGTGTGTGTGTGTGCGCGCGCGTGTGTGTGTGCGCGCGTGTGTGTGTGTGTGTGTGTGTGTGTGTGTGTGTGAGTGAGTGAGTGAGTGAGTGAGTGTGTGTGCGTGTGTGTGTGTATGTATGTCAGCTAACTGGGCAGGGACACGAAACACTGGTTGGACAGAGAGGGTGCTAGACGTTTTGGCTTGACCACTAGGCTGAGATCTGTACCCTATAGCTGTGCCAGTGGGGAGACTTATTGGGGATCTGGGGTGAAAAAGAGAAACCACCCCCAGACTGACTGTGTTCTCTGTGTGCTCTTAAGGGAAATTGTACTTTACTGTGTGTGTACTTGTTATCCTCCCAATGTGGACGCCCCTCACTGGTGCTAGTGGTGATGATTGAGGCTTTTTGATTAGTGGGCCAGTGCACGGGCATCACAGTGACCATAAATATTTTTCTGCTGAAAAGATATGCATGGTTTTCCACTTCAATAAATACTAAATACTAAAATAAGGAGGGTATTTCTTCAAATACACAGGCAGTTAGGGAGAGTATAATTCTCATAAACCTTTTAATTAATGCAGTATCATTACATAGAAGAATTATATTTTAACACTTATTACGATCTTTTTATTTTACAGTGGCAAAATCTGTGTTGTGATTTATGACCAATTCTGGCTTAATATCTAAGGGAAAATGATGCATCTGTTACAGGATCGGTTTATTTATTTTGTGATGCCATCCAGGGCCAGGTTGCTGTGTATTGTTAACTGAATAGGTTCAATTTTTTTTTCCTTTTTTAAGACTTATTTTGTAAGTGGAACTTTTCTACTTTTTTTAGCTGCACTTGCTGAGGTTTCTGAAATGGTAGGCCAACTTCATGGTGCAATGATAAAAATGGAAAATTTTCAAAAGTTGCGTGAACTGAAGAAGGATTTGATTGGCATAGAAAACCTTGTAATTCCAGGAAGGGTGAGTGATCATCAGTGGAAAAAAATCCACATATGTGTTTGATATACATTGTTGGTGAGATGATGATGACAGCGTGTAACTGTTAAGGTTATTAAAAACTGGAAACAGAAAATGTTAGCTATGAAGTTAAAGTTTTTATAGAAGAAAGTTTTGTTGACTGTTA
Organism: Protopterus annectens; assembly: GCF_019279795.1. Taxonomy (NCBI): domain Eukaryota; kingdom Metazoa; phylum Chordata; order Ceratodontiformes; family Protopteridae; genus Protopterus; species Protopterus annectens. The sequence continues at coordinate 1,476,830,776 of NC_056735.1, read as the reverse complement.
ACATTCCATCTGTGGCATATTTGATGAAGATTCTGAATGCTTTAATTGCTATTTTTGTTCCAGCAACAAATTCACCACTATTAGCGTGAATACAACTGAAAAAAGTCTATACAGCAAAAACATGTCAAAATGTCAACGGACTCCACTGAAAAATAAAGTAGCACCCACGCTCAAAAGTATATCTTCTTTTCCAAAACACAATCGATTAAGCTCTTTCATCCACAGTGAATGTGAACTTCATCAGTGGAGTCCGTTGACATTTTGGCGTATTTTTGTTCCAGGTTATGCAAGCAATAATACCTGACAGGGTGGGTGCTATTTATTTATTTTTTTTATTTAACATTTGTTTACCAGGAAAGTCCAACTAGGACAGAACCCATTTTCAGTGGAGGCCCAGAGAGAAAACGCATGTCTTTAGAATGTGGGAGGAAAGTGGAGCACCCAGAGGAAACCCACGCAAATGCAGGGAGGACATGCAGACTCCACACAGAAGGCACCCCACCTGAAGATCAAACCAGAGAACCTCTTGCTGTGAGGCTATAACTTTAACCGCTGCATCACTGCACCATCCACATTGGGAAAAGTATGGACCACACAGAGGTGTTGTGAGGCCCAATGCCAAAAATGACCAAATGACTACCCTGGACGACATTATTGCACTTAGAAAACTGGCTATCAGTTAAATTGGTTTGCCTTTGTCTTATTATCAGTATATGCATTTTTTTAATATATTTATGATCTAAAATAGTTCTGGGGCTTTATGTTTCATAGTTGTTGTAGGGTTTGTAATTGTTATTATAGGACATATTTTACATCCACTATATGCATTTTTTTCATTGCTATGCAGACACACACAGTAAACACACATACCACATGCAGAATGCTTCATATGTACACACCCAAGTAGATGCAGAGCTGGAGAGGCAGTTTCAAACTCATATGCAGACACACAGATTTATATACACACACATAAATATCCCAAGTAATTTCAGATGCTTTCTTGACTGTTTACACCTCAGATTCCCATTGTAATCAAACGTAAGTGTACATACAGTGCAAAACAGTGCATATCCTCACTCCACTTCCTTATTTTGTCTTACGTTTTTTTTAATTGATCTGTCCCCTAAAAAAAGTTTGATCTTCTAATTAATCTGTAGGGATTGCAGTTAGTCAATAAATCCAGGCATTGTAGTTTTATACTGTTTATTGTTTAGGAAAAGCATGCTGATGTAAAACATCTTGCTCAATTAAATCGTCCCTTATTTGGGGTATTTGTCATCCCATTTTTGTATATCCTTGAAAGGAATTACAATATGATGTAAAATGCCATAAAATAGAAGGCAAAGATTTGAGAATTTTTATGAAGCAGGGGGTTGTTTTCTTGTAGAGAATTTTGTTGGATAAATTACCATTTAAAAGTAATAATATTAAATGTAATGTACTTGAAGACAGAAAGTGTGATGACAGTAATGAGGAAGTAACAACAAAATATAGGGGCACATTAAAGGGTTTAAAAAAGCTCTGCTCCTATGAAGTGCTAATTTGCGATTCATTGACAAGGTTAGTAAAACCTTATTATAGGCTAATTTGCATGTCTCTCAATTGCATTTATTACCATGACATGTAGATCATTGGTGATCTGCATATGATGATAGTAAACTGATGCCCCTATCGGCATTGGCATCCCCCAACTCATACTCCCACTTGCAGAAGTACCAAACACATACTCACACACACACCCCACAGTCCCTACACTTATTACAAACCTGTCTGCCCTCCCATTTTCCCCCACCCCCATAACATCTGAAGTGCCATTATGACACATATCTGTTATACCCTGGTGGTTAGGTGCCCCCAAACTCAGATGCCTGTACTGCTGTTGGTACTGTTAACAGCACTTCAGTTTATGAATAGTCCCTGGTGTATATTGAATCCCCCCCACCAAACTGCCATTGTTGCCATTAAGGCACTTTAATCTTTGATTATCCTTGGTCTCTAATGGCTTCCCCTACCCCAACAATCCCGACAGCACTGCTGGCCTGTTCAGTACCACAGTGTAGTGTGGATGGCCATGCTAATTTCTTGAATCTCTCAGCCATGTAGATGCTTTCAGGAGGAGGTCTGGGAAGAGAATGCATGGCTAGTTAACATGTGCCTCTCATTAGCATTCAGCGTGGCTGAAAGGCCAGCCCTAAATGACGCTACATGTCTTCATGGTAGAGGATCATGCAGTATCGTGTTAGGGCATTTGCTGAATCTGAAAAAGTTATTACAATGAATGAATCACTGCTATTGTTTTTTAGACTGTAAAAAAAAGTTCAGTTTTGAGAAGTTTCAAAAGGAATATAAACGGAAAGAATGTAAAAGTTTAACAATGGTTATGATATTGTATGAAAAATATGAGAAAGAAAAAAATGTGACACTGAAAAATGAGACAGAGTATTGCTTGTACCAATGTGGAAATTATGGAAAATAAAGATGTGATAGATTATTCTGTAATAGAAATAGAGACTATAAAGATGTGATAGATAAAATAAAAAGATGGTTGTGGAAGAAATGATAGGAAGATAGGCAAAGAATAAAAAAAGTAGTTAATGTTGGCTTAGAAAAATCATACTTTATGTTGAAAATGAAAATTGTTGGGTTTTTTCCTGTGTAGGTTATATGTTAAGTATAAAAAGTGGAAAAAAAATGACAAGACGTTATGAAAATGAATGTTTAAACAATGTAAAGAATTGTAAATAATGAAAAATGTTGATAAAGCAACTGCTTTTGTTTTCAGTAATTTACCTGAGCTACCCTACCACCAACTCAGGCAGTGATGCCTTGGTTTAACATCTCATCCGAAGTAGACCACACTCGGGAGTTCAGTACCCCCCCCCCCCCCTTATGTTGCACTGCAGTGTCAGTAATAGAAAATTAATCCAGCAACCTTCTTTGCTAACGAACCTCTTCAGGCACCTGTTATGGCATGTTCTCTGAAAGAGATGGCCACAAGTCAGTGTAAAGAAAGAAAAGCTTTGTTACATCTGTCCTCCAATGGATGTTGTCTGGGATCAACAGCCTCAATTTGCATGACTTGCTCCTCTATCCATACATTATGAGTTATCAAAATCAGGACTGGGAGATATAATATTGTACACTTGTATGAGGAATTTAGCTTAATAATGTTAGGTATTTTAAGTAATTTCTCTCTCTCTACAGTAGGGCCGTTGTCTTTCCTTTGTCCCTTTCTTTCTCTTAGGTTGTCTACTATTATTGTAGGTTTTATTGTTCTGTTCCCTTGTTATGGTTGTACAGCGAAAGGCTCATGTACATGTTGAAATGGTCATACAGCCTAGCATAAATATGGATCGGGAGAAGGTAAGAGCAGTTTGTTTGGTGGGCAGCTTAGACATATAGTAAACATACACAGTGTTATAGCTTGGTTTATTTAAAATGCTTGTCCTGAAAGAGCCATTGTTTTACATGGACAGTTTTCTAGGTAGTAGCACTGATTGACCTGATACATTGTGGGTGGAATTTAATATGCTTTTATTTATTGGAGTTTGTTTGCAGGAAAAGTCCCACCTAGCAGTGCCCTTCTTCAGCAGAGGCTTAGAGAGGAAAGCTCCATTATACAGGCATCATAGACATTATTTGCATTGTACCTCATTTACAGTCACTTTCATTCATGAGCAACAGTTCTGTTATTCATACATCCTTGACATTAGTTACATCATTTACAAGCGGTTTTGATTAAAACTAACAGTTATATGGGTTGTATATGAATATTTTTAAGTACAGAGATATATATGTAGTGCAATATCATCAGTATGCATAGATTGTCAGGTTTTATGTAAGAATATTTGTTACAGTAAAGACTTGTTCAGAATATAGGACACAGAAAGGTAAGATAAAGAGATAAGGATTTAGCTATGCTAATAAATTATCAGAGTGTAATTGCTGGAGGTTATAACTTAGAAAAAGTAAATTAGAATTTGTCTGTATCAAGCTGCAGAGTCCCTACATGTAAGTAAGCCACACACATTTGAATTATATGAGTGACATGAATAGAGTCAAATTTGTTGTGATTTCCTCAGACAGCTGTAATAACTGTGTAGCCATCATTGTGCGATATACTGTTATTGCTGATTCTTGGGCCGCCCTGTTAAAAGTTTGTTGTTTTGTTTTAAATAAGGCACATACTGACTAATAAAAACATTAGCTTTCTGTTGTTGGGTCTGTATATGGTATTTAAAGTACTATAATGCTTGCTTAGCTTGATGGTTGAGATGCTCTGTAAATATAAATTACTATGGCACTTCCTAGTTACCCACAGAAGTGGATTTTGAGTACTGTCAGTATGCTGTGTGCTCAGTAAGTATAAATTGTTATTATTGCACTTCCTAGTTATTTATAGAAATTAATTTTGAGAGCTGTCACTATACTATTTATAAACAAATTCTGTGTTGAACCCTAGGTACTGCATTGTTGGTACTAAAGTTAATCATATTTAGCTTGGACTGTATTGTCTTTTTATTGAAATTTGCCATAAAGCAAATAATAAGGATGTCCCTGTATCTTTGCATAAATTTACACAGTTTGCAAATTTATGAATACTGATATGGGATTTTTATGAATGAAAGGTGGTAGTGGAAAAGGGAGTTGTTTTCCTTAAGTGGTTATGATGTACCATCGCCATCTAGTGACAGACTCTCCCAAGTGCACAGTCAATTGCAGCCATTTAGCCCCTCAGGTGATAGTCTCTGTGTACAATACTGATGTTCTTCGTGTTTCACTGTTGCAGTCATCACACCTGGGTTATCTGCCTGCAGGTAGCCCTCAGTCGGCCCGAATACCAGAGTCTTAGGATTTCTGTGTCGGATGCTGTCGCTTCTTCCATGACGTCAGGTCGTCAGGGGTATAAAACAGGCAGCCGATGCCATTACATCAGTCTTTCTTGCCGAGGAGCCCGATGCAGAAGCAGTTCACAAGTGCCAGTCGGGCCGCTACCTGAAATTTTCGTTTTTCGAGTTTCAAACCTGAAGTCTTCTAAAGCTAAGTACCCCGTTGGGGATCCTTTTTTCTTGCTCTAACCAATGTCAGAAAAAGTTACCAGTTGTCTTGCCTGTGGAAAGCAAATTCCTCACAGAGATTTTCATTCTTACTGTGAGACCTGTTTAGGCCCAGACCACAATGTCCCTCGCTTTCGGTTTTGTGCCTTGTTTAACACCCAAACCATTCATCATTGGGCTATCTTTGTCACTAAATTCTTTCGCTCTCATTCTCCTTATTCCAAAATGGCTTCGATAAGCCATCCGACTACTGATCTTCTGAAAAAACGTAAAGACAGAGACAGACCGCATAGGTCCAAAACTGCCGATGACGCTTCCGTTAAGCTAGTCGCCAGTCCGCATGTAGTCAGTGAAGTGTCTTTGCAGCCCCTGATGCCTGCTTCTACAGATTCGCAGGCCTCTGCTGAGACCGATAAGGAGTCCAGTATGCCGCAAGATACTTCTTCGACTATGGAACTTCCAGATGTCTCTGCCTTGGATGGGTCCGGAGCCGCTGTGCAGGCACTGACTTCTGAGGGTGTATTCTGACCTACCGATGTTCGAATTAAACCGACGACTTTGTTTTTAGCTAAAACTACCGAGTTTCTTAGGCCCAGAGTACACACTACACCTAGAAAACTAACGACCAAAGCGCATGCTCAGGCTCCCATGCCACAAAAACAAATGCTTAGAATGGTTGAAGATCTTATTACCCTAATTAGGGGAAGCCAGCCTTCCTCTGCTAAGAGACAAAGAATTGAGTTTCATTCTGATTCTACAGACCAGGAGTACGCTGACTCTGACCCTTCTGATTATCAGGACATGCCCTTATCAACCTATGAGGATTCAGATGCAGAGGAATCCATTCCCTCTGTCTCCCCTCCAGAGGATTTATCTTTTGGTGAAACCTTGCATACTTTAAGAGAGCATTTCTGCTGGGAATGCCAAGACTAGCCTCAGTCCAAAAAGATTGTCCGAGAATTTTTAGAGCTGCCTCAGCACAGGCCTCTAGCTATACCCCCTGTCCTGGATGTTGTGGATGATGTCTTCATGGAATCCAGTCTTACTCCAGACACTTTATCCCTGGCCCCTAGAAAACCTGACAGGTACTACAGAGTACCTAATTCTCACAAATTTCTCTTCAAGAATCCTACTGCGGATCCAGAGACCATTTCCCAGGGACCTAAAGGTATTAAGGCTACTACAGCCCAAAACCCTACCCCTTCAGACAGGGATTCCAGAGCTTTAGACAGATGGGGTAAGAAGGTATATACTTCTGCAACTCTTGCCATCAGGGCATTGAATTGCCAGTTTCACATGTTGAAGTACCAGCAACATATTATGGAACTAATTAAACAAAAAAAATGGGGTTACTTCCAGATTGTGCAGAAAATAAAGATTTACAAGAGTTAATGCATTCTGCAAACCAAGTTAGTAAGCATACTTTGCAGTGTGGCTTTGATGCCCTAGAAGCATCTTGCAGAGCTGCAGTCACTGGGTCTGCAGTGAGAAGGCATGCTTGGCTGAAGGAACAAACATTGAAAGATCATGTCAAATCAAAATTACTACACACGCCTTTAAGTAAGGACTGTTTGTTTGGCACCAAAGCAGAAGAGGTTCTTAAAAAGATGAAAGAAAAAGCTAAATCTATGCAAACTGTTAAAGAATTCTTACAAGTGCAGCCACCTAGATTCAGTAGGGATTGGCCTTCTATAAACTGGTCCTTTCCAGCCCCTTCCAGTCCTTCTCAGTCCAAACCCAGGGGAAACAGCCCACCCAGACTACAGTCTCAGGGTATGCAGAGATCTGAACAATGGAGTGCTCCCACCTCAAAAACAGGGAGTGGTAAGCCGCCCCCTTATGGAAAAATCTCACAATGACTTTTCAATTATCCTTCCCAGCCCTGCCCAATTACTTGTGCCCCTAGGAGGAAAACTTGCCCTTCATGCAAAAAACTGGATGTACATTACTCAAGACTGATAGGTCCTAAGACATTGTATCCCAGGGGTACAGATTCTATTTCCATTCACTGCCAACCCCAAGCGGGTTTCCAGACCTTCCTCCAAACCAGTGGGCAGAGGCTCAAAAGCAAGTACTTTCCCTGCTCAGTATCAGAGCTATTCAACCTGTTCCAGTAGAACAAAGGGGGCAGGGTTTCTACTCCAGACTTTTCCTGGTGCCCAGAAAAGAGGGCTCTTGGCACCCAATCCTGGATCTATCAATTCTCAACACCTTTCTGGTGGTCCCAAAATTCAAGATGTTTACCCTGCAACAGCTTCTCCCTATGCTAGCCAAGGATGCCTGTTTAGTCACTCTAGACTTAAAAGAAGCTTATCCGCACATCCCCATAAAGGAGTCATACAGGAAATATCTATGCTTCAGGGCAGGCTCTATGCACCATCAGTTCTCTGCACTTCCCTTTGGCTTATCTACTGTGCCCAGAGTATTCACAAAGTGCCTGGCTCCAGCCATTGCATATTGCAGGCATAGAAATATCCAAATTTTCCCATACTTGGATGATTGCCTGATTCAGGTGGACAGTCAGGAATTGCTACTTCAGCACCTGGCATTTGTAAAAAGCCTTCTCACTTCATTGGGGTACACCATCAACGAAAAGGAATTACAATTGGTGCCCAGTCAAAAGATTGCATTCCTGGGAGCAAGCTTGGACACAACTTCCCAAATGGCATTTCTCACTCCAGAAAAACAGGTCTGTCTGACCAACTACTTCAAACAAATGGCCACCAGAACCCTGCTATCTGCAAGGAAAATACTGCAAGCCCTAGGGTTCATGGCCTCATGTATTCTACTAATTCCATATGCAAGACTGCATATGAGGAAACTTCAATGGTACTTAAAAAGTCTTTGGTGCCAACATTCTCAGGACCTGGAAACAATCATTCCAATCATACCTTGTCTAAGAGCAGAGTTCCTTTGGTGGGCAGAAACATGCAACCACAACAAGGGACTGCCTTTCACTCATCCCTTCACTGCCCAAACCCTGACAACAGACGCATCAGACTATGCATGGGGGGCTCACATGGCAGGCAAATGCATTCAGGGCCACTGGAGCCCAGGCCAAATTGTCCTGCACATCAATCAAAAAGAGATGCTAGCTGTACAGAATGCTCTGACAGCCTTCAAATATCTAATCCTTCCAGGACAGCTGCTGATAAAAACAGACAACACCACAGTTATGTGGTACATAAACAAGCAGGGGGTACCCATTCTTACCCACTCTGCAGGTTAGCCATGGCCCTGTGGAACACAGCCTTGAGCAACCAAGTGCATCTACAAGCTGAATTCCTGCCAGGCAAACAAAATTCACTGCAGACGACTTAAGCAGAAATCTCCTAGACCCACACGAGAGGAAATTGGAGCCCAACACCTTCAACCTTCTAATCCAGCGGTGGGGAACTCCAGAGGTGGACCTCCTTGCCTCCCCCGAGAACCACCAGTTGAACAAATTCTGCACCAGGAACCATCACAGCATGGCCTGGAAGGTGGATGCCCTATCCCTACAATGGGGAAACCTCTCAAGTTATGCCTTTCCCCCTCTGCCCCTCCTCTCAAAAGTACTACTCAAGCTCAAAACAGGACAGGCCAAGGGCAATTCTTATTGCCCCAGACTGGCCATGTCAGCACTGGTACCCACTCTTACGCAGTTTGACAACAGTGCCACTGTGGCACCTTCACCAAACTCCTACCCTGCTGTCTCAGCAGGAGGGACAGATTTTGCATCCACAGTTGCACACCCTAAACCTTGCAGCCTGGCTTATCCCCTGAGTACACCACCAGCAACCCTCAGCAAACAGGTGCTGGATGTCATTCTTGAAGCTAGAAGGCCTAGTACTAGTAAATTCTATGCTGAAAAGTGGAAAAGATATTGTTCTTGGAATCGGTCTCAAGGAAAGGACACAGCAGTGCCCTCCTTACCTCTAATCTGGATTACCAAGCAGAGCTACTCCACAGAGGCCTAGCCTTCTCCTCCATTAAGATTCATGCCTATGCCATCTCAGCTCATTATAATACTGAGCCACCTCTATTTTCTCACCCTCTCATCAAACAGTTCCTGAGAGGGGCTAACAACTTAAGGCCCCCTAGGAGAGCACCCACCCCTGCCTGGGACCTTAACTTTGTACTGGAAAAGTTCACGCTTCCCCCTTTTGAACCTGTTGCTTCAGCAGAGTTAAAATTTCTCTCTTAGAAAAACAGCCTTGCTTTTAGCTATTACTTCAGCAAGAAGATTGTCTGAGTTACAGGCGCTAATGGCTGTGGAACTCTTCATTATTTTCCATGCTGACAGGGTTTCCCTCAGGACTAACCCATCCTTTATGCCTAAGATGGTGTTCAGTGTGGCTCTGAACCAATCTATCCTTTTGCCAACATTCTTCCCTAATCCTCAGAATAAAGGGGAAAGGATCTTGCACTCCTTGGACGTGCACAGACAGCTCAGGTTCTACCTTGACAGGACTAAACCTTTCAGAAATTCTGACCAGCTGCTAATCAGCTTTGCTACAGGGGCAGAGGACAAGGCCATTTCAAAACAAACCATTTCCAAATGGATAGCACACAGCATCCATTTCTGCTACAAGCACCATGGAAAACCTACCCCACAGGGGATCAGACAGATTCCACTAGGGCTACTTCCACCTCTACAGAATTTCTCAGGGGAGTCCCTACCAGGGACAGTCTGGAAGCTGCAACCTGGAGTTCTGTACACACCTTCACCAAACATTACCACTTAACTATTTTTATCTAATTCCAGAGCTGGATTTGCTACAGCAGTCTTACAAGGCCTGCTAGTCAGACCTAACACTTCTTGACTGCCTCCACCCTTTTTCAGCTTTGGGAATCAACCCAAGTGTGATGACTGCAATAGTGAAACATGAAGAACATAGTACAGTTGTGTACACTTGCCATAAATGTAGATGTTTGAGTGTATTCACTGTTGCAGTCCTGGTTTTCTCTATCCCGTCTACCTCTCATCTCTATGGCCATTTTTAATGGCAGTGGTATTTACTTTTTACTGGTGGTATTTCCCACCATATAATAGCTTCCTATTTGGGGGGCTCCTAACATCTGGGGCAAGAAAAACTGATGTAATGGCATCGGCTGCTTGTTTTATACCCCTGACGACCTGACGTCATGGAAGAAGCAGCAGCATCCGACGCAGAAATCCTAAGACTCTGGTATTCGGGCCGACTGAGGGCTTACCTGTAGGCAGATAACCCAAGTGTGATGACTGCAACAGTGAATACAGTCTAGCATCTACATTTATGGTAAGTGTACACAACTGTACTTTAACATCTGCATATTCTCTGCGCTGTTCAGTGTTCCACTTTTCTTAAAATAATTTTTTTTCTTTTATTACACAATGAATGCTAACAAATTTATTTGAAACTCTCATCTTATGTCTTTTTCAGGAATTTATTAGACTTGGATGTCTTAGCAAGTTATCAGGCAAAGGACTACAGCAACGCATGTTCTTCCTGGTAAGTGGAAAATATATGCATATATCTATATACACACGTATATACATACATACACACAATTTGTAGCAAGTATGCTGATATAAAATTATATATGTTTGTATGCACATTATGATTTTCTGGATTGTTTTCTTTGTCATAAAAAGTCCCAAAAAAAAATCAGGAATACTGCTTTGGTAAAGTGCTGACATTTGAAACTTTGATGTTACTGTAGTCAAAGCATTTTTAGCATTTTTTTAAATTATATCAGTTATGTCTCATGTTCTCCCTGGTATTCTGTCCTCACTGGTGAATTGCCTTTGTATATTGATGTTTTGTTGCTACATTGCTGTTCATTTTGCAGTCAGTAGATGTGTGGTACAGCCATCACATCTGGGACTCAGTGCAACTGCTTTGTGCCCAATTGGCTTTCTGAGGTTATGCTATTAGTTCTGCATTGGCATGATGGGTTCAGATGCTATTTTTTTAAAGCTGATGTTTTGATAATAAGGAAGGTCCATTTATAGGTTCATAGGTTTGTACTAGATTGTTGATACAGTAGACCGTTTGCAGCCTAGCCAAAGAAACTACCCTTTTACAGGTACATGAATTATTGGTATTTTTTTTTAAACAAGAAACATCTTTATTAAATTATCAGTTTGTATTGTAGGCAGTCATATATTTGTATCAATGAAAATAAACCACATTGACATAATTTTAGTTGCAAACATTGTACATCATAAACCGTATTGACATAATTTTAATTGCAAACATTATACATCACTTATAATCTACCCAGTCATTGTCAGTCAAAATTACATAGCTCGATCATCTCCTGCCTTTTTTAAACCTTATTCCTCCTCTGCATGTATTCCTCCTACAAATCCCATTTTTTCTATGTAACTTGCTCCTACCCTTTTCTAAAGATTCCGATTCCAGGTGTTCTATCTCTGTTACTATATTCACTACTTCTAGTACAGTTAGTTTAGACTTTTATTTCCATTTTCTAGCAATTGCTTTTTTGGCAGCCACCATAATTAGACTCGGCAAGGCCTTATTATGTATAGGCAATTCCGATTCTGTATCATTGCACAAAAAATAATTTCCTTAGCTACAGCAATTTGCTCACCCAGTATTTCTGACAGAGTAGCCTGCAGGGAATCTTTACAGTCTGCCAACTCATTGTGCTACCAGAAGATATGTTCCCAATTATCTCTTTTTTTCCCATCACACCTCCAATATTTGCCGTCTACCTAAGGAAAAATTCTTTGGTGTCTACTTGGGGTATAAAAATGCCAATATAAACACTTCCAAGCAAAGATCCTAAATATTCTAGACTTTGTTGCATATTTGGGAGACATACATATATCCCCCATTGTTTATTTGTGAATTGCTTATCCAATCTCTCTTCCCAGTCATTTTTAACCTCCTGTGATTGATTCTTATAGTTATCATGCAATGTTCTATATGCTGTACTAATTATTCCTTTTTTAATAGCAGCTTTTGTTCTAGATTCTATTAAAATCTCTACCAGTGCTGGTCTTTTGCTTAGGATCCCCTTTTTCTTTCTCTCTGCCTATTCCCTGATATCAATCCTTTATAGGGAAAGCAATCTCTAGCCAGCAGTCCAAATAAAGTATTGGCCTTTTCCCATTCTGTTTACCTTTCCCTCTTTAATTATTTGCTCCCAATACCTTGATTTTTGCCAGTTTTCTCCAATAAATTCCATTTCCCTCTTGTTTGATGTTCTTCGTGTTTCACTATTGCAGTCATTACATTTGGGTAATCTGCTGGCAAGTTGCCCTCAGTCGGCCTGAATTCCAAAGTCTTGGGTCCTGCGTCAGTTGCTGTCTCCTCTTCCATGACGTCAGGTCATCAGCGGTATAAAACATGCAGCCGACGCCATTTTCTTTAGTCTTTCTTGCCGCACGGTGCCCGAAGCAGAAGCATTTCGCAAGTGCCGGTCGACCAACTCCTGAAATATTCGCGTTTGAGTCTTCACTAAAGCTAAGTACCCCGTTGGGGAAACTTTTTTCTTGCTCCATACCGATGTCAGAAAAAGTTAATAATTGTATTACTTGTGGGAAGCAAATACCTCATAAGGATTTCCATTTATACTGTATTCCTTGCCTAGGCCCTGATCACAATGTGCCTGGCTGTCGGTTTTGTGCTAGATTTAACCAGCGCACTATTAAGCGTCGGTATATCTTTGCCTCAAATTATTTTGGAAACAGATTTAACTACCTAGAAATGTCATTGGATAGCAATCCGACTACCAGAGTACATAAAAAACGCAAAGAAAAGGACAGAGACAGACAGTCGTGGTCCAAAACCGACGACGAAGCTTCTCCTAAGCCAGTCGCCAGTTCGCCGGTACTCAGTGAGGCGCTTTTGCAGCCCCTGATACCCGCTACTTTCGAGTCGCAGGCCCCTACTGACACCCATGTGAAGTCCGGCATGCCACGAGATACTCAAAGTATTGGACCCATGGATGTATCTCCCTTGGATGGGTCCGGAGCCGCTGAGCAGGCACCGGCTTCTGAGAGTATATTCAGGCCTCAACATTTGTATATCAAACCGACGACAGCTGCAAAAACAAAGACAAAAGCAACTTCTAAAACTAAAAAAAACAGCGCATGAGCCACGTACACAGGCCTCTATGCCTAAAAAACAGATGATCAAAATGGCTGAAGACCTTATTACCTTGATCAGGGGTTCCCATCCCCCTCCAGTTAAAAGGCCTAGGCAAGACACTGATTATGAATCTTCAGATCAAGTTTCTATTTCTTCTGATTCCTCTACTAATCAGGAATTATCTATACTTCCCTATGAGGATTCTGATGCAGAGGAGTCTATACCATCTGCATCACCTCCTGAGGATTATTCATTGGAGAAACCTTGCATACTTTGAGGGATCATTTTCACTGGGAGAGTCAAGATTTCTCAGAATCAAAAAAGAGGCTCAGAGATTTCCTTCTTCTCCCTCAGCACAGGCCTTTAGCCATACCCCCTGTTTTAGACATTGTGGATGATGTGTTTTCAGAGTCAAGTTTGACCCCTGATTCCTTACCACCGGCTCCCAGCAAGCCTGACAGATATTACAGGGTCCCTGACTCTCATAAATTTTTATTTAGAAACCCTGCTGCTGATCCTGAAACTATTTCACAGGGTCCAAAGGGAGTCAAGGCCTCAACAGCAAAAAATCCTACCCCCTCTGACAGAGATTCAAGGGCACTGGACAGATGGGGAAAAAAGGTTTATACATCTGCAACCTTGGCAATTAGGGCCTTAAACTGTCAATTTCATATGCTCAAGTATCAACAACATGTTATGGGATTGCTGAAACAGAAAATGATGTTGATTTCTGAATGTGCAGAAAATAAAGAATTGCAGGAATTATTGCATGCAGCTGAACAAGTTAGAAAGCATACTTCGCAATGTGGTTTTGATTCCTTAGAGGCCTCCTGCAGGGCGGCAGTTACTGGATCTGTGATTAGGAGGCATGCCTGGCTAAAGGAACAAAATTTGCCTGATCATGTTAAAGCTAAATTGCTAGATGCACCTTTACAGCATGATACTTTGTTTGGTATTAAGGCAGAAGAGGTTTTAAAGAAAATGGAAGACAAAGTTAAGTCTATGCAAACTGTAAAAGACTTCTTACAAGTGCAGCCACCAAGATTCAGTAGACACTGGCCTACAAAAAAATGGTCCTTTCCTGTGTCAGACAGAGCTCAAAGGGGCAAATCCAGATGCCCTAAGGGTTCCAGATACCAGGCACAAGATTCATACAGGTCAAAGCAATGGGGCGCTTCTACTTCCAAATCTGGAGGAGATAAAGCGCAAACCTGCAGAAAACAGTCCCAATGACTTCACTCTGCCTACACCAAGCACTTATCTTTTGGCAGCACCCTTAGGGGGAAAATTAGCACTTTTTGCTCAAAATTGGCATGACAAGTGGGTGCTAATCATAGTATCACAGGGATACAGATTCCATTTCCATACGCTGCCAATGGCAAATGGTTGGCCAGATCTGCCAAAAAATCAATGGGCAGAGGCACAGAAATAGGTTACATCCCTCATGGATATGGGGGCCATTCAGCCAGTACCAGAACAGGAAAAAGGACAAGGTTTTTACTCAAGACTGTTCTTGGTACCCAGAAAAGACAAGGCCTGGCAGCCAATTTTGGATTTATCGATTTTGAACACAAACATGGACATTCAAAAAGTCAAAATGCTGACTTTGCAGCAGCTTCTGCCCATGCTGGGCAAGAATGCTTCGCTGGTGACATTAGACCTAAAAGAGGCATACCTTCATGTCCCAGTAAGACAATCGTGCAGAAGATACCTCAGATTCAAGGCTGGCTTAATGCATTACCAATTCTCAGCACTGCCCTTTGGCTTATCTACTGTGCCCAGGGTCTTTACAAATTGCCTGGCACCAGTAATTGCATTTTGCAGACAAATAAGTATACAAATATATCCTTACTTGGATGACTGTCTCATACAAGCAGAGAACAAGGACATTCTTCTTCAACACCTGACATTTGTAAAAAGGCTTCTAACATGCCTAGGGTACTCAGTAAACAAAAAGAAATCACAACTGGTACCCTCTGAAAAGATAACATTCCTGGGTGCAAGCTTGAATACATCTGCCCAGATGGCTTACCTCACACCAGACAAGCAAAGGCAACTGACCACTTACTTCAAACTGATGGCAACAAAAACCCATTTATCTGCAAGACAAATTTTGCAGGTTTTGGGCTTCATGGCATCCTGCATCCTACTGATTCCATATGCAAGACTGCATATGAGGAAACTTCAATGGTACCTAAAAACTTTATGGAGTCAACATTGTCACAGTCTGGAAACAATGATTCCTCTCATTCCTTGCCTACAACAGGAGTTTCTATGGTGGGCAAAGGCATGTCACCAAAACATGGGACAGCCCTTCACTCTACCACCTGCCAGCCAAACCTTGACAACAGACACATCAGATTATGCCTGGGGGGACCCACATGGCGGGAAGATGCATTCAGGGCATATGGACCCCAAAACAAATGCATCTACGTATCAACCAGAAAGAGATGCTAGCTGTTCAAAATGCCCTAACAGCCTTCAAGGACTTACTTCATCCAGGACAACTACTGATAAAGATGGACAACACCACGGTCATGTGGTATATAAATAAGCAGGGGGGCACGCACTCATACCCCCTTTGCAGATTAGCCATGGCACTGTGGGACACAGCTTTGACCTACCAAATACATCTTCAAGCTCAATTCCTGCCAGTAAAGCAAAACACTCTGGCAGACGATTTAAGCAGAAACCTTATGGATCCTCATGAGTGGAAACTAGATCCACAAGTCTTCAGCATGATAACAAAGAAATGGGGGAGCCCATACATAGATCTATTTGCCTCTCCTCAAATTTATCATTTGAAAAGATTCTTCACAAGGACCTATCACAGACAAGCATGGAAAGTGGACGCCCTATCCTTCAGTTGGAAAAACCTATCAGTTTATGCCTTTCCTCCTCTGCTTCTTCTTCCCAAGGTCCTCCTAAAAGTCGGACAAGAGAAAGCAAAGATGATACTAATTGCTCCGGACTGGCCCCACCAATACTGGTATCCAATCGTAAGTAACTTGTCTCAATACCCAGCTTGGACCTTGCCTCAAAGACCTAAACTACTGTCCCAACAAAACAATCAGATCATGCACAATCAACTCCAGACACTGAACCTGGCAGCATGGCTGATCATGTAGTTGTACAAACAACACCTGATGGATGTCATTTCAGAAGCCAGAAGGCCTAGCACTATAAAGTCTTATGCTGATAAATAGAAGAGATTCTGTGCTTGGAATCAAGCACAAGGAACTGATACAGCAGAGCCAAATATTCCTCAGATATTACAATACTTGACTGAGATGCTTGACAAAGACATATCTTTCTCATCAATCAAAATCCATGCCTCTGCCATTTCGGCTCATTACAATACAGAGCCACCAATCTTTTCTCATCCTTTACTAAAGCAGTAACTTAAAAGTTAAGGCCTCCTAGAAGATCACCAATACCTGCATGGGACCTCAGTTATGTGTTGGAAAAGCTCACCCTGCCTGCATTTGAGCCAGCGGCTACCGCTGATATAAAGTTCTTATCATGGAAAACAGCTCTGCTACTAGCAATTACTTCAGCAAGAAGAGTTTCAGAGCTACAGGCCCTCATGGCTGTGGAGCCTTTTATCATATTTTACCCAGACAGGGTGTCTCTGAGGACAAATCCTACATTTATGCCTAAGGTGGTTTCCAGTGTGGCTCTTAACCAAACTATTCATCTGCCAACCTTTTATCCAAATCCACAGAACAAGGGGGAGATGATTCTGCATTCCTTGGCCATACACAGACAGCTAAGATTCTACTTGAGCAGGACTAAAGTTCTAAGAAAAACTGAGCAATTACTAGTGACATATGGTGCAGGATCAGAAGGAAAGGCTATTTCAAAGCAGACTATTTCAAAGTGGATAAGCCACTGCATTCGTTTCTGCTACTTACACCATGGTAAACCTGTGCCCAATGGCATTAGGTCTCATTCCGCCAGAGCTGCAGCTACTTCAGCAGCCTTTCTCAGAGGAGTACCAACCAAAGACATTCTACAGGCTGCTGCTTGGAGTTCTCTTCACACCTTTACAAAGCATTATCATTTGCCTCTCTAAGTCCAGGGCAGGCTTTGCCACTGCAGTTCTGCAGGGCCTTATAGCCGCACCTAATGCTGTTTAGCTCCAGACTCCCAACCATAGCTTTGGGATTCTCCCCAAATGTAATGACTGCAACAGTGAAACATGAAGAACATAGTACAGTTGTGTACACTTACCATAAATGTAGATGTTGGAGTGTATTCACTCTTGCAGTCCAGGTTACCTTCCCGCCATCCCCCTGTCATTCTGGAGTTTATCTTTCCTTCTGTATCTTCTACAACCTATGTGGTGTATTTGCTTGTAGATGAAGGTAAAGTTTATATCAATGCATGTATATATATATATATATATATATATAAAATTATATATATATATATATATATATATATATATATATATATATACACACACATATATTTTTGCTACCTTTTCGGGGGCACCTGACATCTGGGGCAAGAAAAACTAAAGAAAATGGCGTCGGCTGTATGTTTTATACTCCTGACGACCTGACGTCATGGAAGAGGAGACAGCAGCCGACGCAGAACCCAAGACTTTGGAATTCAGGCCGACTGAGGGCAACCTGCCAGCAGATTATCCAAATGTAATGACTGCAACAGTGAATACACTCGAACATCTACATTTATGGTAAGTGTACACAGCTGTACTTTGTCTGTGTCCCTAATTGTAGTCGTCCCTATCTGCAGAATCTCCTTTCTCCATCCCTGTATTGGCTCAGTTCTTAGAATACTTTCTGCTATTTTATGAGTATAATATTCTGTATGGCTAGTGTTATTTTCTTTAAGGATCTGCATCCAAAATCCCAGTCTCTCCTTGTTTCTTGAACTTCCCCTGTGTTTCATCATCATACCTTTCCATTTTGAATTGTAGGTTTCTGCTTCTGGTATGTATAGAAGCCTTAACTGTGTACCTCTGAAATACTCCATTCAAATCGGGTAATCTCAATCCGCATTGTTCTATTGGAAGAATCAGCTTATCCGCTCTTTATTAATTGCTATCCACAACTTCTCGTCTGGTTGATAAAAATATGCCTGACCTGTGTATAAAAGGACTAAAAATATTTTAACTGATTGTATCTTGCTATCCATATCCATACAACAGAGCTTCCAATTTCTCAGTTTTTGTATTATCTTTTGTTTAGTCTCTTCCCACATATCCTTAGCTGCCACACCAGAATCCTTTTTAACCCATACTCCTAAGTACTTCATGTCTTGATAAATATGAATATTGCTGAGCCAGTTTGTGTGTGGGTACATAATTTACAGCTATTGCCTTTGTTTTAACTTCATTCATTTTGTATCCCAAAAATAATTTAAACTGCCGCAAAGTGTTCCACAGCACTGAAATGTCCTTTACTGGTTTTATCAGGTGTAAAATAATGTCATCTGCAAATAAAGCCAACTTGACTAACATACCAATTATATCCTAGAATTTCTTCATCCATTACTTTCCATGTCACTGATTCTAAGTATAATGCAAATAACAAAGGGGAAAGAGGACAACCCTGCCTGGTTCCTCTGCTCAAGCAGAAATTATCAGGGAGGAACCCACCCACTTTAATTTTCACCTCTGATCCCTCATATAGCCTCCTAATCGACCCTATAATTTTATCAGCGAATGCAAATGCTTCCGCTGCCCTGCTCATATACTCCCAGCTTACTCTGTCAAATGCTTTCTCTGCCTCAAGACCTACCAACAACAGTGGTATTTTCTTACATTCTGCTTCCTTCTGGATCATCAGTGTTAATGTTGTCAAATATTTGCCTCCCCTCAACAAAACATCATTGATCCATATCAATCAATTTTGGCATCACATTTGCCATTCTTTTAGCCATTACAGACATAAACGCTTTATAATCATGGTTTAGGAGTGGAATGAGCCTGTATGATGTATTATTGGTATTGATACCAACCTAGTTTTGGCCCCTTCCTGTACAGGCTATAGGGGCCACACAGAGGGTGTAATTTTGATTACCCATTTGATTAACCAGGCATAGCTATGTTAGTACTATTAACTTAAAACACTGACAGAATAAGAGAATGTGTATTACTATATATTTTCTGGTGTAAAATAAGTCTATATCTCTATTTATTGTCATTATTTATTACATGTAATTCACCACCTTTTCTCCCAAAGTCATCAGTTGTAGGAAGTAGTAAAGGGGACAGAACTAAAATTTGAGCCAAAATCATGGACAGGTGAGAGGTATGCATCCAGGTTGTGCTTAAAAAAGGGTCATAGAGCTACTCTGCTTAACCACTAAGAGGAGTCAGTTCCATAAAAAGGGGATTCTCTGTGAAAGATGCCTATCCCAAACAACATGTCCTATTTATGTTTCAGTGGAAACTTGGGTTTCTTTCCTTGTGCAGATGTTTAGGGTGGTATTAATTTTGTGAATGTGTAGGTGGTAACAAAGGACTGGATGTTTCAAGGGCTCTGTAGGCAAGGCAGAAATTACCTTTTAATAGGTGGTAGGAAATGGGAAAGAGAGAGAGCACTTTAAGGTGGTCAGGGTAACTCAAAGGAAACATGCCCTTGATTTTTTTTTTATAATAAAATGATATAATCTCTCAAGATGGGTTATATGCTTAGCCAGATGCATACCAAAGAAGGCATTATATTCTATTGTTGGTCTGATAAGGGAGGTGTAGATGGGGATTATGACTTTTCCTTAGAACTAGAAGATATTCCCAGTCTGTATTGTCTCTTTCTCTCTCTCTCTGTGTGTGTGTATATATATATATATATATATATATATATATATATATATATATATATACACACACACACACACACACACACACACACACACACACACACACACACACACACACACAATATATTATAGTCTGGCTATATAAAAGGGTGTCCTAACAAGAGTGGTCACATGGTGGCCAAAGTATAGTTCATTGTTAATGAAAGTGCCCAAATATCTAATGACATAGTCAATTTTTAGGGGACTCTTCCTGTGTGACAGAAGCAGGACTACCTAGGTTTGTGTAAAGATACAATGCTGCATTTTTTGGCATTTATTTTGAGACCGTGGCCTAAGCACTACTCATTAGTATATGTTATGTCCTCCTGGACAATACATAGGTTATATGCAATATTTATAACAATCATGAGTTTGCAGTCATTGGCAAACTTTGTCAACCACAGGTCTTTGATGTCTGCTTTTAGGCCTGGTAACTACTGTTTTAGTTGAGAGTGTGCCTGCAACACCAACTGACTTGGATCTGTCTATGAGTCAGTTTGCTATCCATAGGGGGTTTACATTTAATTGAATTAAGTTATCATTAATGCCCAAGTGTGGAAGGGTATTGAAGGCTTTAGCCAAGTCCAGGTATGTCATGTGAAACAATTTACCAAGGTCTAATGCCTTAGTTACTTGTGGAAAACAGGCCCACAAGGCAGGATCTACTTTTAACAAACTCAAATTTGTTTGTGTCCATGTTCTGAAGACTGCCTATATTCTTTTTAATGAGGTCCATAATAATGTGCTCCATTGCCTTACAGATAAAGCTAGTGAGGCTGATAGGTGTATAGTTGTCTGGGTCAGTCGTTGGTCCCCCTTTGTAGAGTGGGATGACTACAGCGGTCCTTCACACCTCTAGCATGAGTCCAGTGGATAGGCTGAGATCAAATAGATGTAACAGGATGTGAACCAGGCAGTAACTGGCAGTGAGAAGAAGATGACCTGGCACGTTGTCAGGGGCCATTAGGCTAATGTTTAGTATTTTTTTAGTCTTAGAGAGATCACTTATGACTTATTAATTCATTTATTTATTTGTCTTTGTTTACCGGGAAAGTCCGACTAGGTAATACCCATTTTCAGCAGAGGCCCAGGGAAAAAAGCTCCATTTGCTTACATTGCATTATACTAAGTTCCAGTTAAACTTAGAATAGTTACATTTCTATTTACATTTATACACAAACAGTAGTTACACTTATACATTCTAAGATTTTGCAGAGGTGGAAGTTACTAAAGAGAAAGACCACGTGCAACTTGTTAGATGCACAGGCAGCAGTTTTTTTCTATCTAAGTAGTGTTCGTAGTGTAGCATTGTCCATATTCAGGCTTATGTTTTCGTCCTAGTTGTTTGCTAGTAGAGGCTGTGTGTCTGAGCACATGTTCCATGCCATTATAGCTTAGCCAAAGCCAGTATAGCATTTCAGTGAGAGTGAATTGTTTGTGGTCATTGGCTGGCTGGGGTTGCCTGGACTACGCCTTGGAGTAAGCACCTCATTGGTTCTTTCAAGCTTTTTTTAAAGTTGTTTCAGGTTTCAGCTTTGTTACTTAAGAATTTAACTTTTGAGTGTTTCTGCCATTTCACACTGAGCTAATCCGAGGAAGGGTTGTGAGCTAACTAATCTGTGATATATAACATTAAGTATCCTTTTTTTTTTTTTGCTTATTTCTGAGTTATTTATGGCACTTTTATTTTACTCACTGTGTGTGAGGTATTAACTAGAATTTTCTACAATTGTTAAGCATCTGGTTGGGTTTGTTTGTTCTGATTTTTGTTTCCCACCCCCTCCCCCTCCGCATTGGTATCCTTTTTTTATACTTGGTGGCTTTGCAGTTGCCCACCCCTACTGTAAATTTGATCTGGGACACTCCTCCCAGTCTAGTGTCATTACCTCATTCTACCTAATCCAAGGAGAACATTTGAGAAGGCCAACCCAGTTAGCTTCTGCTCCTCCTTTCCCCTTTCCACTTTACAAAAAAAAAATTTCTAACCTTGTTTCCTGCCTTTCCTGTAAGTCGTCTAGTCCAGATACAGATTTGCTGTATCCAGGACTGTTTGTAAGCTTCTGAGCCCCCAAGCCTTTCTGTGTTGGAGGGAAGCCTTCTAGCTTAATTTTGTTTCTTAGAACTAGCCAGTTTTCTAGTTTCAGCACTCAAATCTGTTTCTTTGAGCTCAGCACTTGTTCAGAACTCATTGTAAGCACTAAATAAGCTACAAATTACCACAACACTCAACTTTCCTCACTTGTCTAGAGGAAAACAGTTTTTAGTACTTAATAAATAAGCACCTATCCAGGCATGTCTAAGGGTCAGCTCCCGGTGTTTTCTCCTGTCTACCTGATGAATCTGGGCATTTTGGGACAATACAGCAATTGCCTCATGTACACAGACAACCCTGTCCTCCTACCACCCAAGACTACAACCTGTGAGAGATGCACTTATATAGCCAAACTGGAAGCAAAGCTGTCTTCACCCAAGACTGGACTAGACAGAGGAGAAGGTAAACACTTGCACCACAGCACACTTATCACATAGTCCCTCAAAACCTACACCACCAAAACATACACATAGAAACACAAAACACGCACCTACATTCACGGAGGCAATAAAAAAAATCTACCCAAGCAACAGGGACCTCCAAAAGCAGAAACGCAAGCAACCTACAACCCCCAACACAACCCAAATGACGCATAGCCCACAAACTCAGTGTGCCACTCAACCACAGCCCGTAAGGCATAACAATGTACCCAACACTCTACTCATAGGTGACTCTATAGTTTGGCACACTGATGTTCCACTCACCAGGCTAAACAAGGAGAAAGTTACTGTTAGCTGCCTGTCAGGTGCCAGGATCCGCCACATAACGCATGCACTCAGGTCACTCCACAACAAGTACAAATTTGACTCTGTCATTGTCCATGATGGTGTGAATGACCTGGGACGTACCTCCCTGGACTACATGAAAAGAGAAATGGAGGAGCTGTCCGACCTTGTAGCCCAGGCAGATATGACCCTAGCCCTGAGTAGCATCCTGCCATCACCCAGAATGATACCACAGTACAAGGACAAATGATTGACTTTAACAATTGGCTAAGCTTCTGGTGTAATTCTAAGGGGATCCAGTATCTGTCTGCCTGGAATGACATGATCGACAAACCACGATGCTTTGCCAGAGATGGCCTGCACCTGTCGCCCTTGGGATACCGGATACTGGCTAAGGCTCTTGCCACCCCTATAGTACTTTTTTTAGGCAAGATTCAAATGACAAATTCACCACCATAACAGGTGCAAGCAAGCAAAATCTGAGGGTAATGCTACTTAATGCAAGAAGTCTAAACCTAAAAATGCACTCACTCGAGGCACTCCTTAAAACTGAGAACATCACCATCTGTGCAGTGACAGAGACCTGGTTCAAGGCTCCAGAGAGCACCCCTGTACTACCAGGCTATAATTCATACCACACCTTTTGGCCACCTAACCTGGACCAAAGCACTAAAGGCAGAGCAGTGTCCATATTCATTAAGGATATCCACACCTCCAGGCTAGTTGCTCAGCATAATGCATCCGAGATTATCCAAGTGCAACTAACTCTGGGCAAGACCGCAATCCAAATTGTAGCTTGCTACAGATCCCCCACCATGCCCCAGGATTCCCACTCCTCATTTCTTGATACACTAAAAAATATTAGGGTACAGCCTAACACCCTAATAATGGACGATTTCAACTACCCCACCATTAACTGGGAAAACTACTCATGTACCAACTCTTGTGCTCAACGTTTTCTGGAATTCATAAATTCCAACGCCTTTTATTAACTTATCCACATCCCCACCAGGGGCAGCAATATCCTAGACCTAGTCATTACCAACATGGGCAACCAGTGTTCCACACCAGAGGTCAATTCCTCATTGGTCAGATCCGACCACAAGCAAATCATCCTAGACATCCACATCCCACCCCCACCCCCCATTAGGGAAACCACCATAAAAAACTTCTCCAAAGCCAACGTAACATTTATGCTTCTTAAGACAGAAGTGGCAAACTTCACGACACCCATGCTGATGGACAATAGAGGTACAGCTGCTGAATCCTATACAATTGCACTTTATAAGCACTTACACGAGTGCATGGATTGTGCAATCCCTAACAGAACCAAAGTGCTATCCTCCAGAAAAAGGAAGCCAATCTGGTGGTCCCCTGCTGTAAACAAATGCTACAACAGAAGAAAGAAGCTGTTGCAAAAAAGAGTAAAATCCCATGATTGGAGGAACTCCGTGGTCAGCCTCAGTAAGAAGCTGAGATCCCTCAAAAAATCCTCCAAAGCTAGTTACGAAAACAAAATCGCCACTAATTCTAAAGACAACCACAAAGCATTCTATAGCTATGTCAAGAATCTCAATGGCAACACTCAGATCTGCTCTGAGTTAAAGCACAATGGCACTAAGTATACAGAACCAACTGATATTGCCAGCATCCTGGCAGATAGGTTCAGTGCTAACTTTACCCCTCTCTCATCCCCTAAAGGGCCCATCTCTATACAGGAAGAATGCAAAGTTCCTGTAATCACGGCTGCACAGGTAAAAAAAACACTCTCCAAAGCCAAGAACACAGCATCCATGGGACCTGACAACATCCCAGGCTGCATTTTACACGAACTACAGAATGAACTGGTACCCCACCTAAGTACCATGTTCAATCATAGCCTCACCTCAGGCTTTGTGCCCACTGAATGGCACACAGCAACGGTTATCCCACTCCACAAAGGGGGAGCCACCACAGATTTCGGGAACTACCGCCCCATTAGCCTGATAAGCCTGGTCTGCAAGGCTATGGAACGTATCGTCATGGAACTTATAAACAATGACATTGGTAATCACCAAACTCTGGACCCTACCCAGTTTGGGTTTGTAAAAGGCAGATCATGTCTCCTAAACCTGATAGACTTCTCTGAAGCAGTCACCAAAGCCTTAGATGAGTGTAAGGTGGTTCACACAGCCTATCTAGATCTCGCCAAAGCTTTCAACACCATCCCCCACTCTGGAATTATAGATAATCTCACTAAACTAGGTATAAATCCCTATGTCACAAGATGGGTTGCCAACTGGCTCACTGACCGAACCCACACTGGGAAAGTAGCAGACTCTAAATCTAACTTCAGGCCAGTGACAGGTGGACTACCACATGGTTCAGTCCTAGGTCTTCTCCTGTTTGGTATCTACTTCTCTGAAGTACAGGCTAACGCAGAAGGTCTTTGGCTAACAAAGTTCACAGATGACTGCAAACTAGGAGCCATAATCAAAACTCCTAACGATATGGACATCCTACAAAAGGGCCTCACTGAGACAGATGCCTGGTTTCAAAGCCATAACAACAAGCTCAGTGCCAAAAAGTGCATTGTCATTCCTTTTGGTAAAAACTCTGTACCCATGAACTACCACATAGGTGGTAGTCTATTTAACACCGAAAGTGTGATGAGGGACCTTGGGACACAGGTGGACAGCAGTCTCACCTTTGATAATCACATTGCCATACTAGTTAGGAAATCATTCTACGTGGCACACCTCATCACAAAAGGTTTCTCATCCAGGAAAAAAGAGGTCATTGTTCCCCTCTACTCATCACTCATTAGACCCATTATAGAGTACAACGCTCCTTTTGTTGTGTACCTCACAAGACATCTACAACAACTGGAAAGGCCACAGAAATACCTCGCAAAGAGGATTACGGTCTCGAACAGATGCCCTTTGCAGACCGTCTCAAAAAACTCCAGCTTTACTCTGTCGCATATCACCTACTCAGAGGTGATCTCTGCCTAACATACAAAGCTATGTCAAACCCAGAGCTGTTGGACATGCTCCACGTAAAGAAATCCCAGTCCCTCCGAGCTACATGCTCTAGGGACCTAAACCTTGTCACCACAATAAACAGAACATGCTGGAGGGATAGATTCCTGTCCCAGAGACTTCCCATACTCTGGAACAAACTACCTATCTATATCAAACAAAGCTCCCCATTAGCACTCTTCAAGAAAAATCTTGATGATTGGATGGGAGATAAGAAATTCACCCCAGGGATTACTTCTGTGGCTCTGCTTGACAGGGGCACAGGAAAATAATTTTCTTGGGTGGCAAAAGCCAGGGTACCATTTGACTAGGCTTATATAGGCCCTAGGGCCAGTAGCCTAGCACCTACCTATGAACCTATAACCACCCACAAAACCCACAATGTACAGTGCTAGGACTTGCATACTGCCTCTACTACTCTCAACTTACCACAGCCCATAAACTAATAGACTCCCCTAGAAAATTGCCTATAAACTAACACTCCCTAAAAAATTGCCCATCTCTAAAAGTAATACTATTAACCGATCACAAGATGTAATAACAGCGCAGGTGATTCATTATGCTCTAACCAGGTTGCAAAAAACTGGAACCGAATCTCCTCTGAAGTAAGAGAGAGAAACAGGATAAATAGCTTTAAGGTGTCACTGAAGAAACATTAAACAACTGGTTGTTCTCATGCACTAGTGCAGGCTGAACTCCCAGAACTCAGCCACACTCCTCCTTCTGATTATACTCTATTAGCACTGATCCTCCTAATTACACTTTATTAACTCCAGCTTTCTTTACTCTAACTTACACACAATTTTTTACTCTAATATAATTACAATATGCTAACACCCAAAATGGGCCTGTACCACTTTCTGTCATGCTTTTACATGCTTTCTACTTCAGTCTGCAACCCATATGTTCTTCGTGTTTCACTGTTGCAGTCATCACATTTAGGTTATCCCTGCCAGGGTAGCCCTTGGCCATCCCGAATACCAGAGGCTTTGTATTTCTGCATTGGCTGCTGTCGCTTCAGGACTGACATCAGGTCATCAGTAGTATAAAGTAAGGCAGACAACACCATTACATCAGTCTTTCTTGCCGTGGAGCCCGAAGCAGAAGCAGTTCGCACGAGTGCCGGTCAGCCTCTACCTGAGTTTCGTCTACCGAACTGAAGTTGAAGTCTTCTAAAGCTAAGTACCCTGTTTGGGGATCCTTTTTTCTTGCAATAACCGATGTCAGAAAAAGTTAATAATTGTCTCGCCTGTGGAAAGCAAATACCACACCGAGACTTCCATTCTTACTGCATCACTTGCTTAAGCTCAGACCATGACGTCCCCCGTTGTTGCTTCTGTGCTGTGTTCAACGCCAGAACTATCCGTCGTCGGAGTCCTCGAATTCTGATATGGCTTCGGTAAGCCATCCGGCAGCAGATCTTCCAAAAAAACATTAAGATAGACAGAGACAGACCACACAGGTCCAAACCTACCGATGACGCTTTCGTTAAGTTAGTCGTCAGTTCTCTGGTCCTCAGTGAGGCTCTTTCGCAGCCCCTGATGCCCACTTCTGTGGCTTCGCAGGCCACTACCGAGAGCCTTTCGGAGTCTGGTATGCCGCAAAACTCTTCTTCAACTAAGGATCCTGCGATTGTCTCTACCATAGATGGGTCCGGAGCCGATGAGTAGGCACCAGCTTCTGAGGAAGTCCTTCGCACTACCGATTCTCAATACAAACAGACGTCTTCTTTTGCGACTACCGTTCTTTTGAAAACGACCAAGTTTCTTAGGCCCAGGGTACGAACCACACCCAAGAAACCGATGA
This sequence comes from Protopterus annectens, assembly GCF_019279795.1. NCBI lineage: Eukaryota > Metazoa > Chordata > Ceratodontiformes > Protopteridae > Protopterus > Protopterus annectens. Next base: position 1,476,803,161 of record NC_056735.1, on the reverse strand, counting down.
CCCACTCTCAGGCACCTGCTTCCTTGCCTCAAGTCTCAGATGCTTAAAATGGTGAAAGACCTTATCAGGCTGATCAGGGGAAGCCAAGCTACACTCTCCAAAAGGAAAAGAGATCTGTACCCTGTAGTCTGTCTGAACAAGAGTCAGATGACACTGATGCCTCTGAATATGAAGATATGCAACCCCTCTCTACTTATGAGGATTCTGATGCAGAGGATTCCATCCCTTCAGCCTCTCTCCCAGAGGATTTTTCCTTTGGGGAAACCCTGCATACCTTAAGGGAGCATTTCCAATGGTAAAGCCAAGACTACCCTCAGCTTAAAAAGAGACTCAGGGAATTCCTAGATCTTCCACAGCACAGACCATTGGCCATCTGCCCAGTCCTGGGTGTTGTGGAGGATGTTTTCCTGGAATCCAGCTTGACTCCTGAAATCCTCCCTCCTGCACCCAGAAAACCAGACGGGTACTATAGAGTCCCTGACTCACACAAATTTCTTTTTAAAAATCCTACTGCTGACCATGTGGTAATTTCTCAAGGGCCTAAAGGGATTAAAGCTACCTCTACTAAGAATCCCACCCCCTCAGATAGGGATTCCTGAGCACTAGACAGATGGGATAAAAAAGTATACACCTCAGCTACTCTTGCTATCAGGGCTCTAAATTGTCAGTTCCATATGCTACAATTTCAGCAACATACCCTGGAACTCCTCAAACAAAAAAATGTCTTCCTTTCCTGCTTTGGCAGAATCTAAAGAACTGCAAAATTAATGCATTCTGTAACGCAAGTAACTAAACACACCTTGCACTGTGGTTTTGACACCCTAGAATCTTCTTGCAGGGCAGCAGTCACTGGATCTGCAATTAGAAGGCATGCATGGCTTAAGGAACAGCCCTGCCAGACCATGTCAAATCTATAGGTTCATAGGTAGGTACTAGGCTATCTGCCCGAGGGCATTTATAAGTCTATCCAGAGTGTGTTGGCTTTCGCCACCCCATTGATTAATTAACTGATCCTCTGTCAAGCAGAGCCAATGAAGTGATCCCAGGGGTGTATTTTCTGTTACCCATCCACTTGTCAAGGTTTCTCTTGAAAAGTGTTAGTGAGGGGCTCTGCCTGATGTAATTTGGAATTTTGTTCCAAAGCATGGGGAGTCTCTGTGACAGGAATCTATCCCTCCAGCATGTTCTATTTATTGTTGTGGCGAGCTTTAGCTCACTAGAGCACATGGCTCGCAGTGACTTGGATTTCTTTAGGTGGAGCATGTCCATCAGTTCTGAGTTGGACATGGCTTTGTAAGTCAGGCAGAGATCACCTCTGAGTAAGCGATATGCCACTGAGTACAGCTGGAGTTTTTTCAGTCAGGCTGCATAGGACATATGTTTGAGACCAGTAATCCTCTTGGTGAGGTACTTATGTGGTCTTTCCAGCTATTGGAAGTGTCTTGTGAGGTACATCCCAAATGGGGCATTGTACTCTGTGATGGGTCTGATGAGTGACGAGTAGAGGGGCACTATAACCTCTTTATTTCTAGATGCAAACCCTTTAGTAATTAGATGGGCCACATAGAAGGATTTCCTAACTACTTTGGCAATATGATTGTCAAAGGAGAGATTACTATCTACCTGGGTCCCCAGATCTCTTATTACCTCTTCTGTATTAAAGGGGCTGCCACCTATGTGGTAATTCGTGGGTGTTTTGTTTTTCCCAAACGGGATGACTATGCATTTTTTTGGCATTTAGCTTGAGGACATGACTTTGACACCAGGTGTCTGTCTCAGTAAGGCCATTTTGGAGGATGTCCGTGTCAGCCGGAGAGTCATTTATGGCTCCCAGTTTGCAGTCATCGGCAAACTTGGTTAGCCATAGTCCTCCTGTGTTTGCCTGTACTTCTGAGAAGTATATGCCGAACAATAGGGGTCCCAGGACTGAGCCTTGCGGGACACCACTTGTGACTGGTTTAGAGTCGGACCTGGAGCCCGCTATTCTTACCGTGTGAGTTCTGTCTGTAAGCCAGTTGGCAACCCATCTTGTGACGTAGGGGTTTATGTTCAGGCTGGTGAGTTTTTCTGTAATACCTGAGTGGGGAATGGTGTTGAAAGCCTTGGCAAGGTCAAGGTAGGTTGTGTGAACCACCTTTCCCCTCGTCTATGGCCTTGGTGACTGTCTCGAAGAAGTCAACCAGGTTTAGTAGGCATGATCTGCCCTTAACAAAACCAAACTGGGTCGAATCAAGTGTTTGGAGGTTCCCAATGTCTTTGTTAATGAGTTCCATGATGATGCGCTCCATAGCCTTGCAGACCAGGCTAGTCAGGCTTATGGGGCGATAGTTACCAGGGTCAGTTGTGGCCCCTCCTTTGTGGAGAGGAATAACCGTTGCTGTGTGCCATTCTATGGACACGTAGCCTGTGGAGAGGCTGAGGCTGAACCGTGTGTTTAGGTGGGGGGTTAGTTCGTTCTATAGTTCGTGCAAGACGTAGCCTGGGACACCATCTGGTCCCATTGACGCTGTGTTTTTGGCTTTTGAAAGGGCTGTTTTCACCTGTGCGTCTGTGATTTTTGGGACACTACACTTTTCCGGTATTGTTGTGGGCCCTTTTGGAGGTGAGAGGGGGGTGAAGTATGCACTGAATCTATCTGCCAGGATGTTGGCAATATCAGTAAGGTTCAGTATATTTTGTGCTATTTTGCACTAGTTCAGTGCATATCTGCAAGTTGCCACTTAGATTCTTAACATAGCTAAAGAAGGCTTTGTGGTTATCTTTTGAATCCTTGGCTATTTTTCTTTCGAAGTTAGCCTTGGATGATTTCATGAGGGACCTCAGTTTCTTACTGATACTTATCAGGGATGTCTTTCCTTCTTGGGATTTGCTTTTTTTCTGAACTAGTTTCCTCCTTCTATTGTATAGCCTGTTTATTGCAGGGGTCCACCAAACTGGTTTCCTTCTCTTAGAGGAGTGAGTCTTGGTTTTGCTAGGGATGGCATGATCCATGCGTCTTTGTAGGTGCTCATAGAGTGCATTTGTAAAGGTTTCTGCATCTTGGGCAGTGTTATCCTTTAGCATGGGGGCTGTGAAACTTACCACCTCTGTCTTAAGTAAGGTGAAGTTTGCTTTAGAAAAGTTTTTTACTGTGGTTTCCTTAGTTGGGGGTGGTGGTGGGGTGTGGACATCCAGAGTGGTTAGTTTATGGTCTGATCTAACCAGTGACAGGTTGACCTCCGGTGTGGAACACCAGTCGCTCATGTTGGTGATGACCAGGTCCAATATCTTTTCACCTCTGGTAGGGGAGTTTACCAGCTGATCCAGGTCATTTGAGTTGATGAATTCCAGGAAGCGCTGGGCCTGGGAATTTCTACACAAGTAGTTTTCCCAGTGAGTGGTAGGGTAATTGAAATCGCCCAATATCAGGGTGTTTGGTAGGACCTTCATGTTTTCCAGTGTCTCCAGAAAGGTGGAGTGGTGGTCCTGGGTCATGGAGGGTGATCTGTAGCAGGCCACAGTTTGCATTGCAGATTTGCCCAATGTTAGTTGCACATGGATGATCTCAGAAGTATCATGCTGCGCCACTAACCTGGAGGAGTGGGTATCCTTGATGAATATGGATACATCCCCTCCTTTTGTGTTTCAGTCAGTGTTCTGTGGCCGAAACGTGTGGTATGAGTTGTAGCCTGGTAGTGCTGGGGTGCTCTCTGGAGCTTGCTTAAGCAAACCAGGTTTCAGTTACTGCACAGATGTTGACGTTCTCCATACTGAGGAGTGCTTCGAGCGTGTGCATTTTGAGATGTAAACTCCTAGCGTTGAGTAGCATAACCCTCAGTTTTTTGTTAACTGTGCTGTTTACGAAGGTGGGTTTGACTTTTGAGCCTTGCCTAAAAAAAGGCGCTATGGGGGCAGCAAGAGCCTTGGCCAGTATTTGAAAGCCTAGGAGTGACAGGTGCAAGCCGTCTCTTGCAAAGCAACGCGGCTTGTCGAGCATGTCGTCCCAGGCTGACAGACACTGGATCCCCTTTGAATGACACCAGAAGCTTAGCCAATTGTTGAAATTGATCATTTTTTTCTTTATACTGAGGAATCATTCTTGGTGAGGGCAGGATGCTACTCAGGATCAGGGTCATACCAGCCTGGGCTACATGATCAGAGAGCTCTTCCATGTCTCTTTTCATGTAGTCCAGGGAGGTATGTCTCAGGTCATTCACACCAACATGAACAGTGACAGAGTCATATTTGTACTTGTTTTGAAGTGACCTGAGTGCTTGTGTTATGTGGCGGATTCTGGCTCCCGACAAGCAGCTAACAGTAACCTTCTGCTTGTCCAGCCTAGTGAGTGGGACGTCAGTGTGCCTGACTATAGAGTCACGTATTACTAGTGTGTTAGGTATGTTATTTCGCCTTAAAGGCTGTGATTGTGCGGCACACTGATTTTGTGTTTTATGTGTTGTCTGGTTTGTGACGGGAAGTACAGGTTGTTTGGGTGTGTCTAATGCTTTTGCAGGTTTTTATTTAGAGCCTCTGAGTATGATTTTGTGTATTCATGTGTATTTTTTGCCAGTGCTGTTTTAGTAGGTCTGTGTGCGGCTGGAGGTGTGGTGCAAGTGTTAATCTTCTCCTCTTGACTGTTCCAATCTTGGGTGGAGACAGCTTAGCTTCCAGTTTGGCTGTATAATTGCATCTCTCACATATGTTAGTGTTTTATGTTAGGAGGAGAGGGTTGTCAGTGTACATGAGGCAGTTGTAACATTGCCTCAGGATACCCAGATTCACCAGCTGGACTGGAGAGTGCATCTGAAGTTGCCCTTTGGTCATGCCTGAATAGTAGGGTGAACTGCTTAGTCACTTGGTTGGTGAGGGGTGAATAAAGAGCCTTGCCCTGTTGGGCAATCAGTGTCAGGGTATATTAGTGCTTGCTATTAGGTCTGAGCAAGTGCTGGGCTGTAAGATGCTTTTTGAGTGCTTAGGTTGAGAGTTAGACTAGTTTCAAGGGAAAAACTGAAGAGGAGACTTAGTGGAGCCGGGAATAATTTAACCGGCACTGCCCGGTCTGCAAAACCATGCAAACACGGTTTTTATAGTAGGGAAATGAAAGAGATAGAAATTAGCCCAAAATGGCTAATAAACTACTAACTTCTGGGCTGGAACCACTCCTCCAGGGACAGATAGGTTGCTCAAAGTTCCCCTCTCTCACAGGTGAACAGAGAGACTTCCTTCTATCCAAGTAAGGTATGGGCAACTCAGAAACTAGTATCACAGCCCTGAATTCAGCACTAGCCTGAAAACTGGACTATACTAGCTTAGAAAGGCGGAAAACAAGGATTTTTTGTTTTTTGTTTTTGAAAAGATAAGGCAAAAACAGTAACAAAATATACTTAAAACAACTTTAATGCTGTTGGATGCCCCCCTGCACAAAGACAACTTATTTGGCACTAAGGCAGAAGAGGTCTTAAAAAAGATGGAAGAAAAAGCAAAATCTTTGCAAACAGTTAAGGATTTCTTACAAGTCCAGCCACCTAGGTTCAGCAGGCATAGCCCCACGAAACACTGGTCCTTTCCTTCTCCCTCCAAGCCAGTCCAGCATAGGCCCTCGGGGAACCAGACCCCCCAGACAGCAGCCACAGGGAATGCAGGGATCTAAGCAGTGGACTACCCCCACTTCAAAACCAGGAAGTTCTAAGCCACCCCTTATGGTAATAACTCACTATGACTCACCTCCCCACCCCCTCCCTCTGCCCACCTTCACTTACCCCTCTAGGAGGAAAACTCTCCTTTCATGCAAGCACCTGGGCCACCATTACCAATGACCACTTGGTTCTGAATATAGTGTCTCAGGGATACAAATTTTCCTTCCACACCCTTCCAACCCCAAAAGGGTTCCCAGATCTACCACCAAACCAGTGGGCAGAGGCTCAAAAGCAAATCTTTTCCCTACTTTCTTTGAACACATTCCTGCAGAACAGATAGGCCAAGTTTCTACTCCAGACTTTTTCTGGTGCACAGAAAAGAGGGCACCTGGTACCCCATCCTCAATCTATCCATTCTAAACACCTTCCTGGTGATCCCAAAATTCAAAATGCTCACCTTCCAGCAGCTGCTGCCCATGGTCTCCAAGGACGCTTGGCTAGCTACCCTGGATCTAAAAAAGGCCTACCTCCATATTCGTATCAGGGAATCATGCAGGAAATATCTCCTTTTCAGAGCAGGATCTCAACACTTTCATTTCTCTGTGCTTCCCTTTGGCTTATCTACTGCTCCCAGAGTTTTCACAAATGTCTGGCTCCGGCCATTGCCTTTTGCAGATAAAGGAATATCCAGATTTACCCATACTTACACGATTGCCTTATTTAGGCAGACAGCCAGGAAAAGCTGCTCAAGCACCTGGCCTTTGTAAAGACCCTACTAATCTCCCTAGGATACACAATCCTCGAAAATAAATCCAAACTGGTGCCCACCCAAAGGATTATCTTCCTGAGAGCAAGCCTGGACACAGCATCCCAGATGGCATTCCTTACACCAGAAAAAACAATTTTCCTGACAGCCTACTTCTCTTAACTAGTTATCTGCAAGGAAGATCCTGCAAGCTCTGGGGTTCATGGCATCTTGCATACTACTCATTCCATATGCCAGACTGCATATGAGGAAACTTCAGTGGTACCTAAAAAGCCTTTGGTGTCAACACTCTCAAGACCTGGAAACTCTTATACCTATAATTCCTTGCCTCAGAAAATATTTTCTTTGGTGGGAAACAGCATGCTCCCACAACAAGGGACTGCCTTTCTCACCACCCCCTGCCACCCAGACCCTCACCACAGAAGCATCAGACTATGGTTAGGTTGAACACCTGGACGGCAGGTGCATACAGGGCCACTGGAGCCCACAGTAAATCCCTTTGCACATCAACCAAAAAGATGATGGCTGTCAAGCACGCCTTGATAGCTTTCAAACCCCTTCTCTCCCTAGGGGCTCTCCTGATCAAAACAGTCAACACCACTGTGATGTGGTATATCAACAAGTAGGGAGGGACTCACTCCTACCCTCTATGCAGGCTGGCCATGACCCTTTGGCACACAGCATCTGCCATGCAACTGCACCTGTTAGCACAATTCCTACCAGGCTCTCTCAACTCTCTGGCAGACCAATTAAGCAGAAATCTTCTGGAGCTATACAAGTGGCAGCTCAACAGAAGAACTCAGAAATGGGGCATCCTGAAGGTCAACCTCTTTGCCTCTCACACCAACCATCAGCTCAGCAAATTCTGCATCAAGGAGCATCACTGCATGGCTTGGAAAGTGGATGGCCTGTCCTTCCTCTGGGTCAATCTGTCAGTCTGTGCCTTCCTCCACTACCTCTCATCCCCAGGGTACTGCACAAAATAAAGGAGGAAAAACCAAGGGCAATTCTTATAGCTCCAGACTGGCCTCGCCAGCACTGGTACCCCTTGCTGTGCAGCCTGTCACCACTGCTACCATGGCATCTTCCTCAGTTTCCAAACCTTCTAACCCAGAGTGAAGGGGAATTCATGCATCGCCAACTGCAGACATTCAGTTTTGGCAACTTGGCTTATTCCCTAACCCGGATCTATCTGCCAACCTCAGTAAACAGGTTCTAGATGTTGTCCGTGAGGCAAGATGCCCTAGCACTAGAAAGTCTTATGCTGACAAATGGAAAAGGTTCTGCACCTGGATCCAGGCTAAAGGAACCAATACGGCACAGCCCAACCTCCCTCTCATCCTGGATTACTTAGCTGATCTGCTACACAGTGGCCTCTCTTTCTCCTCTATAAAAATTCATGCCTCTGCTATTTCTGCTCATTTTCCCACTGAGCAGCCCCTTTTCTCACACCCTTTGATCAAACAGTTGCTAAGAGGGGCTAGCAACTTGAGGCCACCCAGAAGGGCACCCACCCCAGCTTGGGACCTTAACTATGTTTTGGAAAAGCTCACCCTGCCCCCTTTCAAACCAGCTTCTTCTGCAGAGCTAAAATTTCTCTCCTGGAAGTCAGCATTCCTTCAGGCCATCACTTCAGCCAGAAGAGTCTCCGAGCTGCAAGCTCTCATGGCTGTGGAACCCTTCAGCATCTTCCATGCTGACAGGGTATCCCTTAGAACTAATCCAGCCTTCATGCCCAAGGTGGTGTTCAGTCTGGCATTCAACCAGTCCATTCATTTGCCCACCTTTTTGTCCTAATCCCCAGAACAAGGGGGAAAGAACTGTGCATTCTCTAGATGTGCACAGACAGCTCAAATTCTGTCTAGATAGGACTAAATCCTTCAGAAAGTCTGACCGATTGCTGGTTAGCTTTGCTACAGGGGCAGAAGGCAAAACCATCTCCAAACAAACCATTTCCAAATGGATAGCACACTGCATCCATTTCTGCTACAAACAACATGGAAAGCCTCCCCCCAGGGGGTCAGGACTCACTCCACCAGAGCAGCCTCCAACTCTGCAGCTTTCGTCAGAGGAGTCCTCACCAGGGACATCCTGGAGGCTGCCACCTGGACATCTGTTCACACTTTTACCACACATTACCCCCTGCCTCTCTTCTCCAAATCCAGGGCAGGGTTTGCCTCTGCAGTCTTGCAGGACATCCTAGACAGCCCCTAGTTTCTTTGACTGCCTCCACCCTTTTCCTCAGCTTTGGGAATCAACCCAAATGTGATGACTGCAACAATGAAACACAAAGAACATAGTACAGTTGTGTATACTTACCATAAATGTAGATGTTCAAGTGTATTCACTGTTGCAGTCCTGGTTTCCCTCCCTCCTCCCCCCTTTCTTCTCTTTCCTTTCTAAGGGACATATTGGTATTTACTTTCTACTGGTGGGGTTCTTCCACAAGAACCTGGCTCCTACTTGGGGTCTCCTGACAGGTTAGGGCAAAAAAAAACTGATGTAATGGTGTCGGCTGCCTTACTTTATACTACTGACGACCTGATGACAGTCCTGAAGTGACAGCAGCGATGCAGAAATACTAAGCCTCTGGTATTCAGGCCGGCAGAGGACTACCCCAGCAGGGATAAACCAAATGTGATGACTGCAACAGTGAATACACTCGAACATCTACATTTATGGTAAGTGTACACAACTGTACTTTCTTCTCCCCCTATAAGTTTTCTTCCAGTTAAACACTAATACATCTCTTTCTTTGATATATGCTTATAGCTTCTTATATGTCCCATCCTCAGCATATATAGTATCCTACTACAATTCTTCTTTCGTTAAATACATTGTGTAATACTTTTGCTTCCTGTATTATCCATCTTTGCATATTCCAATTAAAAATATCACTAGATAATTTAGCGACTCTTAAATGTCAGATCTCTCTCTGTAATCAACTACTTCATGTTTCAGTAACTCAAATGTATATGGAAAGTACTCTGCACTATCTTTCACTGCCCCAAGTTTATTCACGAAATGCTTGGCCCCTGCGATTGCCTTCTTGAGAGTCCTGGAAATTCAGGTGCATCCATACCTCAACGATCTTCTCTTTCTGGCCCCTCAAGTCAGAACATTTGTCTCAAAACCTTCAGGTGGAGATTCATCTCCTTCATCGTCTAGAATTTATGATAAACTTCAAGAAATCCTCTCTGACTCCATCTCAGGATCACATCTTCCTAGCGTGCAGGTTCAGGACAGACCTTATGATGGTTTTTCTTCCAACAGACAAGGTTAAGTCTCTAATTATCTTTCTGGAAAGCCTTCTGCCTCTTCCTTCATTTCAGCCAGGGAGTTTCTAAGACATCTTGGGTTTGTGGCTTCCACAATTTCCATGCTGCCCTTTGCAAAGCTGCACATGAGGAAATTTCAGTGGTTTCTAAAGGCAACCTGGTCACAGCATACTAACCCTCTAGAGGTTCTGATTCCTCTCCTTCCTTGCTTAAAAACAGAGCTCCTCTGATGGATTCAGCACCTTACTCTGAATCCAGGCCTTCCTGTTCTTCAGCCCCAATCCTCTCAACATCTATTTACAGATGACTCAGACACAGGCTGGGGGTCAACTTTTGCTTCCAGGAAGGTGCAGCGCCTTTGGTCTCTGTCTCAAGGTATGGAGCACATCAACATCAGAGAAATGAGGGCTCTGATTCTGGCTTTGCAGGTTTTTCATCCTTTCTTTCAACCAGGTCCTCTGAAAATTTTTACAGACAGCACCACTGTTCTCTGGTACATAAACAAGCAGTGGGGAAACAAATCTTATCTTCTTTGTAGGTTAGCTCTCAGGGTATGGGATTGGGCAATTCAGTATGAGGTGACTCTTCTTGCAGTTTACATTCCATCTGCTCAGCACATTGTGGCAGACACCTTAAGCAAGTCCATGAAGCAGCCCCAAGAATGGATGCTTCACAGGGCTGTATTTCTGGACTTGGTCCACCAGTGGGGTATCCCTCATCTGGATCCATTTGTGCCCCCTCTGAACAGACAACTTCCTCTTTTTTGTGCTAGATTCCTACATCCTCTGGCTTGGAAGGTGGATGCCCTATCCTTTTCATGCAAAGGGATGTTTGTTTAGGCATTCCCCCCTTTCCTCTTATTCAGAAAGTTCTGCTGAAGATTCAGCAGGACCAGCCAAAAGTCTTGCTGGTGACTCCCGTTTGGCCAAGACAACATTGGTAAACTCTTCTTCTGCATTTAGCCAAGGGCCATCATCATAAGTTACCTCCCCGTGTGGACCTGCTCACACAAGATAGGGGATCCTTTCTTCATTCACATCTGTCTTCCTTGCAAATGACCCTGTGGGTGATCAGTTTTCGATCCCTTTTAGTCACCTTTTTTCACAGGACGTGTTTTGGGTTTTGCAGGAGGTAAGGAAACCCAATACTAAAAATCTTACATCTCCAAAGGGAAGTGATTTTCTGTTTCATGCCTTTCCAGAAAGCTAGACCCCTTCTCTGTGGACATTCCAGTTGTTCTTTCTTACTTGTGTGAATTACTTAACAGTGGCTTGTCATACTCCTCAGTGAAAGTTCACTGATCTGCTATTTCTGCTTGTCTTCCATTACCTCCACATTTAGCATCCAGATTGGAGGTAAAGCTTTTTACTCAAAGGCACCCTACATATTAAACCTCCCAGGAAAACAGTTCCACCTCCTTGGGATCTGAATTACGTTTTAGAGAAGGTAACTGTGGCCCCTTTTGAGCCTGCAGCCTCTGTTTCTTTAAAGTTTTGTACTTGGAAGACAGTGCTTCTGGTAACATTGACCTCTGCCAGGAGATTTTCAGAGATTCAGGCTTTGATGGCATCCCCTCCTTTCTTGGTTTTCCACAAAGGCAGAGTTTCTTTGCGAACCAATCCTTCTTTTATGCCTAAGATGGTGAACGAGGTATCTCTTAAACAATCTATTCAATTGCCTACTTTTTTCCCTTTTCCTCAGTCATCCAGTGAGAGGATTCTACATACCTTGGATGCACAAAGGCAACTTAGGTTCTACCTAGATAAAACTAAAGCTATCAGAAAATGAGATCAGCTTTTTGTGTCTTTCCATCCCAGGGCTCTGGGTTTACCTGTTTTTAAACAGATAATTTCTTCTTGGATTTCCAAAGCTGTTGTGTTTTGCTATGATTTTCATGGTAAGTCTCTGGCTGTGTCTGTTAGAGCTCATTCCATGATCTATGGCTTCTTCAGGTGCTTTTTTTAAGGCCTGGACACTAATTCTATTCTGGAGGCTGCTACCTGGTCTTCTGTGCACACCTTAACCAAACATTACAAGTTATATACCATTTCTAGATCTAGAGCAGGATTTGCTACAGCCATTCTCCATGGCTTTGTTGAAAATTCTGCAGTGCATAGTGCCTCTGCTCCTTCCACCTCCCAAGGTTCCTACTAAGCTTTGGTACTCTCCCATTTGTAAAGAGTACTGCAACATTGAATAGAAGGACATGGAATAGTTATATAAAATCTTGCCATAACCATAGATGTCCTTCTCTTCTATGTTGCAGTATTCTATCCATCCCACCTTCCCCCCTGCATCTTGTTCCTTCCTTGGGTGGCTTCTTATTCCTTAGCTCTGGTGTTCCTCATGGGGCTTTTAGCTCTGAGGATTGTACATGTGGATGTCCTTTTATGACTGATGTTGTCAGAACATACGTGCAACATCCCACATACTTGCAGTAGCTAAAAGCTGTTGTATACTGGCTGGATGTCAGGTCATTGGGCAGAAGACTACCCATGCGGAGAGAATACTGCAACACAGAAGAGAAGGACATCTATGATTATGGTAAGATTTTACACAACTATTCTTTATACCCTCAAAGAATTAAATTGACTAGATTTCACCCAATACCTGAGTTATGTACAACTAACTCAAGCACATAGAATAATATATAAGTCAGACAATTGCCCAGCTTTAAAACGTATCCTACATCTGTATACCCCATCCAGAAGTCTCCTCTCCATTAATAAACAGCTTTTAGTAGTATATAAGCCCAACAAAAGAGATGGTCAAAGCCTCTACTCTTACACCATTGCAAAACTATGGAATAGCTTCCCTCAAATATCAGTATTTTAGATTCCTTTAAGACCTTCAAACTCTCTCTAAAAATTACTTTCTTAACACTCACATCAGTCCATGATCCTCTCACAAAGACTAACATACTGTACTCTCATCTGCTCACTACAATCTCATACTACCTTTTCCCACACTCTTCCCCTAAGTAGTTACACAGCATCTTCCACTCTCTTTCCCCTAGCTCACTAACTACTATCATTCAATCTTCTCCTCTCTTCCAAACCCTATATCTCAAACTATATATTATTGTACTGATATACATACCCTTTTAACATCTCTCACTTTATGCTACTATTCTTAACTATCACACTCCCTCTGATGTAATAAGTCCAACACTTAAACCTTTCACTCTCTGAAATCCCACAAAACTAACAACTTGTACCTACAACTTAATTACCCTCTTATAAATATAATTCTACATTGCATCCTAGACAAATGTGACTTAAACTGCAACTCTATTTACATATTAAGCTTTAACGTGTCTAAGTATAACTAAATAATATTGTATTAAAGTTAAATGTTATATTTCTGTAATATAATGTAATGTCTAAACACAACTGTAAATTGTCAAAAATGCCTGTACTTTATATGGAGCTTTTCTCCCTGGGCCTCCACTAAAAATTGGTTTCTGGCCCAGTCGAAGTTTCTCAGTCAATAAATAAATAAAATAAATATTTTATGTGTGGAGCTTTTCTCCCTGGACCTCTGCTGAAAATGAGAGAAACCTCATTTGGAATTTCCCAGTAAACAAATAAGTAAATAAATTGATTTTTGTCCCCAAGTTTTTTTGTTGACCATTTTGAACTCTTCTGTAGCTGATGGTGGAGGTTGTTTTTGCAGACTAGGAGCTTTTTTCTCCCATTGTATATTTTGTTGACACTAGATTTCAAAAAATGGATTTGTTCTTAAATTTGGCACTGTATTTATATCTTATGGGGACTGAGACCTCAGTACTAGTTCGGGGGTGGAAGTAGAATTTATGGGTGAAAATTTCACAGTGTGAAACAAGGTCTTCTAGGTGAGAAGGATATTTGAATTTAATCAGCTAGCTACTGTATATTAGCCTCAGAATAGTATCTGAAGATGTAGGGATTTTGAGGAGACTCAAATGTCACACTTAATATTATTATATGTTGGCCAAATATGAACAGCAATTTCATAACTGTGGACTCATTGAGTGTAGAGGGGCTATATTTGTGAGAACCAGGTCTAATATTCTCGCACCTCTTGCTGGGATTTGTACTAGTTGATCCAAGGTGTTGGTATTAATAAAAATCTAGCTAGCTTGTGATGTTGGTTCCTCAGTTAATGGAGGGATAGCTGACATCACCCAAGAGGATAGTGTTAGGTTCTATGGTGTGAGATGACATTGTAGAGTGGGTTCAATATTTGGTTTCTAGGTAGTACCAGGTTTTATCATAAGAAGAAAGTGAAGGGGTTCTAGGTTGTTGTCCTTCATTATGAGTTTGAAGGTGAAATGGTTTCTTTGGAACATAGATACAACACCCCCCGCCCCACCCCTAGCTACAACGTTCAGTTTGGCATTGGTCTGAAGGAGTGGTAGGCAATATAACTCTGAACTGCAGGGGAGCCTTCACTCTTCTGAAACCATATTTCAGTACTTATGCATATATCAAGGCAGTAAGATGGCATAGAGGGAATAAAGCCCCGACTCCGATAACTTGAGCTGTCCAAAAGTTAAGCTGCTTGGGAGGAATATTATCCAAAAATATATATTTTCTTACCTAATTAACACATTCATTTTACCTGGCTGACAGAGCTGTAACATTTGTTCCCTTAAATACCAAGATTGATGACAAACCAAAAGTATTACTAGGATAACCAGCTAATAGCATAAAAATGGAAAGAGACCACCACGAAGGATTCACTGTTTATTAGAAAGAAAATAACATAAAAGATGAGCGCTTTCGCATGCACTACTGCATGCTTCTTCAGATCTAATACATAAAGGAGCAAGCTTCATTTATATACCTAGCTAAAGTAGCTACTCCTACCAAAGAATCAATTGGTTAATTAAACAATTAAACAATGAATCAATCAGTTCACTCCTTACTATGAATACAACTGCATCTATAATATTCATCCAATGTTAAAAAAGTAGTATATATACATATTTTTAGTACCAAACCCACTTAAAAACCACTTAAAAACTCCTTAAAAACTTAGGAGCTTACTATCTAGCAATTAAATTGTGTCATAAAACATAAAAAGCTCATAAAAAAGCTCATGAAAACACTACAAATGACTCCACAGTCCCCAAAATAATGGGAAATCTTAGTTAAAAACAACATCAGGCATAGTGGATGAGCAATATTAAACAACAATGCTGGTGTATGTTAGTTCTGGCAGAAAACTGGCCTGTAACTAAATGCATAAGAACTAAATACATACAAACATCTTTCTAATAAAAAGCGTTATATGCATTATACATATTATATACAGTACTGGTATATAGAGAGATAGATGCAAAACACAAACTTAGAGAATACTTAAAATGCTTAAAATAAGTATGTTATGTCAACCTTGCAAAAAGAAGGCTGAAACACAAGTGTGGAAATATTCCTGCTTGTACATAAGTATAAATATGTGTATAGAGGTACATATGCAAGTATATAACTAACATCACTGAAAGTAGTGGTGTTGTTATCATGGTGTGTAACAAATGGTGTGTAAAAAATCAAGATGGTTAAATACAACACCCAAGTGTCTATATGAACTCTAGATGAAATGCCTCAAAAGGGGGTCACAAAGCCTCACTAATCAATTTCATCTGGAAATAAAATTTAATGTCATGTATAGATGAATGTGAAAAAAGAACACCTCCTATAGATGGCCACTGATGCTAGAAGGTACATGGAATCATAGTACGGGCCAGAGCTGACACAAGATGAAATGTAAGAATGTAAGTTATCTCCTCATCTTCAATGCTGATCTAATACTAACATATAAGTTGAGGCCTGGGGGATGATGTGCCTTCAATCTAAGAATCCAACTCAGTTCTAAGTTTTCTAATTCACAAAAGTTGTCTCCTTTTCTAACATCAGGACATTTCTTTTGTAGAACTTTAAAACCAAAATGATGACAAACCAAAAGTATTACTAGGATAACCAGCTAATAGTCAGAAAAATGGGGATGAAACATTATACGTACTTTCTACAGATGTACAGTTCACTGAATGTTTAGCCCATTTTTTTTTAATATACAAAAACTACACAGTCCAAACCCTTCTTGTTCTTCTTATCAGGGCCTCTTCTTTGAGCTTTATCCTTCATTTTAGCAAGTTTTATCATAAGCATTGCCATCTTCACCTAGATGTCCATAACAATTTTCTTTACTCCTTTGTTTTTGAACAGAACAGGCAGTATGGCATCCATTTCTCCATACCTCTCAACCATACCGAATTCCTTGGTAAATACCAGTTCTGAGAGCAAAATATTGGGGTGCCACGAATTCCCAAGTGACCCCTTTAATTTCCAAATTTCCCAGTTGTTTTTTTTTTTTGAATTGCTGATGTCATCACCTGCAGGGCATGCGTGATGATGTCAGCTTCATGAGGCAGAAGGACAGCTTGTCAGAATGCCGAGCCACTGCCATTCGTTATTACTTAATTTTCTTGTGGACTGGTCTGCATTCAGGCAGTGTACAGCATGTCCTTCTTCCCGTCCAAGTAAGGTGCAAAAATGTGTGCTCAAGTGAGAGAAACTTTCTTTTTTTTTACTTTTCATATATATGAGAGAAACTGCAGCTCGTTATCAGTGTGAGAGAAACTACTTTTTATTTTTTATGCATCTCTGCAGGCGTATTAGGTGTCAGTGTGTGAAACTGCAGCTTGTTTTACTTGTGTGTGTGTGTGTGTGTGTGTGTGTGTGTGTGTGTGTGTGTGTACAATGCCCCTGTTAGGTATAACTGGTTGTTAAAGTTACTCAGACGCAAAACCTGTACCTTAGGTACAAGGAGCAAGAGCCTAAATTCTCTACCCATACCACCACCACTTGTGATTCAAGGAGTTAACCATAGTTCTCAACGGGTCTATATTATTTGAACGAAAGTTCAAAATATTGATCGCTATAAACAGCAAAATGCCAGACATCGAATCCTGTATTGTGGGGGACTGCACCACCCACACCTCCCGCTAATTATATATACCAACTCCGAGATCGTACTACAGTGAGTAAAGAGCAAATTTCCTGATCTTCACTGTACCGTGATCTCACAAAACACACATCAATGTCTGGCATTTTCACTGTTTGCAGCGATCAATATTTTGAACTTTTGTTCAAATAATACAGACCCATTCTCAACTGTTCAGAGTTTTACAGAATGTTTGGCTGATACTTTTGGTCTGTTCCTCTTAAAATTTGTGGTTTTCTGGCAAATCAGTGAGAACTGAATTCACTAAATAATGATTGCCATTTAAGTTGCAGTCTTTCTATCTTTCAGGAAACACATGGTAACATAAAACATTCTATTCTAGCAGTTTTTCTAAAATTATATAAACAATCTTTAAAATGTGTCCCTGGTTTTGGGCCTTTGCCCCCCCCCCCAATAAATTTTGGCTTTTTCCAGATTTCTTGTGTTGCATAGTTCTTCGAGGTGAGAGAAGTTTAGTGCTGCTTATGCCAAGTCTGCTTGTGTTAGTAGCACAACAGGTGAATACTCTACTCCCACAGTATGTAGACAGATAGCTGATATTGTACTTGGTGGATGCTGCAGTCCAGAGAATGTCCTTTTTGGCGGAGATACCTACTAACTATGAACCTATTATCAGTTTGCCATCCATTCCTTATTGCAATATTACTAGCTTATTATTTTTTTAATGTAACATAAGCAATTTATTCCTCAAGGACAACAGGCACTTTATTTGTAGATGAAACACTGAAATATAAAGTTGTTTGCTAGCAGCAACCTCTTCATTAGTTACAGATCTTACAGATCTCTTTAATGTGGAATTATTTAGATGACTTTTACTTCTGCAGAGATTGTGCATATTTACTGATACTGATGGACTGTAGAAGTTTGAGTAGACTTTTATGATGGAAATGTTCTGAAATGGGCAGTTTTGCCATTATTGGTTCATGCATTTTGTTTCATTGCTTACTGGAAAAATGTTCAAAACAAATTTAAAACACGTTCTAACAAGTGTGCTGTATTATATAAGGAGTATAATTTAATACAGTCAGGAAGGTGTATCAAAGAACATATGTATGTTTCTTCTGCAAAGGGCCTATGATTTGAAAACAACCTAAAGGTAATCTTTATCCACCACTGGCCAGATGCATTTTCTTTGAATGTGGGTTTCAATGCTGTTTCAATGAATGTGAGTTTCAAGGGGAGAGAAGTTTTAATGCTGTCTGTTTTCATTGTGAGAGTGTATTGCTTTGTTTAGCAGATGTCTATTAGTGTATGTGCTATAAAATGTAAAATAAAATATGTGTTTTGTCCTAGCTCACCTTCATTCTTACTAGGTTGGGTTCGGATCCGATCCCTTGGCTCCGACTCGGCCTTATACACCAGCTCGAGGTCTTTCACTAGATCGTGGCTATCCCCTAATCCCATCATACATTAGGAAAGCTCCCCAGATCTCGTTTGCTGCTAAAACAGATCGGGTGCTCTTTTCACTGGCTCTGGCTAAGTACAATTTCTTCAAATATTTTTTTTTTTTGGAAAAATAGTGTTTCTCTCCACTGTATCTTTAATAGTGTGTTTTTTCTATTAGTAACCATTTGCTAGTCCTTATGCTACCTTTGTGTTTAACTGTTGTTGCTGCCGTTTTTCTGCAATGCCTACTTCCCCTATTCCAGTTTGAAATTAAATTTAAACAGCCCATTTTAGTTAGAGAGCTTTCCTTTTTTCTGATTCTTACAAGTAGTTTGTTTGAATTAGACAACTACCTAGACCCATTTAAGTTAGAGGGTCTTCCCACCCCTTTCTCTCTCCACAGGGCATAGCCAGTTTAAGTTAGAGGGCTACGCCATCCTCTCCCTTCTGTTAGAGTTAGGTATAGTTTTTCTTATTAGTCGTTTCTAGTGTTGTTGTTATTTGTAAAAAAAAAAAAATAAAACATTTAAAAAATGTTTTCCTTTTGCATATATCTATAGTTTGATTGTTGGCTATTTTTCCTTCTCTTGAGTGATCAGCACTATTATGTCTACCAAGGATTCTAAGGACCCAAAACTCTCTGGGTTTAAAAAGTGTGAAAAATGCAGACAGAAAATGTCCCTTATAGACAGGCATACAGTTTGTGTATATTGTTTAGGAGCTGGTCACCTCCAAGAGTCCTGTGCAATTTGCCATTCCTTCAGCCACAGGGCTTTATTAGAGTCCAAGAATAAGCTGATTTTAAGAGGTCTTTGGAAACCCCCCCTTCGCTGAACCAATTCAAGGAGGTCAGGATCCTTCAAATTCTGGTCAGTCACCTTCTCCAAAGTCCAACAGGTCTTCAGAAAGGTCTTCATCTTCTAGTGCTCCATCAGAGCCATCCAAAAAAGTGCCTAACATATCCTCTCTGGATCTGAAGGCTGTCTGTTCCGAGGGGCCTTCCACTTTGGCCCCATCAATCTCGGTGCCAGTGGAATTTCAGTTACAGAGCCAGTCCCCTGAATTGGAACTGGTATCTCCAACTCTGAGGTCACCTTTACTTCAGCCTTCTAAATCTCCTGCCCCCTCAACTCGATCTTCCAGGAGCCTGTCTGATGATGATGTGGATCGGGTGGTGCAGAGACTCTTAAGTACACCAGCTCTTGCCAAACTGTTATCAGATCTAACCCTGAGGGCTTCAGATCCAACCAAACCCTCCCTTTCTGTACCAGTTCCTCCTCTGAGCCGATCTCGGAGCCGGAATGTCCAGAGCTGATCTTGGAGAAAATATCGGAACCGAGACCTATCACAGGATCATTGGATCCGAATATTTCTCTGACATCCTTGGTTCCATCGGAACTCAAGGAGTCTAAGGGCCGACGCTCTCAAGTCGAGTCCAGGGAGGGGAGTCGGTTTGGACAGTCGGATCAGACAGTTGTCGGATCCGAACTTTTCTCTCTGGGCATCGACTCAGGTGAGCTTGGCTCCTACATCAGCCTCGGAGCAGGCCCCCTTGGTCCCAGGGATTCCCTCCAGCTCCTCGGATCAGGGGCGGGGGGGCTTTCGAAGTGATAAGGAGAGTGCTGTCTCCACAGGCAGCTCCACTCTCAGGTCAGCCCAAAGGCACCAGTGTCTGTCTCTCTACCTTTGCCTCCACAGAGGCGCAGAGATCCTAAGCCTCAGGATGCCACACAGGGTGCATCCCTCTCTTCCGAAACCTCTCCAGACTACCCCTTCAAAGAGGTCCCTCGGTAGATTTTATGCAAGAGGAAGCATTTAGATTCTCCAGAGGAGTCCATCACCTCAGATACAGAGCTTGGTGATGCCAAAGGGTCCCCATGGTCACATCCTGACAATGTCTCCTTTGGTGACATCTTGGAAATACTTAAACAGGCAGCTGGAAGTCAACCAACTGTTCAGCAGAGGAGTCTGTGTACCTGAAGGCTTTTGGATCTCACCCTTCCTCCACTTGGGTGTCTCTGCCTTTCGACGAACTTATGGAGTTAGTTTCTCGAAAGGCATGGGAGTCTCCAGATTCTGTGGAACCAGTTCCTCGGAGGCCAAATAAATTCATTACCTCCCTGTTGGACAAGAATTTCCTAACCAAAGGAGTCTTGATAGATGCTATGGTGGTGGCAGCAGCCACCAAGAAGGAACTTTCTGAGACATGTTCTTCTATCTGTCTGTTGAACAGAGAGTCTCACATGATGGACAGATATGGAAAGCACATTTTTCTTCAGCGACCTTTGCTCTTAGATTGCTGAATTACCTGACTCACTTCACAAGGTTACAGAAAGATCTCCTGAAAGAGCTAGGAGATGCTCTCCAAAGTTCAGTAGCTGAAGGGGCAGCAGAAAATGTTTCCTCTCAGCTTTCTACCTTAAATTCCCTCACCTCCTTCAGTGGTATCAACTCTCACCCACCCACAAACTAGTAAACCATCCACGAAATGTCCCATCCCTCCAGAATCTACTCTAACCCTATCGCTCCACCAGACCACTAAGATCCAGCAACAAAAATCACTTGCAGATCACTATTCTCTTGCACCATAGCCAAATTATGGAACTCCCTCCCACCCACAATTACCTACATACCATCATGCACCCACTTCAGAACTTTACTAAAACCGCACCTAAAAACATGCTGGCTATGCCCTTGCAACTCCCACTCTAATATCACCCACCCCATCCAACCACTACCTTTCTTTCCACTCCACCAACTACCTTGATTATAGCAAGCACAGATGCTCATAAGCCTAGTACTTATTATACAGCAGGAACTTCTTATTGTAACAATTGTTAAAGTCTGTTATGTACTTCACAGATAAAGATTCTAGTTGTCTACTGATGTACTATGTGCTTCATCTGGAAATATGTTGTAAGTAATTGCTATGTAAATTGTTAATCGCTATGTAATCCAATGTAATTACTGTCTGTTTATTTTAACTGTGTAGCTTTTCTCCCCGGGCCTCCGCTGAAAATGGACCTACGTCCAGTCGGACACTCCCGGTCAACAAATATAAATAAATAAATTCTGTGGTCAGGTCCTCCATAAGGCTGATTTCTTATGCAGCGGATGGAACGAGCAGAGCGGCAGGTTCAGGAATTTCCTTAAGGAGACATTCCTGAATACGCTTGTGTGACTTTGCAGAACCCTTTAAATCTTCCTTTGTGAATGGATCGTTTGATGGTTCATACTTGTTTTGGCCTAAAGTCAAGGACACACTAACCAGATGTGAACAGGAAGGAAAGACGCTGTCTGCCGTAGGAGTCTGTTTTTCCCTACCTACTAGACCTTACCACAAGGGTCAGAAAAGTAGTGGGAAAATGTGGTTTCAAAAATCCCAGAGAGCTTTTCAGGACACACATGGTGATTCTTTCCCTAGGGGCAGAGGGAGAACTACTAATGGAAAATGGCGAACACACAGCAGAGGGGGGTCTGCAAAATCAGGGCGACTGGGAATCCTCCTTTGGTAAGCCCTTTTAGCGCTACTGAAAGGAGGCCCGCCTGTCCATCTCTGGAGGCAGTTGGTGTCCGCTTATCTTTGTACCCAATAGCCTGGCTGACTATAACAAAAGAGAAGTGGGTACAAAGCATCATATCCAGAGGTTACTTCATACCCTTTTCCCTCCCCTCCCAAATATAAAAAAGATCCTGGATGTACCACCCAGTCAGAGGAAACAGGCAACTCTAGAAATTCAAAAGTTGCTAGACAAAAGTGTCATCCAGACAGTCCCCACAGACCAAATAGGATCCGGAACTTACTCAAGGTTCTTTTTAGTTCCAGAGAAAACGGGACTGGAGACCAATTCTGGATCTCAGCAGCCTAAACAAATCTGTAAAAAAGTCCAAGTTCCAGATGGTAACACTGCAGTCAATATTCCCATTCTTGGGAAAAGATAATTGGATGTTTTCAATAGACCTCCAGGATGCGTACTACCACATAAAAATGGACAAGCGATCCAGGAGACACCTTTGCTTTCGGCTGCGAGCCAGACATTACCAGTTTTGGGCTCTGCCCTTTAGCTTCACTACAGCCTGTAGAGTGTTCACCAAATGTATGGCAGTAGTCGTGGCTCACTTGAGACACCTAGGATTCCCAGTGTTTCCAAACCTAGACGACTGGCTCCTAACTGCCACCCTCAAACATCTACTAACAAAAGCAAGAGACTCCACTTTGCATCTATGCTCTCAGTTAGGGATCACAATAAACTATAAAAAATCTGCCTTGCTGCCCTCTCAGAATATCGTTTTTATAGGAGCAGAACTAAATACAGCAAAGATGATGGCCAAACTCTCTCCAGAAAGGGTACATGTTCTGCAACATCAAGTTTCAAATCTTCTTTCCAAGAAAAGAGCGCAAGCAAGGATAGTCCTAAAAGTCTTGGGGACCATGGCAGCAGCAATAACCTTGATCCCGTTAGCATGTCTGCACATGAGAATTCTCCAGTGGTTACTGTCCACTCAGTGGTCAAGGCAGGAACTACCTATGTTAAAAGAATATGCAGACCAGCAGACTGTGGCAAGCAGAATAATTTTAATGTAGTGCTAAAAATTACATAACAAAGAGAATGTTAAGCAGACCAGTTTCAGATTAGAAAAAAGTAGCCTTCTTTAGTGCAAACATGTATTTGAACTGAATTAATTTGGAACTTTGCAGTTGCTGTACAAGCAGGGTCTGTCTTACTTTGAGGAACTACCCATGTCCCACAAGATATTGATAATGGAATCTTGCAAAAAAGACCTTTGTTGGTGGCTTTACTCCACTCGTGATGCTAAGTCGACCCTTTGTACTTCCCCAGCCTTTAACCAAAGTGACCACAGACACTTCTCAGTTGGGGGGGGCATTATCTGGGAAAGACAGTCCAAGGCACTTGGCAGAGGCCTATTTGCACATCAGTGTCCTAAAAATGAGCTCGCTGCTTCTAGCATTGCAAGGATTCCAGGATTCTCTTCTGCTGAGAACTATTGCAATACAGACAGACAACATGTCAGTGGTATGGTACATAAACAAAGAGGAACCAGATCTTACCCCCCTTGCCGGGAGACCCTGAGAGTATGGCAGTGGGCGACCTCCTTCCAACACTTTCTGACAGCAATGCACATCCTGGGGAAATCCAGCGTGATAGCAGACAGACTCAGCGGAGCGATTCTGATGCCTTACGAGTGGTCCATAAAACAGGAAGTAGTGGAAAAGATCTTCCGCAAATGGGGCCAGCCTTTCTTCAACCTTTTTGCCACATCCATGAATGCCAAATGCAGCAGCTACTTTGCCCTTATCCCCCCTCTGGGGGAGTCACCAAGGGATGCACTTGTACATGATTGGCCCTCGGGTTGCATCTACACCTTTCCTCCCTTTCCATTGATACCCAAAGTTCTTCAGAAAGCCATTTGCTTGGGAAGGGACTTGATACTCATTGCCCCTTACTGGCCTTGTCAAATCTGGTTCTCCTTCCTGTGGCCTCATCTTCGAGAGGAGCCTTGGACGTTGGACCCAGTTCCGGACCTTCTGACTCATGCATCAGGAACGTTCCATCCCACTCTCTTCAATCCCTCAAGCTGACAACTTGGCTGCTCTAATTCCAACCATAGCAAGGCTCCCTAACCTGTCTCTTTCAGTAAAACAAATCCTTATTTCTTCTCAT
Source organism: Protopterus annectens (assembly GCF_019279795.1). Taxonomy (NCBI): domain Eukaryota; kingdom Metazoa; phylum Chordata; order Ceratodontiformes; family Protopteridae; genus Protopterus; species Protopterus annectens. Next base: position 1,476,779,424 of record NC_056735.1, on the reverse strand, counting down.
AAGCCTTCAACGAGAAAGATATATACAAGAAATGGAAAAGATTTTCTTCATAGGCTTCAGAAAATCGCATTGATCCCTTTTCTGCCACAGTAGCTGCTATTCTAGAATTTTTGGCAAATCTATTCAATGAAGGGGCAGCCACAGCTACTATTTGAGTTCAGTTAGTGCGATATCTAATTTCCATTTAGGTGAATCAGGACTCAATATTATGTCATACAGACTTTGCAAAGCCTTTCTTAAATGTACCTTTTTACTAAGACCACCTATTAGAGACACTCCAGCAGCTCCAAGCTTTGTCAATAAAACCCCCCCTACATGATTTTCCACAGAGACAGAGTATCTTTGTGAACAAATTCCTCCTCCTTACCCAAAGTATGTTCAGACTCTAATTTGAACCAATCCATAGAACTACCAGTGTTTTCCCCTAACTATGAGAATAAGGCAGAATACATGCTGCACCAACTAGATGTACATAGACAACTATGCTTCTACTTACATAGGACAAAGTACTGCAGAAAATCTGACCAGATGTTTGTATCTTTTTCAGATTCAAAGAAAGGTGCTCCAGTCTCTAAAGTGACACATTCAAAATGGCTCTCAGACTGTATAACCTTCGTTTTCAAATCTCAAAACAAAAGTCTTTCCCATAAAATAAAAGGTCATTCTACAAGGGCAGTTGCAGCCTCTTCTGCCTTTAAGGCTAAACTGCCCATTGATACTATTTGTGCTGCAGCACATGGGCAAGACCACATACCTTTATCGCTCATTACAAAGTCGATTTGACCTCCAGGAACAGGGCCTCCTTTGGTTCCACAGTTCTGAAGAATATTCTCCCTTGAGCTACCCAAGAAAGATGGTGCTAGGGACACTGTCCTAACCTAGTAAGAATGAAGGCGAGATAGGACAACAACACATAAAGAAGTTATGTACTCACCATAATGTTCCATGTGTGTTGTACATCTTGCCTTCATTCTTACATCCCACCCTCTTTCCCCCGGCCTTTTGCTCCTGGAAGACCGAGTTGATACAATTAGCTACTAGTGTTTTCTGACCTTCTTGATGGCTCTATTAACTATTAAGCTAATTTTAGTTTTGGAATTCTTTTGTATGGCTTGCAAGCAAGATCTGGGGAGCTCTCCTAATGCATGATGAGATAGGGGATAGCCATGAGCTAGTGAAACACCTTGAGCTGGTGTATAAGACCGAGTCAGATCCGAGGGATCATATCTGAACCCAACCCAGTAAGAATGAAGGCAAGATGGACAACACACATGGAACATTATGGTGAGTACATAACTTCTTTTTTTAAATGAAATCCAAATAGTCATTGTAGAAGTAAAGCAGTACACACATTACAGTGTTTATGGTAAACTGGGTGAAATAGCCAAGTAATGGGACATTGGAATGGCTGCAGGGGGGAGGGCTGTGTATGGGGGGGCCCCATTCCACTATGATTTTGTGAGGGGGGGACAGCACCGGGTGGCACAAACTCTAGCTATGCCACTGATCAGTAAGCCATAGAGAATGACTTTTGGAGGTACTAGCAAACTATAATATTTTTTTGCTAAGATTAGAATATTGCCTACCATTAAATGCCCAACTCTTACCACAAAACCCACATACTGCAAGTCACCAAAAACAAAATCCTAAGGTTCATCATCATCTCCCTTCCCAGTGAATGTCACTGCTACACATTAAAAAAAATGTTTACCATTTACTACAGGGTCTGGGGCCATATTTAGGTTGTCTGTTCTTCAGTTTGTGTTTGAAAGTTGGTATCCCACAATTCCATTGCAGTGGGCGAGGTTACATTATTATGTATGCAGTTTTTATGTTAATCATCACACAGATTTGTACCTATTTTTCATGGGCCTTTGTCCAGATGTTAGATTTTTTTCAGGTTGAGAGGTATGATTTGATCATAAAGAAGTTCACCCTCTTTAATTATGCTCGTATCTAACTTCAGAAGAAACTTCAGAAGAAATTGAAGCAATTTAATATTCATCTGTCTTTATTCCTCCAAGGCTACTACCATGACACCTCAGTCACAGGTATTAAAGCATTATTACCAGTTCTGTCCACTACATAGCCTCCTTATGCATGCCTCAGCCAAATATGTGATACAGTTCAGATACAATTCTGAAAGTCAACTACTTTTGCAACTGAATACCAAATTCTATCCCTTATAAACAGTCTCCTTAACATTTGAGTGCCAAAAAACATCAACTTGATTATTGTCATGTATAAAAAAATTACTTTTATTTTGCTTATATTAGTGATAGAACAGCGTTTGTTCTTCTGTTTAGCAAATGCTGTTTAGCAAATGCTTTCCCATAAGCTGCTGATGTCTGCACTTGCTATGAATAATTATTAATCTGAAACTTGAGTTCGCTGCTGGTGGTGATTTTGTGGTATAGATTGGTAATCACGTGCCTGTGTTACAGTACTGTTCACACTGGATACTGTACCATATGCTTTGCACTTGATACTTTGTATTTATATAGTGAGGCGCGCACACACACTCTCTCCTTATACAGTGTTTTCTTATGTGCGGCATATGCTGATGTATGTAGTATGCATGCACTGCCTAATTCAAGCAAGTGCATTTGCCATTTCTGGGCCCCATCTTCTTATCTCTGTTTCTGTCCTGCAGTTAGCTGTCTTACACAGATGAGGTACTGTTGGAATGGTCACTGCCACACAGTTGCAATGCATGGCACTGATGTACTGCAGTATTTGTTGCAGTAGTTGTTCAAGCCACACTGCCCTTAGCACAGGTTGTAGTCATAGCTGTGGAAAATCATGGTGACTGTACCATCAGTGTGATAGTGATACAGGAAATGTTACAGTCCTTAGAGCGATTCATAAAGGTCAACACTAGTGTGCACAATATGTACACTTTGAGGCAACTTTTCTGAATTCAAATATAGCCCTACCATAATACTGTATATTTCTATTCATAAGTGTCAACATAGTTTACACCTTGTGGTAACTTTTATGAATCCCCCCATGCCTATACTGAATGCCTAATAAATTGATATGATTTAAACTATGACTGTAAGATAAATAAAATTTTAACACTGTATATCCTTTTTGTATATCATCTCTGTACTGCTTCCCCTGTCTTTACAGATATTAGATGAAAAAGACAGATCCCTATTGAAATGTTGGCACTTGCAGCACTGAATGCCAACATACTGGAAAAAAAGATTGAAAATACAGGAGGAGAGTGTATCTCAAACATCCTGCACCCCTAATGTAGGGGGCAAGCCCCCCCCCCCCATGCCGCAAACATATATATATATATATATATATATATATATATATATATATATATATATATATATATATATATATATATATATATATATATATATATATATATATATATATATATATATATATATATATATATATATATATATATATATACACACACATCATTTCAGAGATCACCATACCTCAGAGGACATCTCAGACTTCCTATATGCAAGTCTGTTTTTTCTGCCATTCAGTCTCCGTATTTCAGGTCTTGCTGAGGTGGGTCCCAGCATTTGAAATGGTTACCAAAAAAGACTTAGATTGCATTTCATAACTGGGCTTACAGTTGACACAAACAAGGACCTTAATACGTCCAGTTCTATTGATTCTATGCTTGTAAATATAACCCCTGTTTGCCTCGTAACTCTGTCAAAGTCAACAATGGTCTGTCTTGGTGTTTTTCTAGACCCTATTAGTGCTCCCAAGTGTTTAATATATGTTACTACTTCAAGAGTAAAGTTGCCTATTTTATAGGTTCATAGGTTCATACTAGGCTATCTTCCCTAGGGCATTTATAAGCCTAGCCATAGTGTGTTTGGCTTTCGCCACCCATTTTAAATTAATTTTGCTATGCCCTTTTTCGAGGTTAGTATACTGTGCCTCTGTCTAACAGTGACACAGAAGTGATACCCGGGGTAAACCTACGATCTCCCATCCACTCATCAAGATTCCTCTTGAAGAGAGTCAGTGAGGGACTCTGCCTAACCTGGACTGGGATTTTATTCCAGAGTGAAGGGAGCCTCTGGGTTATGAATCTGTCCCTCCAGCATGTCCTATTTATTTCAGTGCTGAGGTTCAAGTCTCTCGAGCGCTTATTGTTGTGTATATTTCCTCTCTTCATAGGCATGCAGTCCAGGAGACCATTAAGGAGCCTAGCCAAAATCCCCACTTGCTCCAAAGTGCTGTCTGGTTAAGTGACCTACTCAGAGTCACACAATAGGCAAATGAAGGTGGAAAGACTCAAACCCTGCACCCTTGCCACAATAAGCAGCTCATTAACAAGTCAGAGCTTTAGTCTAAATTGCCAGGTTGGTGCCATGCAATTTAACCTTGCTTTAACTAACATTAAACATCCTGCGTGTTTTAGTGGCTCATGCTTCAAGCTTGCACAAATGCTTATTTATTGCCACAGTGTCATTTGTGGTGTTTATGACAGCTCCAGTTTTACAGTTATCAGCACATTTTGTGACCCAAAAGTCCAATATAAACATTAATATAGAAAATGCCATATTGAATAATATTAGGCCTAAAACTGTTCCTTGTGTCACCCTATCATTTGTGCATTTCCATTGTGATTTTGAACATTGTAGTACAACACATTATTTCCTACTTCTTAACTAGTTCTCTATCTGTTTTATGATAGATTGATTTACACCTAAGGTATTCATGGTGTCCAGTGTTTAATCATATATTATACTGTAAAATGCCTTGACTATATCCAGATATACAAGTGGACACACTGTTTTATTTGATTTAAGAGTGAGGAGAGTAGACCTCTCCTTAAAGACATGTTGAGCATCATCCATAGCTGGGCCACATGTGTTGTTCCATATAAGAAGTTGAAGTAATGACCTCTCAAAACATTTCGCAATTACAGATGTTAAATGTATAGGTCTGTAACTCGAGAAATCATACTTGTTACCTCAGTTGTAAACTACATTAATTCTTTTCTCATTCTTTTGGTACTGCAGTGTTTTGTAAGAAACCACCAAACATTTGTTGTATGTACTCACTATATCATCAGGTAATATTGACCAGATGTCATGAAATGTTAGCTGGACCATCTGAACAAGTTCTTTTTACCAAACTTAGTCAGTCTTACATCTATTGGACAGTTACATATATCCATATGATATCTTGCATTCATTCATAGGTTCATAGGTAGGTACTAGGCTATCGGCCCAAGGGCCTACGCAAGCCTAGCCAACAAGGTTCCCTGGCTTACAAGTTGTTTTCCTGTGCCACTGTCGAGCAGAGACACAGAAGTTATCCCCGGGGTGTATTTCCTATTTCCCATCCACTCATCAAGATTTTTCTTGAAGAGTGCTAATGAAGAACTTTGCTTGACATAGATGGGTAGCCTGTTCCAGAGTATGGGAAGTCTCTGGGATAGGAATCTATTCCTCCAGCATGTCCTGTTTATTGTGGTGACAAGGTTTAGGTCCCTAGAGTGTGTAGCTCGGAGGGATTGGGATTTCCTTAGGTGTAGCATGTCCAACAGCTCTGGGTTTGACATAGCTTTATATGTTAGGCAGAGATCATCTCTGAGTAGGCGATATGCTACGGAGTAAAGCTGGAGGTTTTTGAGGCGGTCAGTGTAAGGCATTTGTTTGAGTCCAGTAATCCACTTTGTGAGCTACTTCTGTGGCCTTTCCAGCTGCTGCAGATGTCTTGTGAGGTACATTCCAGAAGGGGCGTTGTACTCTATAGTGGGTCTAATGAGTGTCGAGTAAAGGGGAACGATGACCTCTTTTTTTCCTGGATGAGAACCCTTTTATGATGAGGTATGCCACGTAGAAGGACTTCCTGACTATCAAAGGAGAGACTACTGTCCACCTGGGTCCCAAGGTCTCTTATCACGCATTCGGTGTTAGGTAGATTGCTGCCTATGTGGTAGTTCATGGGTACAGAGTTTTTACCAAAGGGGATGACACTGTACTTTTTGGCATTGAGCTTGAGGCCATGGCTCTGACACCAGGCATCTGTCTCAGAGAGGCCCTTCTGTAGGATGTTCTCATCAGTTGGGGACATGACTATGGCTTCTAGTTTCCAGTCATCTGCGAACTTCGTTAGCCAGAGGCCTTCTGTGTTAGCCTCTACTTCAGAGAAATAGATACCAAACAGGAGCGGTCCCAGGACGGAACCCTGTGTTACTCCACTTGTCACTGGTTTGAGGTCAGATTTGAAGTCTACAACTTTTACAGTGTGGGTTCTGTCAGTGAGCCAGTTGGCAACCCATCTTGTGATGTAGGGATTTATGCCTAGTTTATTGAGTTTAGCTATAATTCCAGAATAGGGGATGGTGTCGAAAGCCTTGGCGAGGTCAAGATAGGCTATGTGAACTACCTTACCCTCATCTACGGCTTTGGTGACTGTCTCAAAGAAGTCGATCAGGTTCAGGAGGCATGATCTGCCTTTCACAAACCCGAACTGGGTGGGATCCAGAGTTTGGAGGTTACCAATGTCTTTGTTTATGAGTTCCATGATGATACATTCCATGGCTTTGCAGACCAGTCTCGTCAGGCTAATAGGTCTATAGTTCCTGGGATCAGTGGTGGCTCCCCCTTTGTGGAGTGGGATAACTGTTGCTGTGCGCCATTCAGTGGGCACAAAGCCTGATGCGAGGCTATTATTGAACACAGTTCATTCTGAAGTTCGTGTAAAACGCAGCCTGGGATGTTGTCCGGTCCCATGGATGCTGTGTTTTTGGCTTTAGAGAGTGCAGCTTTCACCTGCGTAGCTGTGATTACAGGGACTCTGCATTCTTCCTGTATAGATATGGGCCCTTTAGGGGGTGGGGGTAAAATTAGCACTGAACCTATCTGCCAGGATGTTGGCAATATCAGTTGGTTCTGTAATTTTCGTGCCTTTGTGCTGTAATTCAGAGCAGATCTGGGTGTTGCCATTGAGATTCTTGACATAGCTATAGAATGCTTTGTGGTTGTCCTTGGAATTAGTGGCGATTTTATTTTCGTAGCTAGCTATGGAGGATCTTATAAGGGATCTCAGCTTCTTACTGAGGCTGACCAGGGAGCTCCTCCACTCATGGGATTTTACTCTCTTTTGCAACAGTTTCTTCCTTCTGTTGTACAGTTTGTTTATGGCAGGGAACCACCAGATTGGCTTCCTTTTTTTGGAGGATAGCATCTTGGTTCTTTTTGGGATAGCACGATCCATGCACTCATGCAAGTGCTTATAGAGTGCATTTGTGTAGGATTCAGCAGTTGTAACTGTATTGTCCATCCGCATGGGTGTCATGAAGTTCACTACTTCTGTCTTAAGAAGCATGAAGTTATCTTTGGAGAAATTTTTTACTGTGGTTTCCTTAATGGGGGGTGGGGGTGGGATGTGGATATCAAGGGTTATTAGCTTATGGTCAGATCGGACCAACGAGGAGTTGACTTCAGGTATGAAACACTGGTCACTCATGTTGGTAATAACTAGGTCTAGGATATTGTTGCCCCTGGTGGGGGTGTGGATAAGTTGATCTAGGGCATTGGAGTTTATGAATTCCAGAAAGCGTTGCGCTAAGGAGTTGGTACATGAGTAGTTTTCCCAGTTAATGGTGGGGTAGTTGAAGTTGCCCATTATTAGGGTGTTTGGTTGAACCCTAATATTTTCCAGTACATCAAGAAAAGAGGAGTGGGAATCCTGGGGCATGGTGGAGGATCTCTAGCAAGCTACAATTTGGATTGCAGTTTTGCCAAGAGTTAGTTGCACTTGGATAACCTCGGATGCATTATGCTGAGCAACTAGCTTGGAGGTGTGGATATCCTTAATGAATATGGACACACCCCCACCTTTGGTGTTTCGGTCCAAGTTACATGGCCGAAAAGTGTGGTATGAGTTATAGCCTGGTAGTGCAGGGGTGCTCTCTGGAGCCTTGAACCAGGTCTCATTCACTGCACAGATATCGATGTTCTCCATTTTAAGGAGTGCCTCGAGTGAGTGCATTTTGAAATTTAGACTTCTAGCACTGAGTAGCATTACCCTCAGTTTTTGCTTGCCTGTTCCTGTTATGGTGGTGAATTTGTTACTTGAACCCTGCCTAAAAAAGGCACTATAGGGGCAGCAAGAGCCTTAGCCAGAATCCAGAATCCCAGGGGCGACAGGTGCAGGCCATCTGTGCCAAAGCATTGTGGTCTGTCGACCATGTCATCCCAAGCAGACAGATACTGGATCCCCTTAGAATGACACGAGAAGCTTAGCCAATTGTTGAAGTCAATCATTTTGTCCTTGTACTGTGGTATCATTCTGGGCGATGGCAGAATGCTACTCAGGGCTAGGGTCATACCTGACTGGGCTACAAGATCGCAGAGCTCTTCCATGTCTCTTTTCATGTAGTCCAGGGAGGTACGTCTCAGGTCATTCACACCAACATGGACAATGACAAAGTCATATTTGTACTTGTTGTGGAGTGACCTGAGTGTGTGGGTTATGTGGCGGATCCTGGCACCCGACAGGCAGCTGACAGTAACCTTCTCCTTGTTTAGCCTGGTGAGTGGGACATCAGTGTGCCTGACTATAGAGTCACCTATGACTATGTGTGTTAGGTATGTTGTTTTGCTTTATTGGCTGTATTTGAGTGGCACACTGAGTCTGTTGGCTATGTGTTATTTGGGTTGTGTTGGGGAATGGAGGTTTCTTGTGTTTCTGCTTTGGAGGTCTCTGTTGCTTAGGCAGATTATTATTGAGAGCCTCCGTGAATGTTTTTGAGTTTCTATGTGTGGATTTTGGTGGTGTAGACGTAGTGAGACTATGTGATGAGTGTGCTGTGGTGCAAATGTTTACCTTCTCCTCATGACTGTCAGGTTCAGTCTTGGTTGGAGAGAGCTTTACCTCCAGTTTGGCTAGATAAGTGCATCTCTCACAGGTTGTACTGTTGGGTGGTAGGAAGAGAGGGTTGTTTGTGTACATGAGGCAAGTTCTACATTGCCTGAAGATGCCCAGATTCATCAGATAGACAGGGGAGAACACTGGGATCTGACCCTTGGACATGCCTGAATAAAAAACTATTTTCCTCTAGATAAGTGAAGAAAGTGAGTACAAGAGCTGTTTTTCTCAACGCCAGTAAGAAAAGTAAGTACAAAAACTGTTTTCCTCTAGGTAATGAGGAAGATTGAGTGCTATAGTAATTAGTAGCTTATTTAGTGCTTACAAGTTCTGAACAAGTGCTGAGTATGAATAAGCAAATTTAAGTGCTAAAACTAAGAATCTGTATCTGCACTAGACGAGTTACAGAAACAAGTGCAAATGCAGGCTTTCAAATCAGAAAGTTGAGAGAGATGGAAGATTGCCCAAATGGCCAATAACTACAAATTCTGGGCCAGAACCACTCCTTATGTGGTAGACAGGTTACCTAATGCTTACCACTCCCACTGATAAGCTAGAAGGCTTCCCTCCAACACAGAAAGGCTTGGGGGGCTCAGAAGCTTACAAACATTGTTACGCTGTTATTAAAATATATGTCTGTAAAGTCTGTGATAAATAGTTTTGCCACTTGTACTGTAGATGACATCACTCTACCCTTAGTATGTAGTGGACCAGTTATAAGAATGATGTTTTAGAGGCATTTACATATTAAAAGAATAACTTCTATTTATTTGTACAGAGTATTAGAGATCACTCATATTGCATTTTCTGGCTTTTAAGTCTGACTTAAAAGTTTTACTAATTGTATTCAAACCTTTTTTTTTTGTTTGTTAAAATAGGTCTTGTGTTTCCTGTATGTCTTATATAACATCCTCCTCTTATTTAACAACCTTTTCTAGCCTTTATTTCTCAGTGTTTATTTTTTGGTACTTCTTTTACCTTAATTGTTTTTTATTTTTTGCAAATATTTTGCATGTTTTCAGGAAGAGTTTCCGGTTACTCTTCAGTTACATTGCAGTGTCAAATAAGCACAATTTTTTAGTTCTCCACCTAAACCTTCACCATCCAGTTTCTTCATGTTGAGATATGTAACAGACTTTCTATGTTTCTTTTCTTGATATGATAAAAGACAAATTGGAGTGATCAGATTAACTGAAAGGACACATACTCTGCATATTATTTTTTTTAACACCTTTGGTAAATTATCACTTGAGTCATAGACAGTCATACATTGATATAAAAGAAAACAAACCATATTAACATGTTTCCAGTTACATACATTATAAGTCACATATGTTCTTTATTTGTAACTACCATCAGTCCAAAATTACATAAATTGCTCAATTTCTGCCTTTCCTTAAACTTTAGTCCTCCTCCTCCAGAACATACAAGCAGTGGCCCAGTAGCTTAGTGTGATAAGAAATAGATATGTTGTTCATTTTCCAGTACTTATTATTAATACCCACCCCTCCAGGCATGTCTAAAGGTCAGTTACCTGTGCTTTCTCCTGTTAACCTGGTGAACTTGGGCACCCTGAGGCAATCTAGCAACTGGCTCTTGTACACTGACAACCCTCTCCTCTTACCTCCCAACACTCAGACTTGCGAGAGATGCACTTATATTTCCAAGCTGGGAGCCACGCACTCTCCAGCCAAGACTGGAATAGCTGGTCAAGAGGAGAAGGTCAACACTTGCACCACACCACATGGAACACATAGCCCTCCAGAACACACACCAGCACTGTCTTCACATAAAAACACAAACAACACACCCACCTTTGCTGAGGCTCTCAATAAAAATCTACCCAAACAGCAGAGACCTCCAAGGCAGAAACGCACTCGACCACCAGAGCGCAACACTAATCATGAGCCACATAACTCTCCTAAACAGTGTGCCACTCAACCAAACCCCCTAAGGCAAAACAGCATGCCCAACACACTAGTCATAGGTGACTCGATAGTGAGGCACACGTATGTCAGTGTCACTTGGTTGAATAAGGAGAAAGTAACAGTCGGCCACCTGTCAGCTGCCAGGATCCGCCACAAAATGCATGCACTCAGGTCCCTCAACAACAGGTACAAATATGACTCTGTCATTGTATATGTGAGTGTGAATGACCTAAGCTGTAGCTCCCTGGACTACCTGAAAATAGACATGGAGGATCTCATGGATTATTTAGCCCAGGCGGGTATGACCCTAGCCCTGAGCAGCATCCTACCATCATCCAGAATGATACCACAGTGCAAGCCGAAAATGATGATTTCAACAATTGGCTAAGTTTCTGGTGCCATTCTAAGGGGATCCAGTATCTGTCTGCCTGGGATGACATGATTGACAGACCTCAATGCTTTGCCAGAGATGGCCCGCATCTGTCATGCCTGGGCTTCCGGATACTAGCCAGGGCTCTTGCCACCCCTATAGTGCCTTTTTTAGGTAGTGTTCCAAAGACCAAATTACCACCATAACAGCTACAAACAAATGCAATCTGAGGGTCATGCTGCTCAATGCTAGAAGTCTAAATCTCAAAATGTACTCACTCGAAACACTCCTTAAAATGGAGAACATCGACATTTGTGCTGTAACAGAGACCTGGTTCAAGGCAGCAGAAAGCACCCCTGCACTACCAGGCTGTAAATCATTCCACACCTTTTGGCCCCAGAACTTGGACCAAAGCTTCAAAGGCAGTGGTGTTTCTATATTCATGAAGGATGCGCACACCTCCAGACTGGTAGCCCAGCATAACTCATCTGAGATACATCAGGTGCAGCTAACATTGGGTAAGGCAGCGATTCAGGTTGTAGCCTGCTATAAGTAGCCAACCATGTCCCAAGACTCACACTCCACATTCCTAAGCACCCTGGAGAATATTAGGGTCCAACTTAACACTCTCATACTGGGCGACTTCAACTACCCTTCCATTAACTGGGAAAACTACTCATGTACCAATACACTTGCCCAACGCTCTCTGGAATTCATTAATTCCAATGCCCTGGACCAGCACGTTCTTACCCCACTAGAGGTAGCAACATCCTTGACCTGGTCATTACTAACATGGGCGACCGTTGCTCTACACCAATAGTTAAGTTCTCCCTGGTTAGATCCGACCACAAACTAATCACCTTGGAAATCCACATCCCTTCCACCCCTCCACCCCCCCCCCCACACACACACACAAAGGTAACCACCATGAAAAACTTCTCCAGCGCTAACTTTGGGCTCCTAAAAACAGAGGTGGCTAACTTCATGGCACTCATGCAAATGGAGAATAGTTGCATGACCGCCGAATCATACACCAGTGCACTGTACGAACACGCACACAAATGCATGGATCTCGCCATACCTAGTAAAACCAAGACGCTGTCCTCAAAAAAAAGGAAGCCAGTCTGGTGGTCCCCTGCCATAAACAAACTCTACAACAGAATGAGGAAACTGATGTGGAATAAGGTGAAGTCCCAAGACTGGAAAACCTCCCTTATCAGCGTCAACAAAAGGTTGAGATCCCTCATCAAATCCTCTAAAGCTAGCTATTAAAACAGAATTGCAGCAGATAGTAAAGACAACCACAAGGCCTTCTGTAATTATGTAATGAATCTCCACGACATTACCCAGATTTTCTCTGAGCTACTGCACAATAATAGCTCCTATACCAAGCCAACAGATATTGCCAGTATAATGGCCGACAGATTCAGTGCCAACGTTACCCCCCCCCAAAAGACCAATCACAATACACGTAGATTGCCAGGCACCCAGTATTACTGCTGCACAGGTTAAAACAGCACTGTCCAAGGCCAAGAATACAGGTTCTGTGGTACCTGACAATATCCCTGGCTGTGTTCTAAATTACCTACAGAGTGAACTGGCACCTCACCTGTGTGCCCTGTTCAATCACAGCCTCACCTCAGGCTTTGTGTCTACCGAATGGAGCACTGCTACAGTCTTCCCTCTCTACAAGGGAGGAGTGACTACATACCCTGGGAACTATTGCCCCATTAGCCTGACGAGTCTGATGTGCAAAGCTATGGAACACATCATCATGGACCTAATAAACAAGGATGTAGGGAATCTCCAAACTCTGGATCCTACACAGTTTGGTTTTGTGAAGGATAGATCATGCATGCTCAACTTGGTCGACTTCTTTGAGTCAGTCACCAGTGCTGTGGATGAAGGCAAGGTGGTTCATACAGCCTACCTTCATCTCGCCAAGGCCTTTGATACCATTCCTCACTCAGGAGTCATAGAAAAACTCAGTAAGCTAGGCATCAACCCCTATATCACTAGATGGGTTGCAAACTGGCTCACAGATAGAACACACAATGTGAAAGAAGCTGACTCCAAGTCAGACTGTCGACCAGTCAATAGTGGAGTCCCACTGGGTTCGCCCTGGGTCCTGTCCTGTTTAGTATCTACTTCTCTGAAGTCCAGGCCAACATGAAGGGACTCTGGCTGACAGAGTTTGCAGACGATTGCAAGTCGGGAGCTATTATTAACTCCCCAAATTATGTTGACATCCTACAAAAAGGCCTCAATGAGACCAGTGACTGGTGTCAGAACCATGGCCTTAAGCTCAATGTCAAAAAATGTCATCATCCCCCTTGGGAAAAACCTGTTCCCTTGAATTACCACATCGATGGTAGTCCACTGAACACAGAAGGCTTTATAAGAGATCTAGGAACACAGGTTGACAGCAACCTCTCTTTTGACCACCACATTGCCACTGTGATCAGAAAGTCTTTCTGTGTAGCACATCTCATTACTAAGGGTTTTGCATCCAGGAAGAAAGAGGTCATTGTCTCCCCTCTACTCTTCTCTCATTAGGCCAATCATCGAGTACAATGCCCCATTTGGCATGTACCTCACTAGACACCTGCAACAACTGGAGAGGCCGCAAAAGTACCTCACAAAGAGGATCCTAGGCCTTAAACACTTGTCCTATATGGACAGACTCAAAAAACTTCCAACTATTCTTTGTCTCATATCACCTACTTAGAGGCGACCTCTGCTTGGCTTACAAAGCCATGTCTGACCCAGCTCTGTTAGAAATGCTACATCTAAAGAAATCCCAATCCCTCCACATCACATAATCCAGAGACCTCAACCTCATTACCGCAATCAACAGAACATGCTGGAGGGACAAGTTCATAACCCAAAGACTGCCCATGCTATGGAATGGATTTCCCATACATGTCAAGCAGTGCGCCTCACTGGTCGTCTTCAGGAGAAATCTTGATGAGTGGATGGGAAATAGAAAATTCACCCCGGGGATCACTCCAGTGGCTGTACTCGACAGAGGCACTATGAACTAAGGTCGAGTGATACGATGCCAGGGTAATCCTATGGGCTAGGCTTGTAAAGGCTCCAGGGCTATTAGCCTAGTACACACCTATGAACCTATATATTGTTCCCACAATTTCCATTTATTTTCTGTGTAATTTGCTCCTTCCCTTTTCAAAAAATCCCTCTTCCAGTTCCTTTATCTCTTTTGCAAAATTTAGTATTTCAGATACAGTTGGTTTAGACTTTGATTTCCATTTCTATTAATTGCTTTTTTTTGGCAGCCACCAGAATTATACTTAAAGCCTTATGTTTAGGCAAATCAGATCCTGTGTTCCAGCTCAAAAGAATAATTTCCTTATTTATACCAATTTGCTCACCCAATATTTCTGTCAGAGTACTCACTAGTGCATTTTTTAAAATCTGCTAACTCGTTACACTCCCAAAACCTATATTCCCAGTTATCTTTTCCTTCCCCATCACATCTCCAACATTTACCATCTGCCTGAGGAAAAATTATTTGGAGACTGCTTGGAGTATAGAAATACCTATGCAAATATTTCCAAGCAAAAATCCTAAAACTTTCTAGACTTTGTTGCATACATGGGAGTCATACATATGTCTTCCAGTAGTTCCCTTGTAAATTGCTTATACAATCACGTCACAACCTTTTCTAACCTCCTCTGATTGATTCTTATAGTTATTGACAGCATTTTGTATGCCTTATTATTCCTTTTTTTAACAGCAGTTTATTTTTTATATTCAGCTTCAGATTCTACCAGAACATGTTTTTCACTTTGGATTTTCCTATCCCTTTCTTTTTGCCTATACTCTGATATCATTCCCTAGTAAGGAAGGCAGTTTCTGGCCTACAGTCCAAATATCTTGTTGGCCTTATCCCATTCTGATACCTTTACCTCTCTAGTTGTTTGCTGCCTTGGTTCCTTTTCCAGTTTTCTTCAGTAAATTGCAAACCTCTGTTGCCTATTCTGTATACCCCTCCTTACAGTCACCCCCTATCAGCAAAATTTCCTTTCTCCATTCTCGTGTTGGCTTAGTTCTTAGAATACTTTCTGCTACTTTATGAATATAATATTCTGTATGGCTATTGTTATTCCACTTAAGGAAATGCATCCAAACTCCCACTGTCTTCTTATTTCTTGAATTCCCCTTGCTACATAATCATCACTTTCCACTTTGAATTACAACATTCAGCTTGTGTTATGTATATGATTCTTAACGGTGTAGCTCTAAAAATATCCCTTCAAATCAAGTAATCCTAAACTACCTTGTTGTATTGGAAGGATCAACTTATCCCACTTGACTCTTGCTCTCTTCCCCTCCCAGATAAATTCCTTCGACTGTCTATTAGTTATTGTCCAAAATTTCTCCTCTGGTTGATAAAAATATACCTAACCTGTATATAAAACTAAAAATATTTTCACTGCTTGTATCTTGCTGTCCATATCCATAAACAAGAGCTTCCTGTTTCTCAGTTTTTGTATTGTCTTTTGTATCCTTAGCTGTCATAACAGCAGTTTTTTTAACCCATACTCCTTCATACCACATTTTATCATGTTCATGTAAGTATGGGTATTTCTTAACCAATTCATATGTGGGTAGATAATTTACAGCTGTGTTTTATCTTCATTACTTTTATATCCTGAAAATTCTTGAAACTGTCTCAAAATGTTCCACAACACTGAGCTGTGCTTTTCTCGGTTTATTAAGTACAAAATAACATTGTCTACAAATAAAGCCAACTTTTCTTGATTACCATACCAATTATATCCTTCAGTTTTTGGGTCCCTTATTTTCTTTTCCAGTGGCCCTAAATACAAGGCAAATAACAAAGGAGAAAGAAGACACACCTGCCTGGTTCTTCTGTTTAGGCACAACTTATCAGAGAGGAACCCTCCATCCCTCATATATTCTTCTAATTAACCTTATTATTGTATCAGGGAATGCAAATGCTTCCATTGCCCTACTCTTAAAATCCCAGCTTACTCTGTTGAATGCTCTCACTGCATCAAGACCACCAATAACAGCAGTATTTTCTTGCATTCTGTTTCTCTCTACATCATCATTGTTCTATTAATGTTGTCAGATGTTTGCCTGCTGTCCACAAAACCACATTTAACCAGATCTATCAAATGTACTAGGGTGTACTAACAAAGGGAAAGTAAACTGTATTAAGTAAGGTTCCTAGTCCTTTTAGATTTAACAGTAGTATTTTGCTACCAGTATAATAAACAGGACCAGTTTACTCAGGCAAAATGCTAAGTAGAGGTAGGAAATGCACCAAAGTGTGAAACCTCTCTGTCTTATCAGTCAGCCAGTGTCCCGTAGAATCCCAAAAAAGTATATAGTAGACACTCCAAATAATCGGTAGACAGAAGTTCATTTTACAGTCCTTTATTGTTGCATCCAAGCACTATTTAGTGTTAAGATCTATCAATTGTGGAAACACCTTTGCTATTCTTTCAGCTGTTATAGACATAAACACTTTGTAGTCATGGTTTAAAATTGAAATGAGTCTATATGAAACTGGGTCTGATGGGTGTGTACCACTTTTAGGCATTACAGCAACCCCAGCTTTCTTCCAAGATATTGGAACTTCCACTCCATTTAAAATAATGTTAAACAAAACCTTCCAGATCTTTATCACTTACTTCCGTCCTACCTTCCACACTTCCACTGGAATACCAACGGTTTCTGAAGACTTTGCTACAGATTGGTTATACATCACCATTTTTTTGTCTCATCTTCTCCTGTTGAACCTCATCTTCTTCTAGCCCTGGCATACTTAAGTCTTCCATAAATTTTTACATTTGTGCTCTTTCTTGATTTCCATATTTATCTGCATTAATACAAATTTTCTTAAAATTTCCAAAATATCTGTAATACCTCTACATGATCTGTAGCTATTTTTCCTGTTATGAGCTCCCTAAGTTTAGCGGCAACCCATTCTATTTTCTGTTGCCTAAGTCATTATGCTAAATTTCTGTAGTATTTTTCTATCTTCCCTAATAACTACTGGATAATTTCCACTACCCATTTATTAAATTCCTCTCTTTTTAACAGGGAGGTGGGAAGTGCCAGTGTCTCAGCTTTACTTCATTATCCTGCATTTTTATCTTAGTAGTTATTGGTTCACGATCTGAAATAGTTATTGGATGTTTGTAAAAGTTCTCAATTAAATGCACATTTTCCTGTGAAATATAATTTCAGTCTAATCAAGACCAGTTATTGTACCTTGGGGATTAATATGTATACTTTCTTAGTGATGTTCTTCGTATTTCACTGTTGCAGTCATTACATTTGGGTAATCTGTTGGCAGGTTGCCCTCAGTCGGCCTGAATTCCAAAGTCTCGGGTCCTGCGTCGGTTGCTGTCTTCTCTTCCATGACGTCAGGTCATCAGGGGTATAAAACATGCAGCTGACGCCATTTTCTTTAGTCTTTCTTGCCGCGTGGTGCTCGAAGCAGAAGCATTTTGCAAGTGCCAGTCGGCCGACTACTGAAATATTCGAGTTTGAGTTTCAGAACAGAAGTCTTCACTAAAGCTAAGTACCCCATTGGGAAAACTTTTTTCTTGCGTTTTACCGATGTGAGAAAAAGTTAATAATTGTATTACTTGTGGGAAGCAAATACCTCATAAGGATTTCCATTTATACTGTATTCCTTGCCTAGACCCTGATCACAACATGCCTGGCTGTCGGTTTTGTGCTAGATTCAACCAACGCACTATTAAGCGTCGGTATATTTTTGCATCAAAGTATTTTGGAAACAGATTTAACTACCCAGAAATGTCATCGGATAGCAATCCGACTACCGGAGTACATAAAAAAAGTAAATAAAAGGACAGAGAAAGGCAGTCGGGATTCAAAACCGACGACGGAGCTTCTCCTAAGCCAGTAGCCGGTTCGCCGGTACTCAGTGAGGTACTTTCACAGCCCCTGATACCCACTACCTTTGAGTTGCAGGCCTCTACCGACACCAATGTGGAGTCCGGCATGCCGCAAGATACTCAAGGTATTGGACCGACGGATGTATCTCCCTCGGATGGGTCCAGAATCGCTGAGCAGGCACTGGCTTCTGAGGGTGTATTCAGACCTCAACATTTGTATATCAAACCGATGACAGCTGCAAATCCAAAGACAAAAGCAACTTCTAAAACTAAAAAACTGATGCATGAGCCACGTGCACAGGCCTCTATGCCTAAAAAACTAATGATCAAAATGGCTGAAGACCTTATTACCTTGATCAGGGGTACCCATCCCCCTCCAGATAAGAGGCCTAGGCAAGACACTGATAATGAATCTTCAGATCAGGTTTCTATTTCTTCTGATTCCTCTTGTCATCAGGAATTATCTATACCTCCCTATGAGGATTCTGATGCTGAGGAGTCTATTCCATCTCCATCTCCTCCTGAAGATTATTCATTTGGAGAAGCCTTGCATACTTTGAGGGAGCATTTTCATTCTCAGAATCAAAAAAAGAGGCTCAGGGATTTCCTCCTTCTCCCTCAGCACAAGCCTTTAGCCATTCCCCCTGTTTTAGACATTGTGGATGATGTGTTTTCGGAGTCAAGCTTGACCCCTGACTCCTTACCTCCAGCTCACAGTAAGCCTGACAGATATTACAGGGTCCCTGACTCACATAAATTTTTATTTAGAAACCTTGCTGCTGATCCTGAAACCATTTCACAGGGCCCTAAGGGAGTTAAGACCTCAACAGCAAAAAATCCTACCCCCTCTGACAGAGATTCAAGGGCACTGGACAGATGGGGAAAAAAGGTTTATACATCTGCAACCTTGGCAGTCAGGGCCTTAAACTGTCAATTTCATATGCTTAAGTACCAACAACATGTTATGGGATTGCTGAAACAGAAAATTATGTTGATTTAAGAATGTGCAGAAAATAAAGAATTGCAGGAATTACTGCACGCAGCTGAACAAGTTGGAAAGCATACTTTGCAATGTGGTTTTGATTCTTTAGAGGCCTCCTGCAGGGCCGCAGTTACTGGATCTGTGATTAGGAGGCATGCCTGGTTAAAGGAACAAAATTTGCCTGATCATGTTAAAGCTAAATTGTTAGCTGCACCTTTACAGCATGATTCTTTGTTTGGTATTAAAGGACAACCGCGCCCTCAGACTCAAAAAACATATTAATTTCATCATGGTTTGATGTTTCCTACATTTTAACAGCACTCTGAGACTATTTGTAGCTTTTTAGATATTTTTAGATGCAATTTCTGACTCTGACCACATGGGGTCTGGCATATTGAAAAAATTCAGACTGTTTACTCTGCCTCAACTATCCCAGAATCCATCATTTGTCTCCCGAAAATTGCATCAGATCTGCCACTTTTTCCCTTAAGTTGCCGTGACTTCATTGACTTAACAGGCATTCACTGCAGTCTTCAAATCCACTACTTTTGGTTAAATTGTTATCCTTTTAAATGACCACTTGAAACACAAGCAGTGCAAATGCTACAGAACAGAACACAAAAGTGCATTTTCTAGCTTTTTCTCCTTTCAAATGCTAACTTGCTTTCTTTTGTGAAGGCTGGAATCTAGCTCTCCAAGGAATCTCCCCTCCCACTTCACACCTACCTTCCCTAGCTGTCAAACAGCCAAGGGTAATTTGAGCCATTATCTGCATGTGATTGACAGCTCATCACAGCAGGTGACCAGACCAATGTATTGTTTGCTAGTCTGCCTTTCCTCCTTAGTGGGAGACTTTTTTTGTTGCACTACTCCTGTCAAATTTAAAACCAAGCAACATAGCACTGGCAATAGTTTCCTGCTTTGCAAAGCAATAGTCTGCCACTTATTTTCACTTCCGGTTTAAATAGCCAACAGATGATACACTATAAACAAATAATTTCAGACCTGCATGACAGCACCCACATGCTTTGAGTCAATATTAAAAAAAACTTATGGTAATGCATACCAGTTGTAAATTGTTGCACTTTAATTGTGCCAGACAGTCTTATGCAATAACATCCTGTTACTGTCTACGCATGGTCACTGCAAAATTATCCTTTTTGTAGCAGTTACTGTACTTCATCAGTAGGGCTCTTAGTGAGATTAGTGAACTTATTTGGCTGGACTTCACAGTTCCATTAATGGTCAACTACATATACTGCACCATATATTGGTTTACTCAGAATTTCACCGCTTAGTATCCATGGTCTTACTACATTTTTAGCTTTATAGCATCTCAATTTACAAAGTCTGTGCTATATCCATTTATCTCTAAATATAACCCCTGTATACATTAAGACTGCAGCATAATGAAGATCCATCACGTATGAAACACTTTATTTTAATAGACCTTACAAATCTATAGCAATCATATACCATTTAATTTTTAAAAATGTACCAGAAGTCAACTGAACTCAGACATACAAGATTAGCTGGCTTTTGGTTTACAATGTGCAAAAGTGGCAATTCCCACAGCACTATTGTGAAAAGCCTCTGTACCTCGTCAAGGTAGCCAGCATCACAGAGGTCCACTCACACCACAATACTTCCGTCTACAGCCTTATCCACTCACATCACCAGTTGCATCCAACATCACCACTCACATCACTCCAGATGCATCCAACAGTCTTCCAGATGCATCCAACAGTCTTCCAGCTGCATGCGACGCTTGCCCAGCCAAAAAATCTACATGCATGCATTTATTCACCAAGGACCAGTCCTTAAACACTGTACAAGCTCCATGCTGCCGACAAATAAAAGGAATCATACACAACTTCATACCGCTCCATCATTCACACAATAGTACTGCAAATCAAGGCTAAGACGAGACATTCCACAATAGCAGTCTCTTGGTCTACATCTGCACAACATGACAGATCTTACACAAGTTATGCCAATCGATTGACCTTTGTTATTTTATTTAATTCTAGCAGCACACATACACATCACTATTTCTGAAAACTTTATCAC
This sequence comes from Protopterus annectens, assembly GCF_019279795.1. NCBI lineage: Eukaryota > Metazoa > Chordata > Ceratodontiformes > Protopteridae > Protopterus > Protopterus annectens. Next base: position 1,476,758,280 of record NC_056735.1, on the reverse strand, counting down.
TTCACTATTTCTGAAAACGTTTTCACTTCACAATACCAGTACACATTCCATAAAATATTATCATTTGTCCAGAGCTCAACTGCTCAACAGCAGGAACACCATGTACCTCAAAATTGCAAACTTGCATGCTCAGCTACTTGTTCCAAATGACCACAACCAAACAAGTTTCACCCGGACCAACTTGTTACAAACTACTATCCCTACTTAACAACCTGCGCCCTCAATGCTATGAATGCTTCACTATTTCATGCTTGGATTGATACTCCATTGAAAATGGCACTTTCCAAATGTGTAATGTGCAGGACTATAATCATACCATTCACAGATGAAGCCAAAAAGACACATTTAGTGACTGCATGTAATAACCAGTCCATACACCATCAGTAATACAATTCTACCTTACATAGCTTATCAATTCCATCCATTTAACCATCAGACACACACCATTTAATTTTCCATCCATTAACAACTTAAGAACCAATCCACTTAGCTATATTCATCAAGTCAGGAAACCATAACATTACACATCACAAACCATCCATAACCCATTTGTGGACTCCATTTCACATCACATGAATTCATTGTAGCACCATGTTAGACATTGCATTGAACACGATGGTCTTCTGTAGTGAGCTGTACTACTTCCATGCATTCAACACGATGGTCTTCTGTAGTGAGCTGTACTACTTCCATGCATTCAACACGATGGTCTTCTGTAGTGAGCTGTACTACTTCCATGCATTCAACACGATGGTCTTCTGCAATGTGATTCCATCGTACAGGTAGCCAAATGTAATTACCTTGCAGAAAAGAGGCTGAAATGCGGAAGTATGACCACTACTTTTCCACACAGCCAGGGGGTGCAAAGACAAAATCCTCAACTCTTTACACTCTGATATGTGCATAAAACACAATTAGTCTGTGAACATCCACAGTATGGATAACAGAGGTTCCTGAATAGGTCTATCACCATTGCCATGGACGGTTTTGTCTTGAGCAAGGACATATCGACTAGATGGGAGACCCTACAGTCCCAGGTTAGTGCCCATGAAATGTCCTGGCAACAAATCCGGAGTGAAATACAAGACTCTGAATAGACCATAGACTATATCCAAAACAGGGGGTATAGCCGTAGGCCTATGTTGTAAGCTAAAATGATGGAAGCCTGTTCTGAGGACAGGGATTATTCCTCCACTCTAGGCCTTTTATCTGTGGGGGTGGGCGAGTACCCCTGATATGAGTAATCAAGTCCTCAGCCATTTTAAGCATTTGCTTCTTCGTTGTGGCCCAGGTGAGGGGCCCTTACCAAATGGTTTCCTGGGGTGTTTGGAAGCCTTGGCCTTGGTAAAGGCCTTTATAGAGAAGGTAGAGGGAGGTCTGTTGACGCCATGAGAAGAGGCAGATTTCTCGACTGTCTCAGCATCAGTAGCAAAGGAGGCTTGTATAGCCAGGTAAGATTTTGGCCGACACCAGCCTCGAGTACACAAGGTACTGCTAAAGAGCTGTTGTCTGTAGGCAGAGGCTGTGTCATAGTCTCGCTGCAAACTGGGACACTAGAGGTCGGCTTAAGCGTGGTGTTGGTAGAAGCCGTGGACTGCATGTGTCTGGCCTTTTCCTTGTGTTTTGTGTAAATGCGTAGTCGGTATATCAGACGACATTGTAAAATTCAAATCTTATACAAAGATTTTCAGCGACCGCCCGACGGCTTTATGGTGCATACTGAAAGCACTAAAGTGACAGGCATACGTAGTGTTCTGGGCCTAAGCAAGGTATGCAAAGGTAATGTAAATCCCTATGAGGCATTTGCTTCCCACAAGAAATAGAATTACCTTTTACTGCTTTTAGTGACATTGGTCTGAGCCAAGAAAATTATCCCCAATGGGGTACTTTTTATATCACTTTGGAATGCTGATATTTAGTTCTCATGAGCTGTCCAACCGGCACTTGCAAACTGCTTAGGGCACCTAGCGGCAATAAATAGTGAAGAAAATTGCCTCGGCTGTTTCCTTTATACCCATGCAGCACTAACGTCAGGGAAGTAAAGAAACTACACTGAACAAGGACTTTGGAATACTGCCGACTGAGGGTGATCTCCTGATGGCAGGACAACCCATTTGTGATGACTGCAGCTGTATGCACGATGAACATTGTCCAATGCCACCCACAGGAGCCAGTGCATCACAGGATGGGGAGTGTGTGAAGTAATACTGCAACATGGAAGGCATGGACATCTTTCGGGTAACAATTCACACATCTTTGATGTCCTCCAGTTGCACTCTTGTACTATTTCATGTGGTTGCCTTCTGCAGCTCACCATGAACTCTATTCTTTGCTAGATGTTTCCCTAGGAAAAGGTGGACGACAGCCCATTCCAATCTAGCTCTGCCCACTGTGATTGCCCTGCTTGCATTTTTACACAACGTCTCATCGATGGAACAACTAGCTACTTCAATGATAGCATTGGTGGTGGTCCCACGTCCCTTAAGTCCCCTGAAGAGGCCATTCATTTTCTGTAGTGAGCTGTACTACTTCCATGCAATGTGTTTCCATGGTACAGGTAGCCAAATGAAATTACCTTGCAGAAAAGAGGCTGAAATGTGGAGTATGACCACTACTTTTCCACACAGCCAGGGGGTGCAAAGACAAAATCAACTGTTTTACACACTGATATGTGCACAAAACCCAATTAGTCTGAACATCCACAGTATGCATAACAGGTTCCTCACTAGGTCTATCACCATTGCCATGAAGGATGCTTTGGTCTTCAGAAATAACATTACATCGACTTGACGGGAGACCCTCCCATCCAAGATTACGGCCTGTCAAATTTCATTGCTTCATGTACATACATTTAGGTGGGTCTGACACGTCTCACAGGGGGTTCTGTTCAGTACTTTTTCCTTCTAGTTAAACCCATGTAGGTGTCCTTTTCATATGTTTTCTTAAATGTAGAACCCCCTTCATGAAGTAGTCTGTATAACTGTCCATTCAGGTTGCGAAATGCAGACATATATAAAAAAGTCCGTTTATAGCTCATTATGCACCCCTCTGTATTCATTACTACACAATACAGGATTAGGTGGATGTTACTTTTCTGTGTCTCGAAAAACTTCGAATCTTAATGGAAAATATTTTCTTCTTTGATAGGCAAGATTGCCTTGTTCATCTATGATCACTACAGTGTTTAGTTGGTCCACTGACTGTGGTAACTAGGAGTGATTGACCATAGAGGGAACCAGGGCTCTCGACCAGTATTGAGTCAACCTAAACATGTACACTTTTTCCAGCTTAAGTTTCAGCTGCACATTTGGAAAGACTATGAAGGGTGGTACAGCATGCAGACAATTCCCCTGCCAAGAGGTGGAGATGGCATCACTTATCACTGCCTTGTCATTTTGCAATGCCAGCCTAATTGCCTGTTGGAAAAGGCAAACTGGTGCATTTGAGGTACGCCCCACATGTGTTCCAGTTCCAGTAAGATCTCTGAAGCTGTACTGAATGCCTGGGTGCATCCCAATGGGTGTCACTTAACTGGTCAATCAGGGCTAATCTTGCATATTCTAGCAGTCGTTAGAACCATAACAGTTAGGTTCATAGGTTCATACTGGGCTATCTGACCAAGGGCATTTATAAGCCTAGCCCATAGTTATGTGGCGTTCGCCACCCCTTTAGTTTGAATAAAACTATGCCTATTATTTTGCTGGGAATCTGTCAAGCAGTGACACTGAAGTAATCCCTGGGGTATATCTGCGATCTCACATCCATTGGGCAAGATTCCTCTTGAACAAGGCCAGCGAGGTGCTCTGCCTCACATGTACCGGGATTTTGTTCCACAGCATAGGGAGTGTCTGGGTGATGAATCTGTCCCTCCAGCACGTTCTATTAATAACCGTGTCAAGGTTAAAGTCTCCCGCCCTTGTGGTTCTGAGGGATCTAGATTTTTTGAGGTGAAGCATATTCATCAAATCTGGGTTTGACATGGCCTTATATGTCAGGCACAGGTCACCTCTGAGCAAGCGGTATGACACTGAATAGAGCTGGAGTTTTCAGTCGGGCAGCATAAGACATATTTTTGAGATCCTTTATCCTTTCGATGAGGAACTTTTGGGGCCTTTCCAGCTGCTGCAGGTTGTCGGGTCAGATACATTCCGAATGGGTCATTGTACTCATAGGTCTGAGTGATGAGTACAGGGGGACGATGACCTCCCTTTGATTCTAGATGTGAATACTTTCATGATCAGGTGGCTAATGTAGAAGGTTTTCCTAACTATTTAGCAACATGAGTGTCAAACGAAAGGCTACTGTCAACCTGGGTCCCCAGATCCCTGATGACTTCTGTGCTCAGTGCATTGACACCTATATGGTAGCTAGGGGTAACCTTGTTTTTCCCCGAAGGGTATGACTATGCACTTCTTGGCGTTTAACTTTAGGCCATGTCTCTGGCACCAGTTATCCGTTTCTGTGAGGCCCTTCTGAAGGATATCTGTGTCAGATGTTTTTTCGAGTATGGCGCCCAGTTTGCAGTCATCTGCAAACTTTCAGCCATAACCCTCCTGTGTTTGCTTGTACTTCAGAAAAGTAGATGCCGAACAAGAGTGGACCCAGGACTGAGCCCTGTGGGACACCACTTGACAGGCTCCAGCTACTCGGACCCTGTGGGTTCTGTCACTTAGCCAGTTTGCAACCCAACTTGTGATGTATGGGTTTACATTCAAGCTGATGATTTTTTCGATGATACCCGAGTGGTGTATTGTGTCGAAGGCCTTTGCCAGGTCGAGGTAGGCTGTATGGACTGCCTTTCCCTCAATGGCCTTGGTGACTCTACAAATAAAGTCAACCAAGTTTAAAAGGCATGATCTGCCTTTGACAAAGCCTAACTGGGTTGGATCCAAAGTCTGCAAGTTCCCTATGTCTTTATTTATGAGTTCCATTATGATCCTCTCCATGGCTTTGCAGATAAGGCTCGTCAAGCTAATGGGACGGTAATTTCCAGGGTCGGTGGAGGCACCGGCCTTGTGAAGTGGGACCACAGTCGCCATGCGCCACTCCTTGGGTACGTATCCTGAGGTGAGGCTAAGATTAAACAGCTGTCCTAACTGCGGGTTTAATTCCTCATTGAGTTCGTGGAGCACACAGCCGGGGACACCATCCGGTACCATGGATGCTGTGTTTTTTGCCTTGGAGAGAGCAGTCTCACCTGGATGTTGGAGATGTTTGGGGGGCTACAATCCTCTGGTATAGATATCTCTTTTTGGGGAAGTTTGCACTCAACCTGTCAGCCAGTATGTTGGCAATGTGTGTAGGTTCAGTAATCTTCACATCATTTTGAACTAATTCTGGGCATATCTGGGAGCTTCCTCCTAGGTTTCTAACATAGCTGAAGAAGGCCTTATGATTGTCTTTTGAGTCCTTGGCGATTTTTCTCAAAATTTGCCTTGGATGATTTTATGAGAGCTCTTAGTTTTTTACTTATGATCAAAGGTGTCTTACCTTTCAAGGATTTTGCTCTATCTTGTAGTAGCTTCCTCCTTTTGTTGTAGAGCTTGTTTATGGCTGGGGTCCACCAGACTGGACGCTTGCCTTTGGTACAAAGAGTCTTAGTTTTGTTTGGGATTGCCTGATCCATGCAGTCCTGTAGGTGCTGGTAGAAGGCATTTGTAAGTGATTCAGCAGTTTGAGTAATGTTTAGCACTGGCTCAGGGGCCTTAAAGGAGACCACACTACTTTTTAGAAGTGTGAAGTCGGCTTTTGAGAAGTTTTTCACTGTGGTCTTTTTTATTTTCAGGTGGGGGCGGGATGAGGACCTCCAGCGAGATTAGTTTATGATCTGATCTCACCAGTGAGGGATATACTTCCTGTGTTGAACATTGTGATCCCATGTGCGTGATGAGATCAAGTATGTTTTCTCCTCTTGTGGGGATGGTGACTAATTGTTCCATGGCATTTGAGTTTATGAACTCCAGGAACCTTTGGGCTAGAGTGTTTGGGCTTGAGTAGTGTTCCCAGTCTATATTAGGGTAGTTGAAATCACCTAGTATGATGGTGTTTGGAGATACATTTATCCCCTCCAATGTTTTCAGGAAGGCCATGTGAGGTTCCTGAGTTTGAGAGGGTGGCCTGTAACATGCTACAAATTGCAGAGCAGTCTTGCCTATGGTTAATTGCACCTGGATGGTCTCCGATGCATCGTGTGTTGCCACCAACCTTGGTGTGGGTGTCCTTTATGAATATGGACACCCCCTCCTTTCTTGGTGTTGTCCGGATGATATGACGTGAAACCTGATAGTGCTCTCAGGAGCCTTGAACCAGGTTTCTGTCAGCACAGACATCGATGTTCTCCATACTGAGAAGGGCTTCGAGTGTGTGCATCTCGAGATTGAGACTTCCGGCATTGAGCAGCATTACCCTTAGTTTTTTTCCTTTTTTGTGTTCTAGGATGGTAGGTTTAGAATTTGCGCCTTGCCTAAAAAAGGCACTATGGGGATGTCAAGAGCCTTTGCCAATATCCGGAAGCCTAGGGGTGACAGGTGCAAGCTGTCCCTTGCGAAGCAGCGTGGCTTGTCCAGCATGTCACCCCAGGCAGACAGACATTGGATCCCCTTTGAATGACACCAGAATTTAAGCCAATTATTACAGCTGATCATCTTATCACTGTATTGTGGCATCATTCTAGGTGAAGGTAGGATACTGCTCAAGGTCAGGGTCATACCTGCCTGGGCTACATAAGAGAACTCCTCAATGTCTCTTTTCATGTAGTCCAAGGAGGTACATCTCAGGTCATTGACACCAGCGTGGACAATGACTGAGTCGTACTTGTACCTGCTGTTGAGAGAACTGAGTGCTTGCGTTATGTGGCGGATTCTAGCGCCTGACAGGCAGCTTACTGTGACCTTCTCCTTACTCAGTCTGGTGAGCGGGACGTCAGTGTATCTGACTATGAGAGTCTGTACCTCCCTTTCAGACACACTTCAGTACCCAGTCCACATTACTAATGTGCTGTTTCAACCTGGAGGTTTACTACAGTCACCGAATCGTGAAATATGTCTAGCAATCACCATACTCTTCTCAGGACGTTCACACTTAGCAATATTCTTTGGTATGTCAGGTATAGACATGGGTTGCGTTTCCAAGATCCCTCGTTTAGCTTTTATAACTTCCAACATCAGGTCATATATGTAGTCAAACTTTCTTTTCTCAAATATTGGTTTGGCTACCCACTCCTGTTTTGCTTTTGGGTACACCACGCGATACCTTAGCTCTCCCTTTGCTGCCGACTTCTTTGTAGGGAATCTCACCACTGCTTGCTCACGATGGGCGTTCTCATTATGATCCAGGATGGCAAGTATGATTCTTGCTTTCATTCCTGCAAAACTAAAGTGCTCAAACTTGGGGCAATATTTGCATAGTAATGCATGGAACACCTCAAGATCACCAGTATGGCAGAATTTGGTGATGTGCTTCAAATCTTTAATGAGAAATTTGTTAGCAACAATTCTCTTCAATGCACTGTGACAGGCATCATCTTCTTCCAGCCACTTTGTCTCATCTCCATCGCTGAGTGGCATTTCATGTCCACAACAGGAAACCTTGTTGCCACCATCCCAACTGTGTTGGTCAGTTACATGGTAGAGCAACGACAACCATTTCTCCTCTAGTACTACTGCATCCCCTTCACACGTTTCAGCACACCACCACAGGTGATTTGAAATACTGTGGCACCACTGCAGTAAGTCTTGCTTGCCTCTCCTTTTCCCAGCTTCAGTGATTTTCTTAGTCAAATTTTTGGTCATATGCCACACATCAAACTGATGATCCACATTTGGAAATTCTGTGCGCATCAATAACCTTATTCCAGGATGTCTGTCTGTCGCCACAAGGCTGACATTAACATGTTATCCATCAAGTTTTCATGCACTTCTTAAAAGCTTTCTTCTCCAGTGCCACTGAGGATACACCTCGGCTGACCTGCTCCAGGCAGAAATCTACAATGAATCCAGAATCCAGGTCCATCATGCTGTAGCAGCAGTACTTTGCAGAATAGCCTGGACTATCACACCGCCCATCTCCAGCTAACCTGATTTCCTTACCCATTGCATCTTCTAGCAGACGAGACTGATGCTGTGTCCAAGTATGCTGCAAAACAGGGAATAAATACTCCCGTTGAATCAAATAGAATGTGGTTTCACTGATAAATTCAAGTCCTAGATAAGCACTGAATCGCGCTATATGTGCATATGTACTTCCACTGAAAAGTACAGATGATGCCAGTAGAAGATTGCCAGCTGGCATTCGGCCAATTAAGGGCTGACTTTCCCAATGGAGAACTTCATGTCCACTAATGCATGAAACATTCACTGAGACATAGGATCCCAACTTCACTTTCCTCAGTTCCACAGCAGAGGTGTGGCATTGTGGACAGGTCAGTTTCAGCAACAGGCAATCCAGGCAGGACTCAAAGACAATGAACTTTGATTCTCCAACCATTTTCTCATCTTCGTCCTGTTCCAGCACTGTGTCTTCGATCTCTGGCGTAGACAAGTTGTCAGAAGTGTACAACCAGTCTGGATCCTTTTCCACATCATCTGTCCACTGAGAAAGTGAGGAGCTGCTATGCATGCTGGTGTTATGCATGCTAGTGTTATGGACGTCCTTTCGTAGCTTGACCGGAGTACTGCAATGTGTCATCTCCGCAGCAATGTATGCACTAGAGCTACATGTGGCCTCTTCAGTGCAACTTTGGTCCTTTTTGTCCTTTTCATTGGGACATGTAATCTCAATCAGGTGCTGATTGGCATTATTGAAACTGTGTTGTGGTCTGTCTGCACTCAATTCTGTTTGTACATCCTTCGATTTTTAAAATATGTGTGGTCTAACAGTGGTGAGACTCCTACTTCTGGAACCTGTACAGCTGCATCAATCATAGTGCGTGGTACTGTTTCAAGGTCCTTTAGCTTCACTTGAATTCCTATGCTGCTACCTTTCTTTTGGGGAAACTTTGTCTGACATGCGACTGTACTCTGACTGCAAATCCCAGTCTCCATTGCGTATACTTCCATGTTTTCGACTACCTCTTCATACAAATCAGTTGCTTGAACCTAAAATCACATAAGTGTTAATCAGTCAATGCACGACTAATGACAAAGTTAACTACAGACACTATGATAACAGGATAAGCATTTTGATTGCCGACATCCGGACTCAAAGTCAAGGGAGTCACAATGAACTACATAAAAATTTTGTAATTTACACTATTACTCAGCCAACCACAAACTGAATGCTTATCCAGTATCGCATATTACTGTAGGTTTTCATCTAAACTTACTTCCACACATTCTTGATGCGCTTGACAGTCTTCCATTCGGTCTTCCACAGTGTTTCTTGACGCATCATCTGCATCCCTTTGATTCTGTAGCAGCACATGCTTCCTCTGCAAGATATACAAAAAGTAAGGCACATTAAAATTAGACATTCACCGGAGTAGTGAGTAATTTGTGCGCTGAAGAGGTAATACAATTACTCACCTTGCGTTGCACAGACCGTTGCTCTGTCATAAGGTCTTGCAATGTAGGCTGCGTTTTACTCAGAAGGTCTTCAATAAGCTGCATGAAAAAAGTACATCCAATTAACTGTTGCAATTTGAAACATGCGGTGCCAGTATCTCAGTACGCAAACGTCAGTTGACTCAAACCTTTCATTGATCCACTGATACTCACATTCTGCTGCTGTTTCTGCTGCAACCGATGTACTGAAGATGTCCGTGTCTTGCTGTTCGAAAGTGAGAAAACAGATGGTACTGCCGCTTTTATTAATCTCCGTATTGGTCGCTTGGGTCTCATCTCATCAGGAAGTAGCTGTTGCTGGTAGTCAAGGTGAAACTGGCTCTGCTCAAAGTGTTGAGAGCAGAGGAAATGTCGTGGCTTTGCACTACCCAAAACTTCCTTAACAAACTTTGGTATGCTACCAACATCTCTACCACAGTTAATCACCCACTGTCTACACAGGTTGATATCCCGTGGAAACCGATGGAATGATACCCCCCGTGGCAGATTGTCTTGGCGCATACTACAGTTGATTGCAAAGCAGGAAGGCATTTTGACGATCACCTAACAATAGAAATTACTATATCAAATCATACAATACACACAATTCATGCTAAACTAGTTACACTCATTAATATTCATACAACCTGTACGACTTAATGGTTAAAAATCAATGTGCAATGACATATCCAAATTTAATAATGGCTGCTTGTGTGACAGTCATGCAATGCATTTGTCTGTCACTTGCATCCGCCTTCTCTCTGCAATCAAAGTGTATCCTCACTTGCAGCCTTTACACGACACATGGAAGTCTGCATTGACTCAGATTTAAACTGGGTCACTGTAAACATCTACTTTTGTGCATGAGCAATGTGAAAGCATTTTTCATTGAGGTGAATATCTCCCATTACCACAAAAACACTTTGTGCTAAAATTAATGAAAAGGCGAGGATGGCATATAGCGATTGTATGCCAACAATGAAAAGGCCTAATTAATTATGGATTCATTAGTCTTGCATAGGCAGTGTGATCGGACCTGTACATAATTAAAAGCCACTTAAAGTAGGACATACACTTTTGTCTGCATGGTGTGAAGGACGTCAGCTGCACAGGTGGACATTCGCCAGTGATTTAAAGTTGCAGAAATATTGCTATAAAAAATAATCACCATCATGATATACAACAGTCAAAACGGCTGTAAGTACGTACTCTGCTGTCAGAGCAGCATCAATTTAAGGCAATGGTAGACAGATGTACAAATGTACACATGACACATTAAGTATCCAAGTAAATGATACTAACTTTATTAGCGTACAAACTTAATAAGGTAGCGTATGCAGTATTTGACAAGGAAAACCATTTTTCAACTGTGAACAGGAAATGCACAGCTAACAATAGACATGTCAGTGTTCAGAATAAATCCAAAGTCCCTCAAA